>NC_044034.1:225487303-225787842 GCF_901765095.1 Microcaecilia unicolor | reverse complement strand
GCGTGGTTACGAGATGGCCAGCTTCGGCCAATAATGGAAAAAAGAAGGCCGGCTCTGACAAGCACTTGGCCGGCTTTACTTGGTCCATTTATTTTTAGGGCCAAGCCTCAAAAAAGTGCCCCAACTGACTAGATGACCACCGGAGGGAATCAGGGATCACCTCCCCTTACTCCCCCAGTGGTCACCAACCTCCTCCCACCCAAACCCCCCCCCAACATATTTGTGCCAGCCTTTATGCCAGCTTCAAATGTCATACTCAGCTCCATCACAGCACTATGCAGGTCCCTGGAGCAGATTTTAGTGGGTACTGCAGTGCACTGCAGGCAGGCTGAACCAGGCCCATCCCCCCACTACCTGTCACACTTATGGTGGTAAATGGGAACCCTCCAAAACCCACCCGAAACCCACTGTACCCACATGTAGGTGGCCCCCTTTACCCTTTAAGGGCTATGGTAGTGTTGTACAGTTGTGGGTAGTGGGTTTGGGGTTTTTTGGGGGGGCTCAGCACCCAAGGTAAGGGAGCTATGCACCTGGGATCAATTTGTGAAGTCCACTGCAGTGCCCCCTAGGGTGCCCGGTTGATGTCCTGGCATGTGAGGGGGACCAGTGCACTATAAATGCTGGCTCCTCCCATGACCAAATGGCTTGGATTTGGCTGGGTTTGAGATGGCCGCCATTAGTTTCCATTATCGGCAAAAACCAATGGCGGCCATCTCTAACGCCTGCATAAATGTTGAGATTTGGCTGGCCCCAACCATATTATCGAAACGAAAGATGGCCGGCCATCTTGTTTCGATAATACAGCCAGGTATGCCGCTTTAAGGGGCCGGCCTTAGAGATGGCCGCCCATATAGATGGCCGGCCCAGCCCCATTCGATTATGCCCCTCTATATGCCCTTTTTGAACAGGACACAGCAAGACTCAGAAGAAATGTGTAGCTCCAGATCTAGATGTATCCTCAAGTCAGATTTGACTCATAATGACCACACAGTGGGAGACCCCCCCCCACTCCCCTTGTGGTTCTCTTGGCATGATACATGAAGTGATTTCCCATTCATTGCCTTCTCCCGAGGCATGGAGGGTTAAGTAATTTGCCTATGGCCTAAAGAAGATACTGTAGAATTTGTACTTGTGCCCTGCTGTTTCTCAGCCTGCTGCTCTACCTATTAGGCTACTCTTCTACTTCTTGCCATTTTCAGGGCACAGACCATAGAAGTCTGCCCAGCACTGGCCTTGTTCTCCAACTAGTGAAGTTGTCATTGAAGCCCCAGAGCTATCCTAGGCAGCTTTCCATGTCACAGGAACCACAAAATTTTCCCCTCCAATACCCTATAAAATGAGTCAGCATATGGGAAGTGCACCTAAAATTAATTATAATTTGGGTATGATTCAACTACCATCTTAATGGCATCCAATTGTCCCCACCACAAAATATATAAATAACATCCACAATTTCCATTACTGCAACACTAATCAACTCCATGGTACTTTCAACTGAGTTACCATACCAGATAGCCAAACACTTTAGCTTAATAGGCGCCCACACCAATGGATAACCATTAAGGTGCTGCTGGTGAGCACGCTGCCAGAAGGCTGACTATGGGAATCGCTGGTGCTGCAGGGAGAACAGCGCTTCAGGGCAATAAAAATGACCAGAACTGACCATGTGCAGGGGGTGGGGGCAGGGCGGGAGGAGGACAGCGGTTGAAGAGGAAATGCGAGGCCCGTGCCCACCCAGTCCACCTCCAGGCCCATCTAAAAATTGAACTCTGTCAAAGAAGGCATCAAGGGTGAAAGCCTTAATGATAAGACCAACATCAATTAATAAAATCAGCCCATAATTCTCCACCTTAAGGTAATCCCTGTCAGGTTTCGGCATTCAAGACTCCTACAGTGTGTGCCCTGATCATGGCTGAATAGATTTGGATGGGCTGGAGTGGAGTTATCCTTCACCCAGTCAGCGACAATCCTCGCCCCCTGTGTACCTTTTTAAGTGTTGTTATTTCCTTGTTGAGGCTGCAGGTATCAAGCAGCAATGTATAAGCGCTGTCCATGTCTTCCCTACAGCTTCATTCTGATGCTTGCCGTCTATGTGGGAACAGGAAGTTGCATCAGAGTGAAGGCTGAGGGGAAGGTACGAGCAGCACTTATGCATCGCTACTCACTCCCGCCAGCTTCTACAAGGAAAAACAATATTTAAAAGGTACACGTTGTGGTGGTGATGGGGGGGGGGGGGGGCACAGGAGAGATGCCAGATTGATGGCTGGGGAGGGGAAAGGAAGGAAAGAAAAGCTGGATTATGGGAAAGTCAGCTAGTGGGAAGAATACAGGGAGGGTGGTAGTGATGAAATCTTCTGCCCAGTGTTCAGTGGTGGTCAAAAAAGCAAACAGGATGCTAGGAATTATTAGGAAATAGATGGTAAATAAGACCGAGAATACTATAATGCCTTTGTATTGCTCCATGGTGCAACCTCACCTTGAGTATTACGTTCTGCTCTGGTCACCAAATCTAAAAAAAAAAGATATAGAGGAATTAGAAAAGGTTCAAAGAAGAGCAACCAAAATGACAAAGGGGCTGGAACTCCTTTCATATGAGGAATGGCTAAAAAGCTCTTCAGCTTGGAAAAGAGATGGCTGAGTGGAGATATGATTGAGGTCTATAAAATGCTGAGTGGTGTAGAACAAGTAGAAGTGAATCGATTTTTTACTCTGTCAAAGTACAAAGACTAGGGGACACTCAAGGAAGAAATACTTTTAAAACAAATAGGAGGAAATATTTTTTCACTTAATGAATAGTTAAGCTCTGGAACTCATTGCTGGAGGATGTAGTAACAGTGGTTAGCATATCTAAGTTTAAAAAAGGTTTGAACAGGTTCCTGGAGGAAAAGTCCATAATCTGATATTGAGACAGACATGGGGAATCCATTGCTTGCCCTGGGATTAGTAGCATGGAAAGTTGCTACTAATTGAATTTCTGCCAGGTACTTGTGACCTGGATTGGCCACTGCTGGAAACAGGATACTGGGCTAGATGGACCATTGGTCTGACCTAGTATGGCTACAGTTCATATGATGATGTCCCTGCAGGAACTGCCGGAATGGTGTTCCACCCCATTCTGACACAAATTATGCCCCGAATAACAGCTCCAGTGATCTCTCATCCCATTGTGATATGTATTCCTTATGTCAAGAACAAGCACAGACTGATGTCTGCCTTTAGAAACCTGGAGTATATCTCCTTTCAGGGGGAACAAATTAAAATTTATGCAGACTTATCTCAATTTACACTACATCAAAGGAAACGCTTTGGACCACTGACTCAGCTTCTAAGATCCAGGAGTGTTAAATACAGGTAGTCATTTAGGTTAGATTGTATATAAAAAAGGTTTTAGGGGCTTATATTAGACTCTATGCTGAGCAGCAAGCCCAGGTTAATAGTGGGGTAATATTTCTTTTGCTCAATTACATTTTGTTTGAGGTTTGTGCTCATATTTTACCTCTGAACATCTAGCATCAGTTACTCATGTGCTTCTGTTAGGCTGTTAGTCCTTTTAAAAATATCTTGCACATTATGAAAGTCTGTTCTTGGATGTTTCTTTCCCTACTTAGAAAACCTGTGCAAAATCAGGCTTTCTGTGTCTGAAGTTGTTATAACAGCAGTTTGATTACTACCTTATCTGTTTTTAAGGTGCTGCCTGACACAGTCTTTTTCGTAGACTTGCAGTGTGATGATGAAAGTGGTATTACGGTAAGCTCACATTCTCCCTGTCTAAAGACATTTGAAAATTACAGAAAACATACACACTGATGGTTTGTATTCCAGATACTATCCAGCCCTGCATCCCATGTCTTCCAAACTCTTGTTTACATTGATACCTTGTGTTCTTCCTATGTTTTAGACTTTCAAATTGCCCTGGATCCTCATTTTTCTACAATAAAAATGCCAATAAAAATAAATCAGATCTGTAGTCTTGAAAAAGTAATTTTATAAGGTCCTTTTACAAAGATGCAATAAGAAATGGCCTTAGTGTGTCCTTACCTGGGTCTTTCCCATGTGCTAAGGTAATTTTTACTGTGGCTGTAATTTAGTCTATCCTATATAATAATACACACCTGCAACGTTCTAACCTGCCTGGGACCGTGGCTCCCTCGGAGGTGGTCTGCTAGGCATCTTAGAATGCACTGACATCAGTGACAGCTGATTCCAAGGCAAGGAGAGGAGTAGGAAAACACGCGGAGGGTGTTTCCCTACTCCTCCCCCTGCCTGGGAATCAGCTCTCAGTGCGCTGCTCCCTGTCACTTCGGAGCAAGGGCAGGGAGCGGGGCAACACAGACACCCCCCCTCGCCGCATCACCAAACCACCCCCCCCCACCCGACAAACATCAACACCCCGTGTCCCCTCACGCCCCTCCCACCGAGTTCCAGACTCCGCCCTCCCTCCATTTTCAACACCCCCCTCCACGTTACAGACCCCTGTACCCCCTTCTGCGACCCTGTCGACCCCCCGCTACGTGCGTCTGACATCAGACGCACGCACAGGAACTTGAACAGAAGATCATTGAGGAAGCAACGCCGCAAAGGCCAGAACAGGAGTTCGACTGAAGGGGGTTGGGGTCCCCCGTCAGCACAGGTACTCAACGGCAGCGGGGGACGGTTTTTGGCGAGAAAGGGGGGGTTGACAGGGTTGCGGAAGGAGGGTACAGGGGTCCGTAACGCGGAGGGGGGAGGGTGTTGAAAACGGAGGGAGGGCAGAGTCTGGAATTCGGTGGGAGAGGAGTGAGGGGGCCTTGAACTGGGTGGGTGGCAGGCCAGGGAGGCTGGGAGGGGACAGAGCGACACAGCGAGGGAGGGTGGGGGATTGCCTTGCTAGCGCCCGTTTCCTTGCCTTAAGAAACAGGCCTTTTTTTACTAGTTTTCTATATTTTGTATTGATGGCCATGTACATATGTTACCACAAAAAGAGGAAGGCTACTGTGACTCTAACTCAAAAGATGTACATCAACAAGTGAAGAGTCCAGTGTAAATGTTTAAATAGTAACATAGTAGATGACGGCAGAAAAAGACCTGCATGGTCCATCCAGTCTGCCCAACAAGATAAACTCATATGTGTATACCTTACCTTGATTTGTACCTGCCTTTTTCAGGGCACAGACCGTACAAGTCTGCCCAGCAGTATTTCCCGCCTCCCAACCACCAGTCCCGCCTCCCATCACCGGCTCTGGCACAGACCATATAAGTCTGCCCTCCACTATCCTCGCCTCCCAACCACCAACCTCTCTTCCCCCACCTGCTCTGCCACCCAATTTTGGCTAAGCTTCTGAGGATCCATTCCTACCTACTGCACAGGATTCCTTTATGCATATCCCACGCATGTTTGAATTCCGTTACCGTTTTCATCTCCACCACCTCCCGCGGGAGGGCATTCCAAGCATCCACCACCCTCTCCGTGAAAAAAGAGGGTGGTGGATGCTGGAATGCCCTCCCGCGGCAACACGATGTATTAAAATTCCAAATATTCCTTTATTCTCAAATATTACCTTCTTTTATATATAAAAAGTAGTTGAGCATTTAGCTATGGCTCGATGGTGGCCAAACCCGTTTCACTTTACGTGCTTCATCAGGAGCCATGCATCAACTTTCTTATAATATCAAACAAGATGGTATCACATATTTTTGTGATCACATTGTATCTTATCAAACCCCAATTCTTTCATGCAGCGTTCTTAGCTGTTAAGCAGGTTAGTAGATAATATTTGAGAATAAAGGAATATTTGGAATTTTAATACATCGTGTTGATTATTTAAACATTTACACTGGACTCTTCACTTGTTGATGTTCATGTACATATGTTGCCATTAGTGCCTGGGCATTTAAAAAAATTACCACGTGAGTACTTACCGCCACCCATTTTTAGATGGTAAGGGCTCATGTGGTATCCCTGCACTAACCAGTTAGTGCTCAGTAATGTAGACATACTAACTGGTTAGCACAGGAATACCCACGTTCTGCCCTTGACAAACCCCCTCAAAAAATGTTTTAAATTATTTTTAGCGTACAGTTAGTGTGCGCACATTTTGAAGTTACCACAAGATGGCTGAGCACACCCCTTGGTACTCTATTTTTAGTTGTGTTAGGCATGTGTTAGCGCCTAATGCAGTTTGGTAAAAGGACTTCTTAAGAATTCAATGCATTACAATAGGCTTTTATAAAATTGTTCAGGGGTATAATCGGTACAAAGTAAATACACAGAAACATAGTGCCTGTCTTTACCCACTATAAGGGCAGTTCGATAACTAGGTGCTTGCAGTTATATGTGCCTTGCTGATGTAAAATTAACAATTTTAAGTGCATAAGCACCCTAAGCAGTATTCTATAAGGGGACACATAAGTGCTATAGGATGCATCTGCAAGGGGAATATACATGTGGGTGAAGCATGGGCAGGGCTCCCAGTTATGCCTGACCTTACAGTTTTTACTTGCCAGAACTTATGCCAGCTGACGCAGGATGGCAATTAGCAGTCCAATGGACAGTTCTGTTCTTATTTATTTGGATTTTGCTCACACCTATTTCAGTAGTAGCTCAAGGTGAGTTACATTCAGGTACACTGAGTATTTCTCTGTCCTTGGAGGGTTCACAATCTAAGTTTGTACCTGAGGTAATGGAGGGTTAAGTGATTTGCCCAAGATCACAAGAAGCAGCATTGGGACTTGAACTGGTCACTTCTAAATGTCAAGACAGGTGTTCTAACCATTAGGCTACTCCTACACTTCACTCTTCACCAAGGCAGCAGCTCAGCAGATTCTGGGTGGCTTGCATGGGATCGCATCAGCAGGAGGCAAAAGGGTGTTATAGAAGCATCTTAAAAAGCTAAAATATCTTCCTGCCCTTTACCCAGGTTCTCAAAATTTTGACGCACTTCCTGCTGTCTAATAGAGTGGGCTTTTGCTGGGTGGGAAATTTCAGATCCTACTGGACTCTGTACCACGGTATGTCCGGCATTGGTAACAAATTTCTAAATCTCGGGCCTACGTGACAGGCCATCTGATATTTATAATCCACAAAAAGACAACTTGCTCACTTGTGGTCAGTCTCTCTCACAGTTAAAACAAAGTACTTTTCCAGCTCTTTTTGGATTCCAGTGGTTAGGATAGAGTCCTTTCCCCCCCCCCCCCCCCCCCCGCTTTTAAATCCCAGTGGTGCCTCCAGAATTTTTCTGTAAAGCCGCTATGCCTGGGTGCTTCTGGGTCTGGGGTCTGAGTGGGCTGGAGCCTCCGCGAAGGGCAGACTCCGTCAGACCCTCACTCACTCCTCACTTGGCGTGCAGTGCCTCCACTGGGGAAAGAAGTATTAGCGGGTGGGATGACCCTCTTTTTCCTTAGGAAACTCAAAGTCAAGGTCCGAAACTCATGTGGGAAACAAGGCTGGCAGTTAAGATAGGCTGCCTGTGGGGAGACAGCGGCACGCCTCTTAATCCACTGTGGAATGGAGGAGTGGTCTAGTGGTTAAGGTGGTGGACTTTGGTCCTGGGGAACTGAGGAACTGAGTTCGATTCCCACTTCAGGCACAGGCAGCTCTTTGTGACTCTGGGCAAATCACGTAACCCTCCATTGCCTGCATGTAAGCCGCATTGAGCCTGCCATGAGTGGGAAAGCGCGGGGTACAAATGTAACAAAAAAAATGACCACACTGTAGTCAACAGTTTAAAACTCAAACAGTTTATTCTTCAACTTCAAACCACAGGAACCTCCAACTGTAGGAACTCTTCATCAAATAGTACAATCCTTAAGTAAATCTTCCTCTGGTATTTCCCCAGCAGAACTCCTGTATTCTCCTCCTTTGGGGTATATGTTACAAGGCACTCTTAGAGTTATTTACACTTTGTACAGCTCCAGTTCATGCCTATCCCCAAAGATAGTGTTCCAAAGACTGTGCTCCTCTCTGTGTTTCAGATTCAAACCCTCCTGGTCTAACCTCCACCCAAGCTGACCTTTGCACTCCTGGCTCCTATCCCGCGCTCCTGGGTTGGGTCTCTCGATTGCCCACCCAGAGCTCTCCTTCATAGTTACTGCTTCTCCTAACAGCAACACTCCTTTTCTTTAGCCAATGGATTCACTTCTTTTCAATGAGATCTCCCTTCTCTTTTTTTGGGTCACTTGGCACAAGCTTGCAGGCAACCAAAGACCCACAACTATAAGCAGGGGGTCTTTTACAAAGTGGCGGTAAGCCCAATGTGGGCTTACTGCTCGTTTATCTGGAACTAACACCGGGCTACCGCAGCAGCCTGGTGGTAGTTCCCACCCCCAGGCTGCACCACTTCCACTGTTTACCCGGCAGTAATCGGGCAGTGCTGCGCGCCACTGGGTTAGCATGAGAGCACTTACCGCCACCTCAATGGGTTTGTAATATGTGGACCTTATGATCCTTCACTTGTTAGCTGCATAGAACCATATATATGGGATTAAGTGGTCTATAAGCACTGTGATTGTGATTGAATGCATTTTTTCTTTTCTCCATGTGCTTGTCTCTCCATAACCTATCTCTCTACCTTCTCTCATTCCACTTCCTTCTAGTGTCACCACCTCATGCTACTTCTCACTCTTGTCACTTTCATGTCTCTTTCCTCCATCATGACCTCTTTCCTCTCACCTTTCTCTCAGCCCGTCTTTTCCCAATCCCACACAGATATGTGGGGACAAAGCACAAAATATCAAACCCCAAAAAGGTTGGCAGTGAGTGAGAGGTATAATTTATCTCTAAGCACTCTGGATTTCTTACTATCCAAACCTCTTACCCGTGATCCTTATCCTAACTGTCCAAAAGTTATACTTATGCACACTGACACTGAGAGTAACAGACATAAGGCTCAGATGTTATTATAAAAGGTAAAGCTGTTTATTTTAGTACTGGAAGCAAATAGTAATAAAAGTAATCAGAGACAATGAATCATGTCAAATTACTTAGAATGGTGGAAAGGGGTCACAAGTACCTGTCAGGAAAACTAGGATAACGCACACTCACCCTAATCCTGAATTATTAGGATGCCTAACACCCCAGGCGCATAGAATCACTAAGGAGATAACAGTACAACCTGAAAGATGATACCACTCAGGAACACTGGATCTGGAGGCAGGTCAGGAACTGATGATGATGGATCAGGACTCAGGAACTCAGCAGGTGAACTCTCCCCAGCCGGGTAAGAGTCCATTCAGGCAGGTGATGCCACAAATTATCAAACCTTCATTCTAGTGGCGGGCTCAGAGCCAGCTGATGACCGTTATCTAGGTTCTGGCAGATAACAGCTCACTTGCCAACTAGCTGATAACACCTTCAAGGATGGGGTCTTTATACCTTTCTCCCCAAGTATTGGTGCCAGCTGGACTGGAACACGATGACCTGATGTCCCTGTAATGACGTCCATGCTGATAACAATACATCAACAAAAAGTTGTTACTGTGCAAATTGTTTTGCTTTTGTCAGAGTGGATTACTCCGAAGCCTTACACAGTACCAAACTTCTGCAGTAGAGCTAACAATGGTCAAGTCTGTAAAAGACAAGTTCAGGTTCATGATGTAGGCTAGTGCTGAATTGTAGTGCCTTGATGCAGGGTTTTAGCCCTACAGGTATGTTCCATCTCTTTCAGATCCTCTTTCCTCTGCATCTTGTGTCCTCTCTCTCAGCTCTTCTACTCTCCTAAATCATGTCTTCTTTACCCAGTTGCTAGCCCATGTTCTCTCCCTGAGTTCTTTCACTCTCACTCTCACAGCCTATTTCTTCTTCAATTACACAGCTACACTCCCAGTTGCTGTCCCCTTTACTCAGCCTTTCTTCCCTTTAGAGCTTTCACATACTTCCATCTCTTCATAGCAAAATTCTCTCTCCCAACCAATAACCCATTTCAATTTCCTTTATACCTGCCTAAACCTCTCTATTCTTTTCTCCACAGCTCTACTACCAGTGCCTGTTCTGATCACCCAGTCCTTCTCCCCCCTACAGTTCCTTTCTGATTCCTCTAGCCTTTCACAGCAGCATTCTTTCTCTACCAAGGTTATCAATAGAAATCAAACAAACTAAAACATGGAAAAGAAAATAAGATGATAATTTTTTTATTGGACATAACTTAATACATTTCTTGATTAGCGTTCAAAGGTTGCCCTTCTTCGTCAGATCGGAAATAAGCAAATGTGGTAGCAGATAGTATATATAAGTGAAACATCCAAGCATTACTTTGACAGTCTGACAGGGTGAGAGGGTGGGGGTGGGTAGGAGGTATGCATGGGGACATCAAAGCATTTCATTGATATTCTAATAGGATGGGTGTGGGTAGGTGAGAGGAGGGTAATAAACAGAGAAATACAACTTTATGGTTTATAATGGGCTAGAAAACCCAGATCCTTGTTAGGTCCTGTCTGTTGGGTGTCAAAATATTCAATCATTCTGACTTCAAAGGTCTTACGTTCCTGTATTGTTTTAAAGTTACCTTTCAGGATTCTTACTATGAAATCACTGGTGCAGTGTTCTGGTCTTGTAAAGTGCTGGCCCACAGGGGTGGGAACCTGGCTGGCACCGGCTATCTTCATGTGATTTCATAGTAAGAATCCTGAAAGGTAACTTTAAAACAATACAGGAACGTAAGACCTTTGAAGTCAGAATGATTGAATATTTTGACACCCAACAGACAGGACTTAACAAGGATCTGGGTTTTCTAGCCCATTATAAACCATAAAGTTGTATTTCTCTGTTTATCACCCTCCTCTCACCTACCCACACCCATCCTATTAGAATATCAATGAAATGCTTTGATGTCCCCATGTATACCTCATACCCACCCCCACCCTCTCACCCTGTCAGACTGTCAAAGTAATGCTTGGATGTTTCATTTATATATACTTTCTGCTACCACATTTGCTTATTTCCGATCTGACGAAGAAGGGCAACCTTCGAACGCTAATCAAGAAATGTATTAAGTTATGTCCAATAAAAAAGGTATCATCTTATTTTCTTTTCCATGTTTTATTTTGTTTGATTTCTATTGATAACCTTCAAGAGTGGACTAACACGGCTACCACACATTTCTCTACCAAGTAACCCCTTCCTTTCCTCTTCCCAAAGAATCACTCCAAGCACATGTCCACATCACCCAGCATCCCTCCTCCCCTTACAGCTGCATTCTCGAAAATAGTGCCTAGCCCTGTCCAGTGCATCCTAGGATGCGCTGGTCAGGGCTTCACACCATAAAAGGCACAGGCACAATGCTCCCCCACTTTACCCTATGATCAGAGATAAAGCCTGCTTAAATTTGCATGCTATTATCTCTGATCATAGGGGCGGTAAAGCCCCGTACTGATCATCTGCCCATCAGTCTTCTGTTTATGTCTATCTGTTGCTCTTCCCCTCCCCATTGACAGCTGGAGGCAGGAAGTGTTTCTATCCTTGGTACAGCAGCTCTCTCCCCTGAAGCCCATTAGTCATATACAACGAACCAGCCTATAGGCTGGAAATCTCTTTCTCTCTCTTCCTCCTGTATCCATTAGTCAGACATTCCAGCCAATAGGCTACAGGGGGAGGCGGGAATAGTAACCGGGATACAGAAACACATGTTTCCTGCCTGCCTTTGCTGTCTGCAGCATGGAGATTTCAGCTCCAAATTTAATAAAATATACAGAGCTGCCAAGGGATCCCGATTTTTGAGAGGGAGATTTTAGTACATGCGCAAGCCCCACCCCTCTCTACATGGCTCTACCTCATGACTTCGCTCCTTCACACATCTCAATTCCATGGCCATTCCAGAAAATATTTTATTTACACTAGTGACAGCAGGGATGGTAAGGGAGTGTTTCAGTTCACTCTATTACACCCCTTAATCAGCATCTTTTCCTGCCAGGGACATAACAGCGAGGGGGTCTTGCCCCCCCACTTTGAGAGTAAACTCACCCCAAAATTGTGGCACTGGCTGAATCACTGGTGGAGCTGCCCAAGACCCGCTAGCTGAAGAGGTCCACTGCATGAGTCCCATACCATGCTATTTGAGCAGCGCATCAGTTGACAGTGTGCTTCAACCACCGATGCTAGCCCTCCTGCATTTGCTTTGTTCAGGCACTTGAAAATGGAAAATTAGATGATACCTTTTTATTGGACTAGCCTAATACCTTTTTCAATTAGCTTTCAGAGGCCAAAACCTCCTGCTTTAGGTCAGGTCAGGACAGTATACTGCTGTTATGGTATCCTGACCCGAGAATGGAGGTATTGGTCTCTGATGGCTAATCAAAAATGTAGTACAATCAGTCCAATATAAAGGTATCACCTTATTATCTATTTTATGTTTTATTTACATTTATTAACCTTTATTAACACAGCTACCACTTTACTTTACCCTAAATTAAAAATAAAAGTATTTTCTGTACCTTCGTTGTCTGGCCATTTACTTTTTCTAATTGTGTTGGTCCCAGTCTCTTGATTCTGCTTTCCTTCTTCTTTTCTTAAGTCTCTTGCCAGGGTTTCCTGTCCATTTGTAATTTTTTCTCTCCTTTCTCTTTATTTTCTTCAATTTATTTTTCTGCCTCTCTGTCTAGATTTATTTCATTCTTACTATCCAGTCTTTAATTTCCCTCTTTTTACTTCATCTACCTATGCTTTTTCATCTTTTGCTCACTCTTGTTCTCCCCATGCCCCTTCCTCTTATTCTCCCCCTTTCAATCTAGCAGCTGCCCTCTTTCTCTCCCCATCCTTCATGTCTCCCCTCTTTCTCTCTGCATCCTTCCATCCAGTGTATCCCCCTTTCTTTCTGCATCCTTCCATCCACTATCTCCCCTCTTTCTTTCCCTAACCTTCTATCCAGCGCCTTCCCTCTTTCTCTCCCTATCCTTAGTCCCAGTGTCTTTCACTCCCTATCCTTCCATCCAGCGTCTTTCTCTCCCCATCCATCCAACTGTCTTCCCTCTTTCTCTTCCCATCCTTCCATCCATCTTCCCTCTTTTTTTCCCCATCCTTCCATCCAATGTCTTCCCTCTTTCTATCCTCATCCTTCCATCCAACATCTACCCTCTCTCCAGATACTTCCATCCAGATTTCTCTCTATCCCCTTCCTTCCATCCATTGTCTCTCTCTCTCTCTCTACCCTTTTCCATTCAACATGTCCCCTCTCTCTCTCCTCATCCTTCCAATCTCTCTCCTGTTTCTCTCCCTACCCTTCCTTCCAGCGTCTTCCCTCTTTCTGCTCCGAAATTTCCAGCATATTCCCTCTTTCTCTCCCTCCTTTCATCCAGCATCTCCCCTCTTTCTCTCTTCATCTGTCCAGCCAGGGTCTACCCTTTCTCCCCATCCTTCTCCCCAGCAGTTTCTCTCTCTCCAGCCCTTTTCCATGTCCCCTCTTTCCACTCATCTCTCTCTCTCTCTCTCTCTCTCTCTGTACCTGTCACGTATGTGAATGTTTCCTTGGCTATGCTCACCTCGCCCACTGGTGGCCAGAACCAGAGGCTGCTATGAACTGTCACCCGTTTCAGACTTCAGCCCAGTCTGGTCCGGATCTTCCAGGCTGCCAGACTTGCTTCTCTTGTTTGTGCCTGAACAGCATCCATAGCTGCTTTGTGATTCCTGCAGTGAACTTCAGCAGCTGATGGGTTTATTAACTTGCTGGAAACTTCTGTGTTTGCCTTTGCATCATCTAAAGTCCCTGGTATGTTGGTGCTCTGTGGCACTTCTGCCTAGTCTGGTTTCTTGTTAGAGTTTCTTGTCTGGTTCTAGTTAGTCTGTGTGTAGTTTAGCTTAGGTTTATTGCTTATTTTCCTAGTCTTGTTTCTGGTCTAGTTTCTGTTTGTCTGTGTTCTTGCTTAGTGGTTGCTCTGCAGCTTTCAGTCCTGACTCTTTTTCTGTCAGTATTTGTACCCTGTTTCAGTGGCAGCTTTCTGTTCCTGTCCTTTAGCTTGTCCATTTCCTGCTTTGTGTAATATTGTCTGTCTGTGAGTCCTAGCCCAGTTTCCTGCCTTGCTGCCCATGTATATTCCTTTCCCCTCTGACCCTCAGTCCTGTTCAGCCTAGTTGGAATTCAGTTCCTGCCCTGTCCGGTAAGTTCTGCCGGCCGCCTGCACCCAGGGGGTCAACACCTGAGGAACGGCGGTCAAAAGCAGGTGAAGTCTAGCTGTCCCTGTCAGAGTTCTGCCTTGTCTCTGGTGTGGGGTGGTTTTGCTTGCCACTGCTGCTCCACAGCAGTGGCCCAAGGGCTCACGAACCTAGTTTCTGCCTTGAAAACCTGACAGTACCCCTGTGTCACGATTGTGGTCGTGACCCCTCTCAGACTCACCTTATTTCCGGCAGTCAGCTTCTGAGCTGGCTTCTGTCTGTTCCTCCTGAGTTAGTTCTGTCTGTGTGTGTGCTGGCTGCTTCCAGCATGCCTCTGATTACTCCACTATACTGCACCTGTGTGTGATAAGCCTCTCTGTCTTCAGTATGCTTTCTGCTTGTGTCTTGGTTTGTGTTCCTCTTGCCCTCTGGTGGCCAGAACTGGTGGCTGCCATAGACTTTCCAAACTTTCTTTCTGGTCCGGTCCGGTCCAGATATTCCAGCCCTCCAGACTTGGTTTGAAGTTTGGCAGCTAGCCTCACCCGTAGCTGCCTCATGATTCCTGCAGCTGAGTTTCAGCTGCTGATGGGTTTATTACCACCTGGAACCTTCTGAGTTTGCCTTTGCATCGCCTAAGGTCCCTGGTATGCTGGTGTGCGCTGTGCACTTCTGCCTAGTCCAGTTTATTGTCTGAGATACTTGCCTGATTCTAGTCTAGTCTTTGTATAGTTTATCTTGTACTGTACTGCTTGTTTCCCAGTCTTGTTTCTTGTTTGTATTTCTCTGTCTAGTTCTTGGTTGTCTGTGTTTCTTGTTTAGTGGCTGCCTGGCAGCTTTCAGTTCTGTCTCTTATCTGTCTGTGTTTCCTTTCTTAGTGGCTGCTGTGCAGCTTTCAGTCCTGACCCTTAAGCCTGTCCATTTCCTGCCTAGTCTGAGTCCTAGCCCAGTTTCCTGCTTTGCTGCCCATGTATAGTCCTTTCCCTTCTGACTCTCAGTCCCTGTTCAGCCTAGTGGGTATCCAGTTCCTGCCCTGTCCGTTAAGTCCTGCCGGCCGCCTGCACCCAGAGGCTCAACTCCTGAGGAACGGCGGTCAAGTGCAGGTGAAGTCTAGCTGTCCCTGTCAGAGTTCTGCCTTGTCTCTGGTGTGGGGTGGTTTTGCCTGCCACTGCTGCTCCATGGCAGTGGCCCAAGGGCTCACAAACCTAGTTTCTGCCTTGAAAGCCTGACACCCTGTTTCATCCAGTGTCTCAAATCTTATCATTTCCTCCCCTCTGCTCTCTTCATTCAGTACCACCTGCTCCTCCTTCCACCCAGTATCTGTTTTCTAGCCACTGCTGCTTCTCCTGATGGGCAACAGCAGTGACAAAAGAAAAAAAAAACAAGTACGAGGCCGCAGCAGCCTTCAGTCATGTGCTTTCTGCTCTGCTGGTCCTCTACCCCTGCTGATGTCAACTTCCCGCTCCAGGGGCAGAGAGAGGAGAGAGGACTGGTAGAGCCAACAGCACATGCCTGAAGTCTGCTGTGGCCCCACACTTACTTTTTTAGTTGTTTTGCTGCCGCTGCTGCTCATTAGGAGAAGCAGCAGAAGTGGTGGCAGTGTGGGGAAAAAGCAATCATGTGAAACGGTGTCTCAGAGGGAGACTTTTATGCTTTAGCAGGAGTGCAGGGGATGATCCACCAAAGCGGGAATTTCCCGCTGAATGCGAAAGACTTGGCAGATCTGTAGCAGGGACAGATCGTTCAGATTATATCACTCCTGCCTTTACGTCTTTGCATTGGTTGCCTGTTGAGTTTAGATTATTGTACAATCTCTGTCCCAAACCATGTGATTATTCATAGTTTAAAAAATTTTTTTCTCTTGGGTTTCCTCTCACACCACCAGGTAAAGACTTTCGTGATTGTAGTGGAAATTGAAAACGTGAATGATGAAGCCCCACAGTTTAGCCAGACAGAAATTATTCGCAATGTCTCTGAGGTGAGTTTCTTTCTGGTGTTTGATGTTCTTTTCTGGGTACTGGGGAGGAGGAGGAGCAAAGAAGATTTCTACATAGACCTATTATGGCTGGATTTTACCTCAAGAAGTCATGGAATAAACACAGAGGGAAAGGCAGGCATCAGCTGGGGTCTATGGCACTTTATCAGGATCAGCACCTTGGGTAATGCCCTCCTCTTCCTCTGTTGCATGAGACCCCACTGCTGTTTTGAACATGTGATAGTATCCCATCTGGTTCAAATCAGTAATGGTATACAGGATGCAAAGGAAGACGACACAAGCTGAGGTGATGTTGCTGTATTCCTGTTCCTGCTATTCTGATCAGCACAGGAGGGGGAAGGGATGGGAAAGGTCAGTCAAAGGAGTAAAGAAGGTGTGGAGGACAGAGGAACTGGGGATGATGTATGTGAAAAGCGACTAGAGAATCAGGGAGGATGTGAAACAGGAATTGGAGGAGGGTGGTTATGTGTGTGCATATAGGCACCTGAGGATGAGAGAGAAGGTACCTGGAATGAGGAAAGAAAGGAGAGAAATTGGACTGGAGAGTCAGTGGCTGAGGACTGGGTGTGGAGATGTGAGGGAGAAAAGGCTGGAACTAGAGAAAATATACCTGTTTTACTCTCTATGAATCTTTCCCCCTTCCCCAAGATCACAGAACATTTCTGCCTGCCTATTCCTCTCTTCCCATCTTCTCTTTCTGCATTCTCAATCCTCTTTCTCTTGTTGCAATTATTACTAATCTTCTTTCTTTCTCGTCTCTAAACCTGACCTTTCCTCCTTCACATCCCCATCCTTGATCTTCTTTCCATATCTTCTTCCCTAAGATATCCTCTTCCTTGCTTCTCCCACATCAATACCCAAGATTCCTCACCATAAAACTCCTAAAAGAACAAAATAAATTACTCAGACACAAAGCAATAAGGACTTTTTAAAATAAGCAGTATAAATTTAGTTAGGGACAAGTCTCAGACTGTACCACAAATTTTGCACTGTCAAAGAGAGAGTGAGCACATGTACTTTCTCTTTGAAACTCAAGGCCAATACAATCTCTGTAGTCATTACAGCCTGCTTTCTCTGGGTACTTTTTCTAAGGAAAACAAGTGGGGAACGCAATCACAGCATGGCTCATTGAATTCTTTCCAATCCCTCTGTAAATGTATATGTGTGAATGGGGGTGGAGGGTGGTATAAATGTTTATGTATGTGTGGGCATGTACCAGAGGGGTAGCCAGAATTCAGATTTTGGGTGGGCCACTGTGCAAACTGGGTGGTCACATGTAGTCTCTACATCCCATGCCTCCCCAACTCAAAACATTAAATACTTGAGCTGGTGGAGATCCTCAAACTCTACCAGTTGAAAACCTCCTCAAACATGACCAGAACTCTCTTCTACACAGCTCAGCAGTTGCAATACCAAGCATATGAAGAGTGTCAGCGTTGGGCTGCTGAGGAGAGCTGCCACCAACTTTGTTGCATTCAAGGAGGTTTTCAGCTGGTGGGGCTTGGGGATCCCTGTCAACTAGAGTAAAAGTACACTGTTTTTTGGGTGGGCCTGAGCCCAAAGTGGGTGGGCCCCTGCCCACTCAGGCCCACCATTGGATACGCCACTGGAGTGTACATTTTTGTCTGTATTTGTACATGTGTGCTTCTGTGTTAGTATATGGGTGTATGCTTTCTGTCTATCTGTGATCAGGAGAGGAGAGGAGAAGGCAGTTGGAAAGGTACAATTCCTTAATCACGGTGTCACAGTGAATCAGTCTATATATTATGTAGCTGCTGGAACTGCTTCTCTCATAGACATGTATTGTGGCTTTTTTGGAGGGGGTTCATTCTCTTCTGCTTCCTGCCAGGTGCAGAAACTTCACTTCTAAAGGTAAAGGTAGCCCCAGGTATGAAAATACCAAGCTGTAGTTGACTTATGGAGGCTGCCACTTGTATGACAGTCCTTTGGAAGACTAGTAGTTGGGTGATTTGCCATTGAATCCCCCAGTCATCTGTACTCCCCCCCCCCCCCCCCCCCCCCCCGCCTAAGGCTGGGTACTCATTTACAACAAAAAGTGGATGGATGACTGAGATGGCCAGAGGCCGATTACCTGATAGACATCCCAGTAAAGAGTGGGCACAGTTGGCAAATGACATACCTGTTGCCCATGTTGCTTCCTCCAGATGCAGAAACTTCACTTCTACAGCAAAGAAACTTCCTTCAGATTGCCTCCTCTTGCTGTGACTAGAACTGCCCCCCCAGTGCCTTCTGTTTGGCTGGATCCTAGCCAGGGCCGGGCCTGAGACAAGGCCACCCCTGGGCCCCTCCCCCCCCGAGGTCGCCACCGCTCCCCTCCGTCCGCCACCGGGCCGGGTCCCTGCATTATATGTAGATCCTTCAAGAGGTAGTGTTATGATTTAGGCTCTACACCTTTTCTGATGTTTTGGTGCCACCTCAGTAAGGCCAAAACACAATCTCTCCACTGCAAAACACTATACACAAACTTGTGCAAAAACCCACTCATAAACTTACCAAACCATAACAGCATTAATTCCAAGGACAGGACGAGCTACAACCTTATGCGTGGAAAGGCAGCGCTATAATTACACCTGGATCTAAAACACCAGTACACAACCTAGTGAAACAAAAAACACAAAACAAAACAAAACAAAAAGGGCTGTAAATACTACGCGCTAGCAGAATACTGCACCTTGATCACCTTGAATAGGCTACAAGGTAAAACAATTATTTAAAGAAGCAATAAAGAATATGGACAACAGGAAATATAACAAAGGAAAAGATGATACAGGAGCAGACATATAGCTAAATTTTTTTTTTACTAGAAAACATATATATAAAAAACAAACAAGACAAGAACAACAAGAACTAGCTAGTGTGCAATATTGTTTGAACTGGACTAAAAAGGTATATAAATGATGTTCTGAAGAAAAATATCAATAAAATAGGTTTATGTGTGTTCAAAAGCATAGGTCTATGTATGTCTAATAAGTGATATGGGACTAACCTTGATAAATGTGTATATAAAAATATATGTCTAATAAGTAATATGGGGACTAACCTCGGTAGACTTGTATATAAAAAATCCTTATGGACAAAGTTTTCAGAAGTAAATCCTTAAAAACGTTGTGGTAGAAAAAATAATGGCATCACTGCTGAAAGAAAGGATAGTTAACTTTCTAGAAGCCAACAGGTTACAGGACCCAAGGCAACATGTTTTTACCAAAGGAAAATCCTGCTAAACGAATCTTATTGACTTCTTTGACTAGGTGACCAAAGAACTGTATGAAGGACATGCGCTAGATGTAATCTAATTGGATTTCAGCAAAGCCTTTGATATGGTCCCCCACAGAAGACTCATGAATAAACTGAAAGGGCTGAACTTAGGACAAAAGTGGTGAACTGGATAGGAAACTGGTTGACCGACAGATGGCAGAGGGTGGTGGTAAATGGAATTAGCTCAGAGGAAAAGAAGGTGAGCAGTGGAGTTCCTCAGGGGTCGGTGCTGGGGCCAATTCGGTTTAATGTATTTGTGGGAGATATTGCTGAATGGCTGGAAGGAAAGGTTTGCCTTTTTGCGGATGACACGAATATAGCCAATAGAGTGGATACCCTGGAGGGAGTAGAAACAATGAGAATGTTCGAGGGTCTGACAGTTAAAATTTAATACTATTCAAAATTCTAGGTTTCCTATAAGAGCGGTTTCCAATGAATCAACTACTGAAAAAGTTACAGAAACCAAAAACTAAAAAAATCAACAAACCATTCCACAAACATTCTTTTTTTTTTTTCATATATATGCAATATAAAATATTATATTGTGCTCAGTTTTTGGTGTATTAGTCTTGACACAAAGACTTAGGTTGTGTAAAAACACCTTACCGACATCATCGCACACCCTGCCTCCAGCCTAAACACAGCACTCCAGAGCTACAGTGAATGCAAAAAAATATATGTGACAATAATAGAAAGATATAACGGTTACTTAGCTTAGGTGGATTTTGAGGGGGCTTCACGCTGGCACTCCAATTGTCTACAAGCAAGTTTCTTTGAAAAGGTCTTTTTAAAGACCTACCTGTAGATCAACGCACCACGTGTCTTTCAACGTTTGCCTCAGCTGTTCTCCAGTGACTGAGCAACAGACCCTCTATATGGATCACTGTATCACATAGATTCAAACGTTTGTATCAGCTGT
Source organism: Microcaecilia unicolor (assembly GCF_901765095.1). Taxonomy (NCBI): domain Eukaryota; kingdom Metazoa; phylum Chordata; class Amphibia; order Gymnophiona; family Siphonopidae; genus Microcaecilia; species Microcaecilia unicolor. Next base: position 225,767,598 of record NC_044034.1, on the reverse strand, counting down.
TCTCTGTCGACTGAGACTCCTGATGCAGGCCTAACGACCGAAACACAACGTTTGTGTCGAGTCTTTTTTCACCAATAAACAAGTGTTTTTAAGATCAATGTATCTAGTTTTTGGTGTTCCGTAGTCAAACATCCCACTTTCTCCTATACCTGTATTCTCCCATGGGGCGTTTGAGTTCTCTGCTTGTTTGCGGTTTTGTTCGAGAATATCGGGGAAAAATGTACATGAAAACATCTAATGGAAACTGCAATCTGATGCTCAAATCTAGTAGTATAGAATGTTTGCAGATGAAAAACGTTGTATAGAAACTGTAAAGTATCGGCTAGAGGGCTAATGTAAGTAAAATATAATCTTAGAAAACTCTCAGAATGCTAAACTGTACTGACACATTGTAGAGATAATGTATGCAAATGTGCAGGGAGAAATTGTCTATTAATGGACAAAATCAAATATATGGGGGAAAAAGTCTATTGCTACATGATGCAGACAAACGTGCTGAATGAATGTAGAGGCAATATTTTCTGGTGTGTAAAAATATGATATGTGAAATATCCACTAGAGGGCATAAGTATGCAATTAAAATATAATCTTAAATGTATGGGAGAAAAAAACATCTGTTGATACACGATGTAGACTAACATGGAAATACTGAATGTAGAATATTAATGTACAAAAATGCCTCTAAAACAGGTGTAAAGGAGGTGTAAAAAAGGTGTAAAAGAAAAAAGTTCTAAAAAAAGAGTAAAACATTTAATGTACTGTTGTGACATTAAAATGGTGTTCTGGGATATACATAAAAGATAAAAATGAACTAAAACTGAAGGCTGAAAAAGGTGTGGCATCAGTGAATGTGTTAAGAACTACTGTTCAAAAGAACCTTGCTCAGTTTAAAAACCAACATTGTTGTACAAATGAAATTAAAAACATTTTTGGGTTCAGCTAAATAGATATTTATACAATATATGAATATATATACATAACAAAGTGTATTATGGGCAGAAGAATAGGTAGCTTAAACAACCTTAAACTAATCAGTGTATGAATGGAAAGTGCCAGACATATAATTCTTGAACATCACTGAATCTATTGTTTACCAGCAAAAAAAAAAAAAAATGTGTATTAAGCAAAGGTAAGGTCAATAGTTGTGATAAATGCCTGATATAAGAAGTCTATCTGTCACTGGTGAGTAATTATAAAAGTGAGTAATTATAAAAAGGGAGGAAAAAGATCTAGTTCTGCATTAAGTCCAAATGGGGTGACTGTATTGAATTGGTAAATGAGTTTCTGTTCTTCTTTAAGCAGTGTGTTATCCAGGTTCCCTCTTCTACTGTTGGGAATGAAGATCACTTATACCAAGAATTTAAGATTGTCTATTGAGTGGCTGGCTGTGTGCCAGTGGACCACAATGGGTGTGCTCTCAATAATGTGTTTAATGCAGCTGTGGTGTTCAACGATATGGGTCTTAATCATTCTGTTTGTCTTTCCGATATATAGGAGATGGCAGGGACATTGAATGATGTATAGAACTCCAGAAGTCATGCAGTTGGATGTGTGCTGAAGTTTGTATATTTTCTCTGTGGTGGGATGCATGAAAACTGATGCTTCCCAGGCATGTTTACATACACTGCAATGTCAGCATCTGAGATGTCCCAGGGAGATATTTATTGGTCTGGATTTTATATCTGGAAGCATTGAAGAAACCAATTTTTCTTTTAGATTCCTTTCCCTAGTGTATGCCACTACGAGTCTCTTGTTCTTAAAACATTTGTGGTTCTCCAGGATGTGCCAATGGTGGCATATGATCTTCTGTATCTGTTGGACTAGGAAAGAGAATCTGAGTGTGCATACAATATCTGGGTTGTCTCTCGTGGTTCTAGTTTGTAGGAGATCCTGTCTATTGCTAGCTTGGGCCTTGGCTAAACCTGCAGCAATATGCGCAGCTGGATAACTCTACTGGAAAATATTTCTGACAGATTCTGGGCTTGTGTATTGAAATCTTCGATATTGGAGCAAATCCTTCTTAGCCGGAGAAACTGATATAGAGGTAGGTTTTTCTTGAGGCTATTGTTGCGGTAACTGGTATAATGTAAAAATGTATTGCGGTCCATTGGTTTCCTGTAGATGGTGGTCATGAATTGGTTATTCTCTATTTTAATTTTCAAGTCTAGAAAATTAATTATTTCACTCGAACTATACTGAATCTTGAAATTTAAACTCGAATCTTGAACATTTAACCAATCATGGAAGGATTTTAATGTGTCAGTATCTCCATGCTACAAGATAGATATCGTTGATGTACCTCTTATACAGTTTGATATGTATCTTGAATGGATGTTCTTCTAGATGTACTTTTTCAAAATTGGCTACCTATAGATTAGCGAGATCGGGGGCCATGCCGCCCCTATAGTTGTCCCTTTCATTTGTTGATAAAAAGTTAATACCATGGTGGCACACGTGAGGATTAGATGGTTTGGTATCCTCCTATGGTTTGTTCTTGCACATAGAATGTGTTTGATAATATTGAGGGCTTCTAATTGCGAGATATTGGTGTACAGTGAGTCAATATCGAGCATAACCATTATTGTGTCGGTGAGATCTCCCTGGTATTCTTGTAATGTGTCAATCATCTTCAGAAAATCAAGATTCAACAGCGCCAAACCCCTCCTCCTGAAACTACACTGGTTACCAATCAAGGACCGTATAGCCTTCAAGATCTGCTCATTGGTATACAGAATAATATTCGGCCTATCACCAAGCTACATGACAAACCTAGTAGACTTACCAATCAGGAACACTAACAAATCAGCAAGATCATACCTTACCCCATTATTTAAAGACATCAAACATAAATCAACTCTTGCAGCTAGTTTTTCCTATATCAGTACCAAAATCTGGAACACACTTCCGAAGGACCTAAAATTGAAAGACAACTATTTAACCTTCCGAAAACACCTAAAGGCCCATATATTCAAAAAACACAAACCAGCTGAACCAACGTAACCAATCAATTGGACCAATAAGATCTACCCATAAACTTGACAGATGGAATGAAAAAGGCACAAGCTCACAGCAACAAACTTGGACCAAAACACTTATCTTAACTCACCAATCTTACATCCCTACTCACAGCTACTGGTCGACCAATGTCAACCCTATTTGACTTGTTGTGATCCTATTTGACTCACTTTGCAATTCTCTAACAATGAATGGTGCAAACCGAACTGAATCTCCTAAGGTCATTGCCTAACCCATTGCTTCTATGAGAGACCTCTATAAACTCTCGCTGTACTATCAAATTGTGAACCCCATTCGACAATTGTTAACCTCACTTGTTACCTTGTAACCATCCACATTGTTCTATTGTAAGCCACATTGAACCTACCAATAGGTAGGAAAATGCGGGCTACAGATGCAATAAATAAATACAAAATAAGTCATATAAGAAGTATCTTTGATGTAAGAGGGAATCAGAAGGACAAATAAATGGTGCTCAGAGTTGGGCACAATTTATAGTATAGCATTTGCCGAGAGACTAAGCTGGGCCGGGGGCAGGACTGCTGCTGCCGCCCCCCAGGATACCGCCGTCCCTGGATGCTGCATAGCCAGGCCAGATTGGGGGGCCATGGGCACGTTTTGCCCCATCTCCCTGCCCCCCACCGCAACTCCACATACCTTGGCTGGCGGGGGTCCCCAAGCCCCATCTGCAGAAGCCTTCCCTCCAGTACTGTTCTCCACCGCATTGCCTGCCCAGTGCAGCTGCTTCTCACATCGTGCATGCTCAGTTTCATCAAAACCGAGCATGTGCAATGTGAGCGGAAGCAGGTCAGGCCATGCGGCGAACATCGCTGGAGGTTAGGCTTCTGCTGGTGGGGTTTGAGGACCCCCTTCAGCCAAACCTGGGGCCCTGAATCCAACTGTGCCTGCTCCACCCCAGCCTTTAAAGGGGGGGCCTGGAACCGGGGTCCTGCTCCTGTCAGGACCTGGAAGACTGCACCCAGGTCCTGTCAGGAGCAGGACAGAGACAGACCCTGAGGCCGGGCCCAGGGGAATTTTTTCCCCTCCCCATCTCTCAGCGAGCCTGGCGTTTGGCACTAGAATTTACATCAACTGAAACCTGGTGTAAATTCTTGCACCTAAATTAGGTGCAGATCCCCAAATTCTATAACACTGCACATAAATTCCAGGAATGCCCCTGATCTGCCCATGCCCCTCCCATGGCCATGCCCCCTTTTCAGATCCGTGTGTAAACTTTACACGTGGATCTCAGTGCCTAAAGATGTGTGTGCAAATTGTAATGCCAATTAGCACTAAGAACAGATTATTAGTGCCCAATAATCAGTGCTAATTGACACGTTTATCAATTAAATTGTGCACCCAAATTTGTGTGTGCAGTTTTGAGTGCCATATATAGAACTGAGATGTAAATGTGTAAAATTTGCCAGTAGCTTAGTTTTGCCCTGCTCACAGCAACAGATGCTACTTGGGGCAGTCATTGGTATATACACCTTATCCATTTGGCTAGCAGATTGCATCTCCTTTACTTATGCCCAGGCTGGGCTAACTCTAGAGGGTTATGTCATAGCTCACAATGTCAGATCCATGGCTGTATTGGTGGTCCACTTGAGATCAGCCACCATTGAGGAAAGTTGCAAAGCTGCAACGTGGTCTCCAGGCCACAGATTCACATCTCACTACTGCCTTAAACAGGATTCCTGATGTGACAGTCGGTTCATTCAGACAGTTCTGCAGAATTTGTTTGGAATCTAGAAACCAACTCCAACCTCCTAGGCCCATTTTTTTTCTGTTACAGGCTGCACCCACACAATGGGATTGTACTTTGTAAGCCATATTGAGCCTGCAAATAGGTGGGAAAATGTGGGATACAAATGCAATAAATAAATAAATATATATATATATGTTCTAGGTTAATTGGCTTCTGGTTGGCCTTACCTATTGAAGATACCTATTGTCTCAGTAAACCTAGTAACTAGGGATTCCCATATTTGGTAAGTGCTGTCCTGCTGGTCCTTGGAGAAAGCAAAGTTACTCACCTGTAGTGAGTGAGACAGCAGAACACTTATCAACACACACCGTCCCACCTCCCCTAGTAGTTGTATTCCTTAAGAGTTTTTACTATACTGCTGATCCTTTGGGCTCATGTTGGGCAGGAAGGAATCTGCACATGTGCGATATGGTGCTGCCAAAAGCTTCAGAAAGTCCTAGAATGCTGGGTAGTGTCCATGCTGGGCTCTATCAGATGATGTCATCCATATGTGACAAAGAGGGATAATCGAACGGGGAGCCCAAGTTTTCATGAGGGTGTCCTCGCAGGATGGCCCCGCGAAGGGGCGGGGAAACCCGTATTATCAAAACAAGATGGGCGTCCATCTTTTGTTTTGATAATACGGTCAAGGACGCCCAAATCTCAACATTTAGGTCGACCTTAGAGATGTTCGACCTAAATGTTGAGATGGTCTACCTTACAGATGGTCATCCCCGGTTTTTGGCCTTAATGGAAACCGAGGATGCCCATCTCAAAAACGACCAAATCCAAGCCCATTGGTTATGGGAGGAGCCAGAATTCGTGGTCCCTCTGACATGCCAGGACACCAACCGGGCACCATAGGGGGCACTGCAGTGGACTTCAGAAATTGCTCCCAGGTGCATAGCTCCCTTACCTTGGGTGCTGAGCCCCCCCAAACACATTCCCCACAACTGTACACCAATACCATAGACCTAAGGGGTGAAGGGGGGCACCTACATGTGGGTACAGTGGGTTTCGGGTGGGTTTTGGAGGGTTCACATTTACCACCATAAGTGTAACAGGTAGGGGGGGGGGATGGACTTGGGTCCACCTGCTTGAAGTCCACTGCACCCACTAAAACTGCTCCAGGGACCTGCATACTGCTGTCATGGAGCTGGGTATGACATTTCAGGCTGCCAAAAAAAAATTTTTAAGTTTTTTTTTTTAGGGTGGAAGGGGGTTGGTGACCGCTGGGGGAGTAAGGAGAGGTCATCCCTTATTCCCTCCGGTGGTCATCTGGTCAGTTCGGGCACCTTTTTGAGGCTTGGTCGCAAGAAAAAATGGACCAAGTAAAGTCGGACAAGTGCTCATCAGGGACGCCCTTCTTTTTCCATTATCTGCTGAGGACACCCATCTCTTAATCATGTCCCAGTCCCGCCTTCGCTATGGTGCCGACATGCCCCCGTGAACTTTGTCCATCCCCGCGATGGGAAGCAGTTGAGGACCCCCAAAATCGGTTTTCGATTATGCCGATTTGGGCAACCCTGAGAGAAGGACGCCCATCTCCTGATTTGTATCGGAAGATGGGCGCCCTTCTACTACTACTACTAATACTACTACTACTTCTACTACTACTTAACATTTCTAGAGCGCTACTAGGGTTACACAGCACTGTACAGTTTAACAAAGAAAGACAGTCCATGCTCGAGGAGCTTACAATCTAAAGGACGAAATGTCAAGTTGGGGCAGTCTAGATTTCCTGAGTAGAGGTATGGTGATTAGGTGCCGAAGGCGACATTGAAGAGGTGGGCTTTGAGCAAGGATTTGAAGATGGGCAGGGAGGGGGCCTGGCGTATGGGCTCAGGGAGTTTATTCCAAGCATGGGGTGAGGCGAGGCAGAAAGGGCGGAGCCTGGAGTTGGTGGTGGAGGAGAAGGGTACTGAAAGAAGGGATTTGTCTTGAGAGCGGAGGTTTCGGGTAGGAACGTAAGGGGAGATGAGGGTAGAGAGGTAAGAAGGGGCTGCAGATTGTGTGCATTTGAAGGTTAGTAGGAGAAGCTTGAACTGTATGCGGTACCTGATCGGAAGCCAGTGAAGTGACTTGAGTAGAGGGGTCATATGAGTATATCGGTCCAGGCGGAAGATAAGACGTGCAGCAGAGTTCTGAACGGACTGAAGGGGGGATAGATGGCTAAGTGGGAGGCCAGTAAGGAGTAGGTTGCAGTAGTCAAGGCGAGAGGTAATGAGAGAGTGGATGAGAGAGTGGTGTGCTCAGAGAGAAAAGGGCGAATTTTGCTAATGTTGTAGAGGAAGAAGCGACAGGTCTTGGTTATCTGCTGGATATGCACAGAGAAGGAGAGGGAGGAGTCGAAGATGACTCTGAGGTTGCGGGCAGATGAGACTGGGACGATGAGGGTGTTATCAACTGAGATAGAGAGTGGAGGGAGAGGAGAAGTGGGTTTGGGTGGGAAGACAATAAGCTCGGTCTTGGCCATGTTCAGTTTCAGGTGGCGGTTGGACATCCAGGCAGCAATGTCGGATAAGCAGGCCGATACTTTGGCCTGGGTTTCGGCAGTGATGTCTGGTGTGGAGAGATAAAGCTGGGTGTCATCAGCATAAAGATGGTATTGGAAACCATGAGATGAGATCAGGGAGCCCAGGGAAGAGGTGTAGATTGAAAAAAGGAGGGGTCCAAGGATGGATCCCTGAGGAACTCCAACAGAGAGCGGGATGGGGGTGGAGGAAGAACTATGAGAATGAACTCTGAAGGTACGGTGGGAAAGATAAGAGGAGAACCAGGAGAGGACAGAGCCCTGGATCCCAAATGAGGACAGTGTGGCAAGAAGTAAATTGTGATTGACAGTGCCAAAAGCAGCGGATAGGTCGAGGAGGATGAGGATGGAGTAGTGACCTTTGGATTTGGCAAGGAACAGATCATTGCAGACTTTAGATAGTGCCGTCTCAGTCAAGTGTAAGGGGCGAAAGCCGGATTGAAGCGGATCGAGGATGGCATGAGAGGAGAGAAAATCAAGGCAGCGGCTGTGAACGGCGCGTTCAAGTATCTTGGAGAGGAAGGGTAGGAGGGAAATGGGGAGGTACTTGGAGGGACAGGTAGGGTCAAGTGATGGTTTTTTGAGGAGTGGTATGACTACAGCATGCTTGAAGGTGTCAGGGACAGTTGCAGTGGAGAGAGAGAGGTTGAGGATATAACAGATGGGGGGATGATAGTAGGAGAGATGATGTTAAGTAAGTTGGTGGGGATGGGATCAGAGGAACAGGTGGTGCATTTCGAGGAGGAAAGAAGATGGGCGGTTTCCTCTTCGGTGATATCAGGAAAAGAGGAGAAGGAGGCCTGGGTTGGTTGGTTGCGGGAGTAGGTTATAGGGTGAAGAGGAGAAGATGGTTTGGTGGTGAATTCTAGGTTGATCTTCTGCATCTTGTCACGGAAGTAGTCAGCCAGTTATTGAGGAGAGAGTGAGGGAGGGGTGGGAGCGGAGGGCACTTTGAGGAGGGAGTTAAGGGTGGCGAAGAGACGGTGAGGGTTAGAGCTGAGGGAAGTAGTCAATTGAGTGTAATAGTTCTGTTTGGCGAGGAATAAGGAGGACTGGAAGGAGGATAGCATGAATTTGTAATGAATGAAATCAGTATGGGTGCGAGATTTCCTCCAGAGGCATTCAGCCGATCGGGTGCAGGAGCGAAGGTATCGGGTGCAAGAGGTCAGCCAGGGCTGGGGATTAGTACGCCTAGTGGGACGGGAGATGGATGGTGCAAGGGTGTCCAGAGCAGAGGAGAGAATAGTATTGTAAGTGGAGACAGCCTTGTCGACAGACTCGGAGGACATGATGGAAGGGAAGAGATTAGAGATGCTAGAGGATAAGGTGAGAGGGTCGACAGCCTGGAGATTCCTGGAAGTAGTGGTTAGTGTTGGGCGGGACTGAGGGGGAGGGTGATGTAGTGTGAAGGTGATCAGATGATGGTCAGAGAGAGGAAGAGCTGAGGCGCAGAAATTGGAGGTTGAGCAGGTAGAGGAGAGGACAAGGTCAAGACAGTGGCCAGATTGGTGAGTAGGGGGGTGGAGCTCAGTTGGAGGTTGAAGGAGGAGGTTAGAGTGAGGTACTGAGAAGCGTATGAGTTGGAAGGGTTATCAGTGTGTATGTTAAAGTCTCCAAGAATGAGGGATGGGGATGAGGGTTCAAGAAAAATGGAGAGCCAGGCATCGAAGTCGGTAAGGAAGGAAGAGAGGGACTTATCAGGGGGGTGGTAAATGACTGCCACTTTGAGTGGCAGCAGGTAGAATAGACGGATGGAGTGAACTTCAAAGGATGGGAAGCAGTGAGATTGCGGCAGGAGGAGAGGTTGAAAACTGCAGGAGGGCGAAAGTAATAACCCGACGCCGCCACCGCGGCCAACTGGGTGGGGAGAATGGGAGAAAAGATAACCTCCATGACATAGGGCCGCGACTGAGGCAGAGTCGTCAGGGGTGAGCCAGGTTTCAGTTAGGGCAAGCAGTTGAAGGGAACGGGAGATGAAGATATCATGGGTGAAGGAGAGTTTGTTGCAGACCGAGCGGGCATTCCACAGGGCACACGAGAAGGGGAGGGAGGAGGGGGGAGGAGGGGAATAGAGATGAGATTGGAGACATCGCGGAAATGTTTGCATGGATGAGATGAGGACAAGGACAGGTGTGGGGGACCTGGGTTGGGATTGATATCTCCCGCGGATAGCAGGAGAAGGAGCAAGAGAGTGCAGAGGAGGGTGGGGGAGGTAGGGCGATGAAGGTGACGATGCACTTAGGAGGAAATAAGCCTGAAAGTATCTCTTGGTGTCCTCACAAAACACCTGCTACAGGTGAGTAACTTTGCTATATCTTCCCAGAGAAAATGCAGAAATACTCACAAAGCACAGGTGTTTGTTGAAGAAAGTGTGAACAACAAGGTAATACTTCCATTTTTGGTGGGACTGCCTAATAATAAAGATATTTTGGGCAGATATTCAGTTGGAGATACAGACTGTTACACAAAAAATGATGCAGTAAATTGGAAACCGAGGTAGTATCTACTAGGCTTGCTTTAATGGGATGAAATTAATAAAAATGAAAAACTGATACTTGACATGTTGATAGCTGCCAGATATGAAAAGGTTTGTATGTTTCTGGTACGTCCATGGTCCCCTTCATTCTTTTCTTGCTGAGCTTAGTTTGGGATTAAGGAGAATGACCTCCTTAATTCCTCATTTAAAATCCTGGCCTAAATGAGCACTTTTTAAAAATCTATGCATATTGGAAGTAATATAAAAACCCAAACTGGAGATTTTCCCCAATACATGTGTGTTCCCTTTGTAAAATGAGGAATACACATCAAGATTTTAGTCCTGCCCAGGCCTTACCCACACCGCACGCCTTTGAAATCTTTGCATATTTATGCGATATACATATGGGAATGACATTGTTTACACATGAACATGTTTCTAAAATAATAGCCTTTATATTCTTATGACTATTAACTGTATATTGCCTTGATCATTTCCAGAGGCAGTTAATTAATTAAGTAAATAAACATGACAGGGTATATATTGTTGCTGAAGTGAAAATTTTATTGATGGAAATGACAAGAGATTGATTTGCTTTCAGGATACGCAAGTGGACAGTCCCATAGGCTCTCCTATATATGCTGAGGATCCTGATAAAGATGTCCTCTTTTATGCACTCAATGGGACTGTGGTAAGTACAATCTTCTGTATGCTAGGAGCAGTTAGAGCTCAGTTTTTAGAAGCTTAGTTTGGACTTAAACGTGTGAAATCAGGAATTATGCAGCTGAAGGAAATGTTATAAACCTTTTTTGCAGATAAACCACTGATTTGTATACATAAGTGGGTTCTTATAAAATACCATACTTTGCAGTAGGCATGTATAGGGGCAGAGTTTGGGCAGAGTGTGAGCGAAGGTCACAAGTATGTGCAGATAAACTACGCTGATCTACATGCCTACGTATACAAGCCAGACACAGACATTTACACCTCCTATTAGGCACCTACTTGTCTTTGTAAAATAGTGCTTAAGTAGGCACCTACTTACCTTCTTCAATTAAGGCACCCTGCTATAAAACTACCCTCTTAGAGGATAATTTAATAAATCTTAGGCACTGGCTGCACATTTGAAAAAAGATAGCTACATGTGTAACTGGCAAACTATGCACAACCAGCGATTTTCTAAAGTACACAAGTTCTATATATGCAGAGTTAGATTTACGGAAAGGAAGCGTACTGGGGGTAATTCTATGAGGTGCTTCAGTTTTTAGACGCTTATTGGAGCCTTTTCCATAAAGTAAAGTAGGCCCTTATTTCCATGAAAGAATACTAGCATAACACGTCAAATATGTGCCTGTATGTTAGGTATGAACACTCACACAAGCCATAGAACTGGTGGACATGCTCATACCTAAAGTACTAAAAACATGTACATCAATAAGTATTCTATCATTTACGCCCGTAGCTGCAAACCAACCACTTTGCTGCCAGACTCTGTCCATGTGAATGTCTATCTTGAATGTATGTGCCATTGCATGGACCATGTTTTAGAGTGCCACGTGGGCGGAGTCCTGGCATTTGTTTATGCATGTGCACACGCAGGCACATATTTGCTGTTATTCTGGTCATTAATGCGCAGAATATGATAGCAAGAAACAAATAAGTGAGCACTAACCAGACCCAGTAACATAGCCAAGCGAATGTGTATTAAATTACAAAACAGGGTTTGACGAGGCTAAACAGATGCAAAGAACATCACGCGATGTGATACCCTCCAGTGAGCCTTCTCCGGAGTAGCCCCCACACTCTGGAATGCACTCCCTGAAAGGCTCCGCTTAACTCAAGACTATCTCTACTTCAGGAAGCAGGTGAAAGCTTGGCTCTTCAACCAGGCCTTTAATGGAAGAAGTAACTAACTTGTTAGTCTCACTCACACACACAAGGAATGACACGGGCTACACCCACTGCAGGAGGACATGTTTATCCACTCCTATCCTAGCTGAGATAATACTTAATCACCTATTTGCCCTCATGTGCAACTTTCTTTAAATTAGTCACCTTATTTTCTTCCTCCTGTTACCCTATCTTACCTATTTATATGTTCCATTTGTGCTTACACTCTATGCTGTCTATTAAAATGTTTGTGTATTGTGTTGACATTATAATGTAGCATACTATGCCATACTTTGTATTGTTAGTTAAATATTTTTACTGCTGTAATTGTCTATTGCTTATGTTTGATGTACACTACCTTGAGTGAATTTCTTCAAAAAGGCAGTAAATAATTCCTAATGAATGCTTGTAAATGTTTTAGATGATAATTTAAGTCACCTAGAACAAGCTTTCAGTCTGGCTTTAGCCATATTCTACTGATATGATTTATGTTAGTTGATATTTTATGAGTAAACTATTGTTAGGTTATGGGTTGCTTTTTGATGCTAATGCACTTTTATGGTTTTATTATTGGTTATACTGGAAACAGTTTTCAAACAGCACTTAGAAGTTTGGTGCTGTGCTAGATGTCTAAGTGCCACTTTACTTTCATTTTCATCAGAGCCGCATATATAAAATTAGGTGCATGCACTGGTATATACCCTAGTTTAGTATGTGTGGAAAAATGAATGTGGAAGGGGGAGTTTGGTGGTGGGGTCCAGTATGGAGGCAAATCTAAAAGTGGGTGACAGTCTATTTTCTAACAGCATCTGGATGCCCAGATTCCTTTATAAAATACCAACACAACCCAGTATTTGCCTTATATTTACACACCCATAGTTACACCAGTGGAGATGACCAAGGACCAGAGTGTAGCCAAAATTATTTCTTAAAAATCTTTAATAATTAAGTTTACATAAAACCATGACCATAAGGAGGACTCGACATGGGTCATGTTTCGGCGGTAGTGCCTGCTTCAGGAGTCCACAATACAGATAGATCTCAAGGGAAAACAAAAACAGCTTTCTCCCTTAAAAATATGAATCTGTAAAACAGTTGTGGCATGCATCAAGGGCATACCAGCAGCACTCATCTTCGGTGAAATTTTGTTGAGAAATGCTGCTGGTATTCCCCATGACTACAAACAAATCAATCCTTAGTTCACTGGTAAATCATAAAAACCAACATCAAAAAAACAGGAACAGCGTACTGTGTACAATAAATCATTATGTGGATAATAATATCTCAAAAAGGAGGAGCTCCCTCAGACCTTTATTCACCCACGTGTAAGGCACATAAGACCTTAATTCAATTGGACATAGCACTTCTTTCATCGAGAGCTCACTCCTATAGTGACGTGAATGTGCTATGAGTGCTCCAAATAAAGTGCAAAACACTATACTACTTACAGTATATTAAGCTGCACTTATTAATGTCATGAAAATGTGCTGGAATACTTCCTGGATGGAACAGTCAAAGTACCAGTGCTAAATGATGTACTTTTTTTTTAAAATTTCTTTATTTATAATTTTAAACAATTTCCAAAGCGAACTTTGTCAAGAAATATGCCAAAAGTTACAAAGAAACTAGCAATCAGGGAAAACTTCCCTTTTCAACATTAACATTTATAGGCAGTAGTCCACCAGATAAGGGGGAGACTGAAACACAAATCCTATAAAGAGGATAAGGATATTTAAAAAAAAGAAACTATTCATAATAAAGAAAAAAATGGCGTCTAGAGATCCAACATTTACATCTTCTATTTTAAGTCCAGAGAATCACTATAAGTCATTTAGGAATTCTTGCATCAATGAATGTTCAAAGTTGTGCTGGTTCAAAGAAATGAAATATTGTGTTTTCCATTTGAAGTACACATTTGCAGGGAAATCTTAACCGATAAGCGCTAAATGATATACTAACTAGCAAAGCCGAAGGTACTTATCTGGTGAGTCTGTCGTTCCCCAGACGCCGGAGCAGTGGCGAACCAAGGGGGGGGGGTAGGGGTGGTCCGCCCTGGGTGCACGCCGCTGGGGGGTACCGCAGCGTGCGCCTGTCGGCTCTGAGTTCACTAACTTCGCTTGTTTGCTGCAGCTCCCTCTGCCCCGGAACAGGTTACTTTCTGTTCTGGGGCAGAGGGAGCTGCAGCGAACGAGCGAAGTTAGCGAACTCGGAGCCGACAGGCACACGCCGCGGCACCCCCCCCTAGTGGCGTGCACCCGGGGGGGGGTGTCATTTCGCAGGGGGGGCACGCTGTACCCGGGGGGGGCGCATCGGCAATCCGACCCGGGTGCCATCCAGGCTACGAACGCCACTGCGCCGGAGACTCCCAACTGTTCCGTTCCAGCAGCGATTCATTGATGAACAGAACAGTTAAAGCACTAATATACACCTGCCTTTCAGACAGTCTAAGTGTTGGCACCCAAATGCCAGTTTAGGCTCTATTCTCTAATGCAGCGGTTCCCACACTGTGCGCCGTGGCACCATGGTACTCCGCAGCAAACTCTCAGGGGTGCCACGGTGCATCTCTCCCTACTTTCCCCTCACATAGGTTCGGCATCTGCCGTTTCCTGCTTCTTCCCCCGCCACCGCTGCAGTGCATGCAGCTTACATTTTGGGCCGTCCATGATTTACACAGGCACTGCAGAAACTTCCCTCTGCTGCGTCCGGCCCTTGCAACAGTAAGTTGCATCAGAGAGAGCCGGACAGGGCAGACTGGGAAGGCCCCAGAGTGCCTGTGTGAATCGCTACAAGCACTGCCGCTGCAGTGCGGGAAGGAGAAGGAAGCGGCAGCGATCTTGGACCTGCAGGAAGGAAAGTAGCAAGCGATGCTGGATTTAGGGAAGGCAGAGGTGTGCTGGTGTGAGAGGAAGGGCCTGCAGGGAGGCAGAAGTGTTCTGGTGTGAGAGGAGGGGGCTGCAGGGAAAGGGAGACCCATGTGGGGGGGGGGGGTGCGGAGACCCATGTGACCGGGGTGTGTGTGCCGTGGAGACCCATGTGGCCTAGGGGGGGGGGGGGGTGCCGCAAACTGAAAATGTTTGGGAACCCCTGCTGTAATGGAATCTGGCACCACTTTCTTAATGCACAGACTTTGAGCCCCTAATTTTTAGTGCCCTTTATAGAATTACCCCCTCTAACAGCAAGTCTGTAAACCAGGTTCTCACATGTATGTGTTGTTATGTGCATAAATGTTTAGAATAATGACATGTGTGTGTATGTGCGCATATACAAGCATAAATGCCATTATTTTGCCTTAGTGCTATTCTGCAAATACCCACTTAAATAATGCGTATTTGTGAGTGGGGCATACATAGAAGCAAGTATGGGCAGGGCATGAGCAGAGCTCCCAATGATGCACATAACTTACAGAATATGTGTCGCTGCCACATTTAGCCACCCGCACTTACACCAGCTCTATGTCTGGCATACGTGTGGGCACCTATGTGTTAGGTGCACCGATACCTATTTCCACTAGTATTTTGAAATGGAACTAAAGCACCTTGGTTCCCTTTGTACTAGGCTGCGTTTATATGCTATTCACCTTTTACCAAAATAAAGAAAAATATCATAGAAGAAGTTTAAAGGAATCAGAGAGTTAGAAGTTGTTTTTATTCTTACTCACCAGCACAGCTTCAAATATCAGTTTGAAAGTCTTGGAAAAATAATATCACATTTACAGAAACTCAGTTGGAAGTTATGGAAAAATAATATCACATTTACAAAATCTAATATCAATAGCTTAGGTAATAATAATAAGCAATCGGACTAATTTGATAAAGAACAGTTGTAAGGAGAAGAAAGAAAATGAGAGAGAAATCAAAGCATGCTTCCTGAGAGCATGGAGGGAGAGAGAGAGAGAGAGAGAGAGAGAGAGAGAGAGAGAGAGAGAGAGAGAGAGAGAGAGAGACCACTAGCAGGAAATATCATGGATCCTGATGTAAAATAAAATATACAGAGAAAAGAGGATAGTACTCTGTTGTAAAGAAATAGTTCTTACCCAAAGCAAGCAGAAATAAAGAAAAGAATATATATTTCCTGGAGAATAGCCAATTAGCAATGATGCCCTGAATCAGGACAGAATAACTCTCTTGCAAAAATGGCTGATTCTGAAGATTTCTTTGTCTGCAAGTATTCTTATATTAAAAGTGATGTCGTCACCTCTCCCCTCTCTCACACCAATCGAAGGTTGCATAGGTATCCTGCCAACACCCTATTGGTACATTTGTGCTGACCATCTCATAACTGAAGAAAGGTGTATGTATTCAAGATACTGGGCTGCCATGGTAACGAAAGCTTATCTCAGCTTGTGATGAGCCAGGAAGTCTGCATTCCTGCATGTGGCTATCAACAGGGACTAACAGCCAGATATATAAAAGATAGAGGGGGGGGGGGGGGGGGGGGGGCAGTATAGCATAGTTACAGTAGGACACCTTATAAAAAAGATCCTACCATGTGGCCTCAAGGCACCTAACTGGAGGCCCCCACTCATAGAACTGTATTTGGATATCCTTGCTCGACTCCATTATTTTTAACCCACAGTAGATTTCATTTTGGTGTCTTTCTGTATACCACTGAGAACAAAAGGACAGGTGACTTATACGTGTTTTAAATAAATAAGGGATTTGTCCTCTTTCTCTTACTGGCTCCAGCCTGTCATGGTGGAACAGTAAACATTCAGGAGTCTATGTTCTAATGCATACTAAGGTTTTGCACATAATGCCCTTTACCTGCAAAAAATTAAGCCACTTTAGAAACAATCCCCCCCCCCCCCCGATATTCAGTGCTATTTAACTGGCCAGAATGGCTGCTGACTGGTTAAATGGTGCTTAACCTTCTGTCCCCGATATTCAGCGGAGGATAACCGGCTATCCTCCACTGAATATCACCAGGTAGTGGCTAGCAGATAGCTGGTTATATCGCCCTATGAAACTGGCTATCTAACAATTTTTAAGCGGGTTTAACAGCCATATTTATCCGCATGAAAACGTGGGGTATCTTTGGCCAGTATGAAGATAACCAGCTAAGTCTGAATATCAACTTAGCCGGCCCAAAATTAAACCGTGTAGTCAATGCTGGTCACTGGAAATGGCCTGGAATTGATTAACTGGGCTTAGCACCGACCGTGGGAGTTAGCCAGTCTAACTCCCGCGATCTGAATGTCTGCCCAAAACCTCTGTGTTAACTCTTGGGGGAATTTCAAGAACTTTTGGGAACAGAGCCATAGAGTTAATGCATAGTCGATAATCTGGAACGTACTCGTAGTTAACTACACCTCTGAAGATTTTTTTCTCTTTTTCTTTTTCAGGAAGCACTGGATCATTTTATATTAATGAGTGCTAATAATCCAACAATCATAGTGCGCCAAGCACTGGACTATGATACGATTAAGTACCTGCAACTTCTCCTGTATGCACGGGTGAGTTTAAACAGTGCCGTTGATTCTGCTGTATGTACAGATTGATGTAATCACCAGGGCTGAGTGCCATATGAGTTAAAAGAATAGAAGATTAAAGAAGCACACCAAACCAAGAGGTGTGAACAACTCACACAAGATGTCCAGGATTCAAAAAAAAAAAAAAAAAGCTCAAGATGTACCAATTGGTTCCTTAATTGAGTAGACAAAAAGCCCAATTCAGCCATGTTTCCCCCATAAGCTGCTTCAGGGAAAACAATTATAGTAAAACAAAAAACATATATAAAAAATAAATGAATAAATATAAATGAAATTTCAAAACTACACAATTTCTAAATGTAGTCTGAAAAAACATAAGGTAATACACTCTATACTGATACCTTGGGTTTCTCAACAGGAATATAAAGCTCTGATTGAGTGTAACAGACGGGTTGTTTCTTACACTTCAATAGAGAACAAAAGGAGAATTAAGCATTAATAAGATTTAAAGGCTCCAGTCCCAACTAAAAACTCTTGGAACAATTCAGTTTAGGTTTCTCAGTGCCACGTAGTATAAAGATTCTGTTATAGAATACTAGTAAAAAAAGGCCCGTTTCTCACACAAATGAAACGGGCGCTAGCAAGGTTATCATGTAATGGCGATTATGTTTTTAAGGGAACCATTAGGAGAAATGTTCTGTCATGATAAGTAATAATTGGGAAGGGTGTATAATGAGTAATATGCTCCAGGGGTATGAGATACGGATTGTTTTATCTATTTTTTTTTTTGTTTTAATCTTTCTTTTTTTGTGATATTTTATTTATACTATTTTTTAAAAAGATAAAGAGTATGCAGACTCCATCCATGTTTCCTCTGTTCCCTCCCTTCCGTCCATGTGCATCTCCTTCCTGACTTCCCTCCCCTCCATCCATCCATGTCTAGCAACTCTCCTTTCTTCCCTGCCCTCTCCTCCATCCACCTATATCCAGCAAATTTCCTCTCTCCCCTGCCCCCTCCATTCATCCATGTCCAGCAATTCTCCTCTCTCCCCTGCCCTCCCCTCCATCCATGTCCAAGAACTCTCTGTTCTCCCCTGCCCTCTCCTCCATCCACCCATATCCAGCAAATTTCCTCTCTCCCCTGCCCCCATTTATCCATCCATGTCCAGCAATTCTCCTCTCTCCCCTCCTGTCCTGTCAAGCGATCTCTTCTCTCCCCCTGCCCTCCCCTCCTCTCCTGTCCAGCGATCTCTTCTCCCCGTGCCCTCCTCTCCAATTCCAGCCATCTCTTCTCTCCCCCTGCCCTCCCATCCATGTCCAGCAATTCTGCCTGCCCTCCCTCAGCTCCCTGACAGCCCTCCTTTCCGTTCCTTCCCCCCCCCCCCATGCGCATTTAACCCTTTTACTTTCAGGCGCAGCAACGGCAGTGAAGAGAACAACACAGCTTCTCTCTCCCCTCACACAGTGTCCCACCCTCGTGGAAACAGGAAATGCATCATCGCAGAAGGCGGGACACTGTGTGAGGGAAGGGAGAAGCTGGAGGCGAGCCCGCTATGTTGTCCTCTTCACTGCTGTCATTGTATCTGAAAGTAAAAGGGTTAAACACGCGCAAAAGAGTGAGGAACGGAGAGGAGGGCTGTCAATTGAGGGTGGCAGCCCTGTGTTTGGGGGGGCAGCAGTCAGGGGAAGGTCACGGTTGGGCTGGGGAGTCTTAGCCTCCCCAAGCCTATTATACAGGGCACCTATTACTGTCCTCCCATCCCATTCATGTCCATCAATTCGCCTCTGTGCTGCCCTACCCTCCCCTTCCCTTCCTCCCTCCCTCCCCTCGATGTCCCGCGATTCTCTCCTCCTGACATCATCTCGCCTCCAGCGTTCCCTTCCCCCTCATTGTTCCGCCCTCTGATATCATTACATTTTGACGCAAGGGCGGGACATAAGTACATAAGTACATAAGTACATAAGTAGTGCCATACTGGGAAAGACCAAAGGTCCATCTAGCCCAGCATCCTGTCACCGACAGTGGCCAATCCAGGTCAAGGGCACCTGGCACGCTCCCCAAACGTAAAAACATTCCAGACAAGTTATACCTAAAAATGCGGAATTTTTCCAAGTCCATTTAATAGCGGTCTATGGACTTGTCCTTTAGGAATCTATCTAACCCCTTTTTAAACTCCGTCAAGCTAACCGCCCGTACCACGTTCTCCGGCAACGAATTCCAGAGTCTAATTACACGTTGGGTGAAGAAAAATTTTCTCCGATTCGTTTTAAATTTACCACACTGTAGCTTCAACTCATGCCCTCTAGTCCTAGTATTTTTGGATAGCGTGAACAGTCGCTTCACATCCACCCGATCCATGCCACTCATTATTTTATACACTTCTATCATATCTCCCCTCAGCCGTCTCTTCTCCAAGCTAAAAAGCCCTAGCCTTCTCAGCCTCTCTTCATAGGAAAGTCGTCCCATCCCCACTATCATTTTCGTCGCCCTTCGCTGTACCTTTTCCAATTCTACTATATCTTTTTTGAGATACGGAGACCAGTACTGAACACAATACTCCAGGTGCGGTCGCACCATGGAGCGATACAACGGCATTATAACATCCGCACACCTGGACTCCATACCCTTCCTAATAACACCCAACATTCTATTCGCTTTCCTAGCCGCAGCAGCACACTGAGCAGAAGGTTTCAGCGTATCATCGACGACGACACCCAGATCCCTTTCTTGATCCGTAACTCCTAACGCGGAACCTTGCAAGACGTAGCTATAATTCGGGTTCCTCTTACCCACATGCATCACTTTGCACTTGTCAACATTGAACTTCATCTGCCACTTGCACGCCCAATCTCCCAGTCTCGCAAGGTCCTACTGTAATCGTTCACATTCCTCCTGCGACTTGACGACCCTGAATAATTTTGTGTCAGGGAAGAGGTGTAGATTGAAAAAAGAAGGGGTCCAAGGACAGATCCCTGAGGAACTCCAACAGACAGCGGGACAATGAGTGGGAATGGATGTTATAAACCCAGGCATCCAGACGTAGAATGTTGGAGGTGCAAATTATTATATAGGACTAGTGTGATGTCAGCATTGGCTTGTCAGGGTATAGGAGCTCCAGGTGCAACGTAGATGCCAAGTGACTTGTATGCGTAACTTGTGTTCCATAAACTATGTATGTAACTGGGAGACATGCCCATGATCCACCCATGCTCTACACATGTGCAGTGAGGTGCTACATCAGTGGTTCTCAAATTTGGTCCTGGAGGCACCCCAGCCAGTCAAGTTTTCAGGATATCCACAATGAATATTCATTCACTAACCACTGAGTAAACTCAATTTATTAACTGTTATTTCTATTAATAACTATTATCTCCAATAACAGTACATAAGCTTTTATTTTCATATAATGATTGTTTATTCAAATTAACCTGAATATATTATCTAATGCATTTGAGTATTTCATGCCTAATGCTATATCACTATACTACCATTCATTCTACTCAATACTCATGTCTAATCCCTTTGCTACTTATCCCACTACCAGAAGCACAATGTTCAGCATCAACCTCAGGACTTTATAATACCACTCTGTTCTAATTTATTGCTTTGCTAGGTAACTCTCTTTTGAGCCATCCCCTCACTACTACAAGACCTGTTTTTACTACTACTTAACATTTCTAAAGCGCTACTAGGGTTACGCAGCGCTTTATAGTTTAACTACGAAGGATAGTCCCTGCTCAAAGGAGCTTACAATCTAAAGGATGAAATGTCAAGTTGGGGCAGTCTAGATATCCTGGATGGAGGTATAATGGTTATGTGCCGAAAGCAACATTGAAGAGGTGGGCTTTGAGTAAGGATTTGAAGATGGGCAGGGAGGGGGCTTGGCGTATGGGCTCAGGGAGTTTATTCCAAGCATAGGGTGAGGTGAGGCAGAAAGGGCGGAGCCTGGAGTTGGGGGTGCTGGAGAAGGGTACTGAGAGGAGGGATTTGACCTGTGAGCAGAGGTTTTGGGTAGGAACTTAAGGGGAGATGAGGGTAGAGAGGTAATGAGGGGCTGCAGATCGAGTGCATTTGTAGGTAAGTAGGAGAAACTTGAACTGTATGCGGTACCTGATCGGAAGCCAGTGAAGTGACTTGAGGAGAGGGGTGATATGGGCATATCGGTCCTGACGAAAGATAAGACGTGCAGCAGAGTTCTGAATGGATTGAAGGGGGGATAGATGGCTAAGTGGGAGGCCAGTGAGGAGTAGGTTGCAGTAGTCAAGGCGAGAGGTAATGAGAGGAAAGGGCGAATTTTGCTGATGTTATAGAGAAAGAAGCGACAGGTCTTGGCTGTCTGCTGGATATGGACAGAGAAGGAGAGGGAGGAGTTGAAGATGACTCCGAGGTTGCGGGCAGATGAGATGGGGACGATGAGAGTGTTGTCGACTGAAATAGAGAGTGGAGGGAGAGGAGAAGTGGGTTTGGGTGGAAAGACAATGAGCTCGGTCTTGGCTATGTTCAGTTTCAGGTGGTGGTTGGACATCCAGGCAGCAATGTCGGATAAGCAGGCCGATACTTTGGCCTGGGTTTCCGCAGTGATTTCTGGTGTGGAGAGGTAAAACTGGGTGTCGTCAGCATAAAGATGGTATTGGAAACCATGAGATGAGATCAGCGAGCCCAGGGAAGAGGTGTAGATTGAAAAAAGAAGGGGTCCAAGGACAGATCCCTGAGGAACTCCAACAGACAGCGGGAAGGTACTCTGAAGGTACAGTGGGAGAGATAAGAGGAGAACCAGGAGAGGACAGAGCCCTGGAACCCAAATGAGGATAGTGCAGCAAGAAGTAAATTATGATTGACAGTGTCAAAACCGGCAGATAGGTCGAGGAGGATGAGGATGGAGTAGTGACCTTTGGATTTGGCAAGGAACAAGTCATTACAGACTTTAGTGAGTGCCGTTTCTGTCGAGTGTAGGGGGTGAAAACCGGATTGAAGCAGATCGAGGATGGCATGAGAGGAGAGAAAATCAAGGCAGCGGCTGTGAACGGCGCGTTCAAGTATCTTGGAGAGGAAGGGTAGGAGGGAGATGGGGCGGTAGTTGGAAGGACTACCACATGGCTCTTGAGGTAATTTCATTTTTGATGTGCGTCCGATACGCATGTCTGAAAAATAGTAATTATTTTTGGACACGTGCCAAGTGGCATTTGATGCAGTAGGTCATTACGACCCGGTTACCACGCGAGACTTTAGTGCCAGGTCAATGGCTGGCTGTAAGGTCTCAGACCCAAAATGGACGCACGGCAATTTTCATTTTGACACACATCCATTTTCCCACAAAATTTTTAAAATGGCATTTTTTTACACGTGCACTGAAAAATGGTTCTGCGCGCACCCAAAACACGCATCTACACTACCGCAGGCCAGTTTTCAGCGCACCTTAGTAAAAGGACCCCTTTATAAAGCCTAAATGAGTAGAAACACTTATCCCATTTTCTCCCCTGTTTAGAGCACTGGAATCTGTATTTACTGCCTGTTTTTCTATGATATTCTATTTCGTGTAGGACACAGAGCTCCCTGGAGCAAACAATCATACAGCAACAGCCACAATACATGTGAACATCCTGGAAGCAGATACTAAGCCTCCCTGGTTCCAGCCCTGTACGTTCCCTAATGGCAACAGCAAACTCTGCATCAGTAACGGCTATGAGAGCTGGGTGAACGTCTCTGAGCAAGCGGTAAGCACAGAGCTCTTTCTGCGGACCTCTTGAGAGCACGGAGAAGCCACGGTGAATCTATCACGCAGTACATAAAAAAGGCAATTCTATAACTTAGGGTAAATGTTTAGAATACTAGTGCTTAAAAGCATATGTTTGCACATACCCCCATAAGTACTAGCAGGGTGCCTACATGTGATTCTGCATATAGCCACTCAGCTTACAGAACACATATCTGCAAGAAAGACATTCAGGGGAAGAGCATGTGTGGGAGTTAGGTAGCGCTTTCACTTATGTGGGTAATTTACAAAATACTGTCCTGATACATTTAGGAATGCAAACTTACCCAAGTGCCTAAAGGTCAGGTGTGATGTTAGTATTGTATAACAGAACCTAGGCGCCAAGGTTGCGTTATACAGAAAGGCTCCCACCATGTAGCCTTAGGACATCTAAATTATAGACTTTCCTTCGAAGAGGTAATTGTATAAGAAGCTGCCTAGTTTTCAGCAGCAGGAACGCACATCAATGGTGGTATTCTAGTCATTTGCATAGGTAAGTGGCCGCTTAACGAGCATAAAAGACTTCTTATGGAATACGGAAAAGTAAGTGCCATGTTTTGACAGTGTGTGATTCGCCAGCGGGCAAGGGCATGGATAATAGGCAGGGCATGCAAATGATAGGCAAACATCTACGAGCAAGCATCTATGCCAGCTACAGGACTGATGTAAATGATCATGCCTTCAACATAAGCACATCCTCTGCCACTTGCACTAGTCTTCTAGAAAGAAAAGTACACTCCTGTTTTTTGTTATAGAATAAAATTGCCTTCCATGTGTTGTGTTTTGTTTTCTTTCTATTTCATTTCTTTTGTGTTTTTTTTAATTTTATTTTATAGCATGCTATTTACAAAAGTGCATATTTTAGTATAGGCAATTTGCAAAAAGCAGGTCTAAAATGGTTACAATAACAACAAAAAATATAGTTTTCATTTTTTCTGTTGTTTCATTTAGATGATGACATGAAACAACATTATTTATTTATTAGAATTTATTTACCACCTTTTTGAAGGAATTCACTGAAGGCGGTGCACAGCAAGAATAAGTCAAACATAAGCAATAAACAATTACAGCAGTAAAAATATTCAAATAACAATACAACATATGGCATAGTACACTACTTACAATGTCAGCACAATATGTAATAAAACATTTTAATAGACAGCGCAGGATATAAGCAAAGATGGAACATATAGATATGTAAGAGGAATTAGAAAATACGGGGACTGATTTAAAGAAAGTTGCACATGAAATCGGAGAGGTGGTTACATATTATCTTACCTAGGGTAGGAGTGGATAAACATACCCTGCTGCAGTATGTGCAGCCTGTGTCACTCCTTGTGTGTGTATATGTTTGAGACTAGCGTTAGTTACTTCTTCCATTAAAGGCCTGGTGAATCCTAGTGCTGCCATCGTGTCCAGGAAGGCAGCTGTGATGGTATTTGGGGTTTCAATGAGTAGATTGAAATCTCCCATGATCACCATCCTAGGGTAATTCAGGGTCACTTGTGTAATCAGATCCAGGTGTTCTTGTACAGATAATGTGCGGTTACGAGGTGCTCAGTATACCATGAGCAGAAAGATTGGTTTCTCCTCTTTAAAATAGATTCTGATTTATTTCATTGGGGAATGGTGATTCTGCGCAGTTTGATTGTATCCTGAATCAGGACTGCTACCCCTCCATCCCTTCTTCCTGGTCTTGGTTGATGTTGGATGTTGAAACCTGTTTGGCATAACATAACTACATAAGTGTTGCCATACCGGGACACACCAAAGGTCCATCAAGCCTAGCATCTTGTTTCCAACAGAGGCCAATCCAGGTCACAAGTACCTGGCAAGATCCTAAAACAGTACAATACATTTTATGCTGCTTATCCCAGAAATAAGCAGTGGAATTTCACCAAGTCCATTTTATGTTAATAGTTTGTTTATTGATTTTAAACATATCACAAGCATTACATCTTGATAAGAAAAACAGAAAAGAAAATAGATTCCTTTAGAACATGGTTCTGCATTACAATTAAACTTCTTTCTTAGACCACAACTTTAAAGTAGGGGGGGCAGGAAAACATAAGAGGAGTTAAAGTTTAAGGTAAAATTAATAAGAATGTGGCCAGGATCACACCACTAAACATACATAATGTGAATTACAGATTCTTATAACACTGGGTCTATTTGTTCACTTTCTTCATATCTATAAAGTTTCTTAAATGTTCAGGATCTAAAAATTGATATTTATTATCCATATATTTTATCTGACATTTACAAGGATATGCCAGTATAAAACTAGCGCCTCAAGCCTTAACTTCCTCTCTCATTGCCAAAAAGGACCAACGTCTTTCCTGAGTAACCTTTACGACGTCTGGATATATCCAAAGTTTTTCACCATAAAATGGCTTAGCAAGATTTCGAAAATACAATTTTTTGTTCATATTCAGATCTTGCTCAAAGACCACTGAAACAAGAAGAGTTCTTCTCTCATAAACCCTATCATTAGAATTTTCCAAAAAAGCAGTTAAGTCCTGTAATCCTTCATTCCCTTCTGATCTCTTTTTAGGAATTGGCAGATAGCATATTTTATTAATAGGAGGAATTAAATTTGGAGATACAGATAGGTTCTCAATTAGGTACTTTTTAAACATCTCAGTGGCGTTCATTTCAGAGGAACGAGGAAAATTAAGAATCCGGAGGTTTAAACGCCTATTATAATTCTCAAAATTCTCCAGTTCGCGGTGAATTATCATTTTGTCCTTACCCCAAGTCTATTTTAATAGTGGCTTATGGACTTTTCTTTTAGGAAGATATCCAAACTTTTTTAAAATCCCGCTAAGCTACCTGCTTTTACCACATTCTCCGGCATCGAATTTCTGAGTTTAATTACACGTTGAGTGAAGAAATATTTTCTCTGACTTGTTTTAAATTTACTACTTTGTAGCTTCATTGCATGCCCTGTAGTCCTAGTATTTTTGTAAAGAGTAAACAAGTGATTCACAGGTACCTGTTCCACTCCATTCATTATTTTCTAGATCTCTATCATATCTCCCCTCAGCTGTCTTTTCTCCAAGCTGAAGAGCCCTTACCGCTTTAGCCTTTCCTCATAGGGAAGTTGTCCCATCCCCTTTATCAGAGATGGGGCTCAATGGTGGGGAGGAGGTGAGATTCAGAAGGGGTATCTGATGGATGAATGTTAAGGAACTAAATTCTGGGGAGGAGATGATATTCAGAAAGAGTGTCTGGTGGGATGAATGTTGAGAAACTGAATGGTAGGGAGAAGATGAGATTCAGAAGGGGTGTCTGGTAGGATGAGTGATGAAGGGCTGAATGTTGGGGGTGGGGGAGAAGAAGAGAATCAAAAATTGTGTCTGGTGGATGAATATTAAGGATCTGAATGGTGGAGTCAGGGAGAGATTCAGAAAGGGTGTGTGGTGGGACGAGTGATGTCCGGCTGTCTGGCATAGGACGTGTGGTCAGAAATGTGCTTCTATAAGCGGGTCATTAATACTTCTCCTGTGTTCTCACAGAGTGGTGCTCTGGTTCTGAAGCCTGGACCTCTGTATGCAATTGATGGTGACACTGGCATTAATGAACCAATCACATATGAAATCATCAGTGGTAAGTTAATGTTCATGGCTCCCAGATTCCTTATTCCTCTTAGCATTTTTGGACTATAACACACACTTTCTTCTATCAAATATCCAGAATCTCACACATGTGATTTCCTCTCTCCTCAAGCCTCTAGGATCTTCCTCCACGAGCTTTTCCTGTTTTGGGCTTCTGGATTATCACTTGCGCAAGAATTCCATCTCCTCAGGCCCATGGAATTTCTCTTATTTTTTATTTTTTTATTTGTTACATTTGTATCCCACATTTTCCCACCTATTTGCAGGCTCAATGTGGCTTACATTATACCGTAGAGGCGTTCGCCATCTCCGGCATGGAAACAGATATAAGGAGTTAATGTGGTCGGATAAGGTACATGTGTTATAGACACATTGGGGAATTAAAAGAGTTATATAGAGTTTGTTACAAGCTTTGGTTTCATTGTGTTGCGGAGTTTAGGCACTTAAGTTGGGTCAGTGGGGTATGCCTTTTTGAACAGGTAGGTTTTTAGTGATTTCCAGAACCTTAGGTGGTCGTACGTTGTTTTCGCGGCTTTTGGTAGTGCCTTCCACAGTTGTGCGCTTATGTTGGAGAAATTGGATCCATAGGTTGATTTGTATTTGAGACCTTTGCAGATTGGGTAGTGGAGATTTAGGTAAGTTCGTGTTGATCTGGTTGCGTTTCTTGTTGGTAGGTCTGTGAGGTCTGTCATATATCCCGGGGCTTCGCCATAGATAATTTTATGGACCAGGGTGCAGATTTTGAAAACAATATGTTCTTTAATTGGTAGCCAATGTAGTTTTTCTCAGAGGGGTTTGGCACTTTCAAATCGCGTTTTTCCAAATATAAGCCTGGCTGCTGTGTTTTGGGCGGTCTGTAGTTTCTTAACTAAACGCTTCCCCCGTTTTCTATTTCTGTTGATGGCTCTCTCATTCTCCCTGTCTCCTCAGCTCGAAACCTTGGGGTCATCTTTGACTCTTCTCTCTCCTTCTCTGCTCATATCCAGCAGATTGCCAAGACCTGTCGTTTCTTTCTTTACAGTAAAAACAAAAAGGAGGTAAAAATCTTCACAAAACCGTGAGATAAAAAACAAAAAGTGAGGAGAATGGATGAGGATACCAAAAATTATGTATTTATTCACATGAAAAATAAAAATTAAGAAGTAACAAATTTGTACATAAAATGGACCCCACACGGCCGTGTTTCGGCCCTAAGGCCTGCCTCAGGGGTCTTTGCAACCTCAGAAGATATACCTCAGAATGTGTGCTCCAAGGGAAATATCGAGACGAAAATCTATTAGGTCTCCTCTCCTCTAAAAAATATATATAAAATATGCTAAAAAGCAAAACGAACTTGTAATACTCCTCTCCGAAGAGATGTCTACAATTGTGAAACATCCGTAAAATCCGCCCCTTTCTTTCCAAGCAGTCTACCAAAACCCTCATCCACACCCTTGTCACCTCTCGTTTAGACTACTGCAATCTGCTTCTTGCTGGCCTCCCACTTAGTCACCTCTCCCCTCTCCAGGTTCAAAACTCTGCTGCCCGTCTCGTCTTCCGCCAGGGTCACTTTACTCATACTACCCCTCTCCTCAAGTCGCTTTACTGGCTCCCTATCCGTTTTCGCATCCTGTTCAAACTTCTTCTACTAACCTATAAATGTACTCACTCTGCTGCTCCCCAGTATCTCTCCACACTTGTCCTTCCCTACACCCCTTCCCGTGCACTCCGCTCCATGGATAAATCCTTCTTATCTGTTCCCTTCCCCACTACTGCCAACTCCAGACTTCGCGCCTTCTGTCTCGCTGCACCCTACACCTGGAATAAACTTCCTGAGCCCCTACGTCTTGCCCCATCCTTGGCCACCTTTAAATCTAGACTGAAAGCCCACCTCTTTAACATTGCTTTTGACTCGTAACCACTTGTAACCACTCGCCTCCACCTACCCTCCTCTCTTCCTTCCCGTACACATTAATTGATTTGATTTCCTTACTTTATTTTTTGTCTATTAGATTGTAAGCTCTTTGAGCAGGGACTGTCTTTCTTCTATGTTTGTGCAGCGCTGCGTACGCCATGTAGTGCTATATAAATGCTAAATAGTAGTAGTAGCAGTACTTTGCATCCTGCATAGAGTCCATTGCAGTAGTCTGCGTGGCTTAGTACCATTGATTGTATCAAGCTTTGAAATGTTTCCCTCGGGAAGTATAGTTTCATGCATTTGAGTTTCCACATTGAGTGGAACAATTTCTTAGTTATAGAGTTAACTTGGCTCTCAAGTGTGAGGTTATGGTTGATATGATGCCGAGGATTTTTAGGCTGTCTGAGATAGGGAGGGTGTGGTTTGGTGTGCTTATCTTTGTGGGTTTGTACGTATTATATTGGGATGAGAGGATGAGACAGTGTGTTTTGTCAGTATTGTGATTTCTGTCAGGCCGTGTTTATAAGGTATGTATTTAGTGATGTCATCTGCATAGATGAATGGGTTGAGGCCTTGATTGGATAAGGACTTGGCTAGTGGTGTCATCATTAGGTTGAAGAGGGTCGGTGATAGTGGTGATCCTTGAGGTACTCCGCAGTCGGCTTTCCACAGTGATGATATGTTTGATTTAGATTTCACTTGGTATGTTCTCATGGTTAGGAAGCCCTTGATCCAGCTTAGTATATTTCTACCAATGCCGTAGTAGTCTAGGAGTCTAATTAGTATGTTGTGGTTTACCATGTCAAAAGCACTAGACATGTCGAATTGAAGGAGAAGTATATTATTGCCTATTGCTATTTCCTGCTTGAATTTGGCCAAGAAAGTAGTGAGTACTGTTTCAGTGCTATGGAGGGGACGAAATCCTGATTGTATTCATGTAAGATTGAGAATTAGTTTATGTATTCGCCAAGTTGTTTGGTTACCATGCTGTCCATCAGTTTGACTACAAGTGGGATAGATGCTACTGGGCAGTAATTGGTGAGTTCACTTGTATTTTTCTTGGTGTCTTTGGGAATTGGGGTGAGCAAGATGTTGCCGTTTTCCTTAGGGAAGAGACCTTGTTGGAGTAAGTAGTTTAGGTGGGATGTGAGGTCTGCTATGAAGTGGTCGGGGCGGATTTAAATAGGTAACTGCCTGTATGCTCAGGCCTCTGTGGAATCTCTCAACTTTCCTTGTTCCTCTGAAATCTATTCCTGCAAGGCCCCCTCCCCCTCTCCTTGAGAATTTGGAATCTCTCTTTTAACACAGTAAGAGTATCATAGAAAAGGATAATAGATAAGGACCAATTAGCTCATCATCTCTGTTCTTTGATGCTCTACCACTTTGGGAAATGAACATATCAGTTCCAATATTTAAACCAAAAGCATCTCCCTCCATCCAATAGCTCCTTCCCAACTTCTCAACCCTCTTTCTAACTCTGTTCTCTATTTGCATAGGCTCTGAGGCACTGGATGGTAGAGATGGGCTGTTATTTGTAACAACATGGGAAATGTCATTAACAAATGAAAACAAACCAAAACAAATGACTGTTTGTGTTTATTTGTTAACTGATAATAGTGCTCATTTGCAAAGAGTGCACTGTTTCTAAAAAAAGAGCCCTTGCTTAATAACTTTGCCCTGAAAATGAAAACGAAGGCTAACCAAAACAAAACCAAATGAACAATGCTGCAAACATGGTAAATTGAAACAAAATGAAAAATTTTGAGCTCTCCTTTCTTACTGGGTGGGCAGAACCCAGGATTGGGTGTGTGAGTAGGGACTGCCATTCATCTCCATCTGGCTGCTTCTCTGACCAGAGTTACATGGGTAAAATGGTCAGAGTTAAACAGTGCTTCTGGAATGCCCCGAGCACCACTTCTCTATCTGGGTAAATTTTGTACATGCTATGAATTACCCACTCAAAATTTAGCAGGTCAACAGGGGGAAATGTTAACCATAAAGATTTGTATGACTGACTCCCAAAGTTGCACAGATGAGAGGGAATCCACAGGATACCAAGTCAAATGAAAAAAACACAATGGGTGTCCAAGGATGAGTTGGCATCTAAAGTTTATTAATGGACCTGATGAGAGCCATGTTTCATCAAAGCGCCTGCATTAGGGGTCGTTAGTCTAGTTGTTACAATCACAATGTGATCCTATGTTCGTTCAAAAATCAGTAAGTATAAACTTGAGATGCCAACCCATCCTTCGAGGCGTATTGTGCTCTTTTAATTTGGCATGATATCTTGTGCTTTGGATTCTCTCTCTTCTGTTTGACTCCCATAGTTGGCCAGACAAATTTTTGAATATCAACTGCTGAACTATGAAAATACAGCAATGCATGTTTAATGCCAAATTCAGCATGTAATGTACATTAAAATGTTATCAATCATGCATTATCAACAATGTTTGTTGCAATTGCGAATATCATCAAAAAAGGTAAGCCCAATACATAGAAACATAGAACAAAGCAGGCAGATAAAGACCATATGGCCTATCCAGTCTGCCCATCCATGCCATCTACTCTCTCTATCACTCCCTTAGAGATCCTATGTACTTGTCCCAAGCTCTCTTGAATTCACATAGTTTTAGTCTCTACCATTTCCACCAGGAAGTCGTTCCACGAATTCACCTCTTTTTCCATGAAGAAGCATTTTCTGAGTCTATCCTCTTTCACCTTCGTCCAATGACCCCTTGTTCTAGAGCTTCCTTTCAGTTGAAAGCGACTTGTCTCCCATGCATTTATGCTGCATAGGTATTTAAATGTCTCTATAATATCTCCCCTCTCCCGTATCTCTCCCAAAGTATACATATTGAGATCTTTAAGTCTGTCCCCATACACTTTATGATGAAGACCATAGACCATTTTAGTAGCCACCCTCTGGACTGACTACATCCTTTTATCTTTTTGAAGGTGTGGTCTCCAGAATTGTACACAATATTCTAAATGAGGTCTCACCAGAGTCTTATACACGGGGCATCATCACCTCCTTTTTCCATTCCTCTCCCTATGCACCAAGCATCCTTCTAGATTTCGCTGGCGCATTTTCTACCTGTTTGACCATCATATACGATCACACCCAAGTCCTGCGCCTCTTTCACGCACAACAGTTCTTTACTCCCTCAGGTTCTTGCAGCCCAGTGCATGACCCTGCATTTCTCAGCATTAAATCTAAGCTGTCAAATTCCAGACCATTCCTCTAGCTTTGCTAAGCCCTTCCTCATGTTATCGATACCATCAGGGGTGTCTACCCTATTGCAGATTTTGGTATCATCCACAAAGACTAATAGTTCACCCAAGCTTACTCAATAAATGAAAATCAAAAACACAGCCCCACACTAACTATGTGTAATTAGTATTTACCACTCACACTGTTGTCAAATTAACTCACATCCACATCAAATGATGGAGAAAAAAAGCCTCAGTATCGCCCCCCAGCCAGCCCGACAGTGCAGACTATAAGGCATGAGCCCGGTGCACCATCATATGGCTTAGAAAAAAAACTCCATCAATTCTCACACAACTTACTTTACAATGCAGTAGATATGAAGTATTTATCTCTCTATCACTGCTTATTTAACTGTCGTGTGTGTCTCAAACTTCTCAGATCAATTATTTGATATCTCACTGATATAATCAATTTCATATATAAAATGTTCGTCTTCTCAGCAACGGTGTTCCCTCCAGATATCACTTAGCTTATAATCCAATTGCTGTAGTGCTCTGTTCCTCTCGGTACCACCAACTGATCAACCCGACGACAGGGAGCCCCTCGTTTCGCTATTGCTGCGTCAGAGGTTGTGCAGATATCTCCAAAAATATCCAAATACTTGATCCTGTGTTAGCACTAGATGGCATTTTCTTTTTATGGAGAGGCGATGAGATTCAATTACAGCAATTTTCAGTTGGTTGAATTTAAGAGATATGAATAGCAATTTCACTATGGAATACTCTCAACATTATTCATTTTTTGGATGCAAAAATAGAGCAAACTAATGAATACTTTAAAACAACAGTATATTTTAAACGTACTGATAGAAATACTATGTTACATTTTAATAGTAAATACTGGGCCTTCAGGATTGAGAAAAATGTAGTCCTTTAATATCACAAATACCCGACACGGGACGTGTTTCGGCGTACAACCGCCTGCATCAGGGGTCTGACATGAAGACACATAAAAATAAATTAAAACCATAAATTAATTAAACAATATCAGTAAATCATAATTTCAGTCATATGCACATAATAATCACAACTTAAAACCATATACATATACACATATATTCACTACACTACATATACACCACGCACAGATATATATGTATATATATTAAAAAACTTTTTAAAAACATTTAAAAAACATATATTTCTAGATGATACCTATATATGCCCACCAATACATACATCTGTAAGCTCACATATCCACACACACATATATATATATTATATGTATATTTTCTTAAATAAACCCTTACATATACACACATGTAAATTCACACATACAGTCATACCATATCATGTATTTCTAAATAATGCATTACCAGAGCATACTAAACACTATAAAATCACAAATGTTGAATAACTGTCTTGTCCACAAGGAGGGTGAGCCCTTAGGTCCCGTAAGGCCCAGAAGGACCTCAAAGGACAGCCGTGCAACCCCAAGTCTTCACCCGCGGCGACCGCCGTTCACCAAGGGTTGAGCCCCCAGCTGCAGGCGGTCAACGGGACTTCAGGAACCGTGGGGTTGCCGGACTGACCTGGACTGGAACCGGGAGAGAAGCGGGCAGGTGGAATAGAAATGTCCAAAAACTGGCAGCAGATCAGGGCAGGCAGCTAGCAGCGTAGTCGGAGTCAGGCAAGAGGTCAAGGCAGGCGGCTAGTAGAGAAGTCAAAGTCAGGCTGGAGGTCTAGGCAGGCAGCTAGGCAGAGATAACCAGGAAACAGTCCAAAGTCCAGAATCAGCAACACCAGGAAAACGACGAAACACAGGAACCACGGAGATTGGCCTCGGGAACAGAACCTGAAGCAAAGTGCTAGCTCAGTTCCCTTCCTTAAATACAGTACAACATCAGCCGCCCCACCCCCGTAGGGACAGCCGACCAATCCGGCCCTGGGCATTGGCAGAGCCCCTCTGATTGCCTCTGTCCGATTCCCCAGGCGGGACCACCAACTTGGCCTCCCAATCCGGCACCTCAGAGGCGGAACTCCGGGCCCTCCCGCCCGGGAGGGAAGAAGACGCCGGCCATCGCGCCTCGGCGGCACCTCCGTCAGCGGCGCAAACGTAGCCCCCACAGCCGGCGACCGAGAGACCGGCGGCCGCAGTTGCCGGCCTCCGGCCTCGGTCCCAGACGGAACGGCTATCACTGCGGCGGCCCCCAGCTCCCCGCCGAGGCTTCCGGACCACTACCCCTCGCCACAGAGGACGCTGGCTCCCGCCCCCCACGGCGGAGGAGCCGGAAGGAGCGATGGACGCGACAATAACCATGTCTTACCAATAAACTCCTATCAGTCAACTTGCAAACTATGGCGCAAGAGGTAAGTGAAACAATCGGGGTAGAACTCCTAATGTGAGAGAGCAAGAATAGGGTGTTCATGATCAATCATCTAATGGTGGCCACATAATAAACAATAAATACTTCAAGCAATGAAGATGACGCCCCCTATTTCGTAAAAAAAACCCCTTACTTCATAAACAGTATATTAGCTAAAATTCATTATGATGAGGCCATATTCAGCATCTCTATATCGAAAGAACAAACAGAAAAGTGAAAGAGAGTCATTACCAGAGCCCTGAAAGCCTTCAAATTACAAATGCTTATATGCAGCTGCTGATTGAACAATATTCTCTATATTAAACCCCAATAGGGACTGCTTTGCCTCCCCTCGAGGCAATTTAATACATGTAACTGCAAAGAATATGCGCAAAAATCATGTAACTGACTCCCGTAAATTCGTCTTTCAAAACCAAAGGGTCTTCGTGACGAAATCTCAGTGCAGCCCATAATATAAAGAAGGGGGGGTTTCAAACTTTATAAAACCAGCCTCATCCCCGAACAATAAGATTAATGAAAAGAAACATTGCCTACCCGTTGTTTGAACAGCTCGTCTATATTCAGAAAGACACCTCCAATACTGAAAACCGCCAAAAGTGGGAGCATGCGCACAAGGGTGTTTAACAATATACTTCCTACAGTGACGTAACGGGGGGGGGGGGGGGGAGCCGACATTTAAGGTAGTACTTCGGGAAACTTCGCAATAGCCTACTGTAGGCTCTAAACCAAGATTCCCCAAAACAAGGGGCGTGCACACAGGATTGTTTCAGCCTATATTCTCTACAGTAACGTCATAGGACGAATCCCAGCATTTAAAACGATACTAAGGGAAACCCCGCAATACCCTACTATTGGCTCCATCCAGGAACATGCTTCCAGATCGTTGGAGCTGAATACCCCATTCATATCCATTCATCCAATTGTACATTCTTCAGAATAAAGACAGGGTAAACCTCAAACAAGTAAAAATAAGGGGCCCCCAAACACAATCAAAGTGTATACAGCATATGAGTTTAAAAATATAATTATAGGAAGTGACGTCACCGGGAGAGATGGCAGCCTAGCCTGAGAGCTCCGTCTCCTCGCGCTTGATTTAAGCTTTAAACAGCCATAAAAAACGGCAGCGAGCGTGAGAACTTAGCGAAACCAGCTTATTAAACTCTCCCTTCACCAAAATCGGCGATGAGCAAAACTCCCGCTACGCGAAAAAAAGAGAGCGAGCGGTCTGAGCGAATCATGGCGGGAAAAAGCGCCAAACGCCACGAGTCACCAGAGCGAGCCTCGCGCTCCGACTCCGAATCGGCCCAGTCTCAGGCCGAGCAGCGACACCCGCCCTCCAAAAAAAGTATCCCAACTGAACTGCGGAGGTTTTTAGCGAACATTCAGGCGGAGATAAAGCAGTCGAAGGATGAAATTCTGGAACGCATGGATTCCTTGAGCACAGACCTCCGTGAGTTGGGGGGGCGGGTGGAAGATGCAGAACTTAAGCTAGAGGAACAGGCAGAGACACTGCTTAAGCATAATGAGAAGCTGCTTGAACTGGACAAACACAGATTGGACCTAGAATATAAGATAGATGATTTGGAAAACCGAGGGAGGCGGAACAACCTTAGGTTTCGAGGGGTGCCAGAAGGAGGAGAAACAGAGAACGTTACACAGATCGTGCAGACGATCTGTGCCTCATTACTTGGCCCAGAAGCGGGAGAGAATATTGTGGAACTGGACAGAGCGCATAGAGCGCTTGGAGTTCGCAAAGAACAGCAGCAGCGAGATATTATTGTCCGCTTCCACAAATACGAAACCAAGGAATTGATCATGACTAAGGCGCGGAAGGCGCAGAACCTGGAGTTTGGAGGCGCAAAGGTACTGGTGTACCAAGATTTGTCGCAATATACCCTGCAGCAACGACGACAAATGAAGCCAGCCCTAGATATACTAACAAAACATCAAGTGCAATACAGATGGGGCTTCCCGTTTTCTCTGAACTTTGCCCTGAAGGGTAGCAAATACCGTGTGAGATCCTTACAAGAAGCATGGGAGGCCCTACACGCAGCAGAGTTGGTGAACTCGGCTACCCCACCAGGTGAGCTGGCATCATCCACCATGGCCAAGCTTCAGGGCTGGCAAAGAGCATCGGGGCCAGCGCGACGAGGCAACAACAAGAGATGATTGGACTGACTCCAGGAGAGACAAGAGACATTTGGACTGAGTAACTGGACAAAGACATGTGCCACTATGCCAGACTACCATTGGTCTGCCAGGACTTGTTCTAATCGGCGACCAAGTCTGATGTATGGCCAGCTAATTCTTGCTGTGAGGTGAGGCTTGTGGGACTGTAGGTCTGACTGGATTGCATGAATGACATGATGCGGTTGGCTGAAGCTGGAAGTGTATAGATACACTTTACAGGAAACAACACTATGGTGAAGGGGGATGGGCAGGAGGGCATACAAAAGCGGTTGAATGCTGGAAAGCAACTGGGCGGGGGGAGGGGATGTCTGGCTGGGGTGTCGGGAGTGTTGTGACCCACTTACTCGGATCCCATCTAGGGGTTATATACTCCTGGCTGGTGTAACAGGGGGGAGATGTGGGGGGAGGGATGGGGATAGAGGGACAAGGGAGGGTGGTGGGAGGAGGGAAGACATAGGTCATAACTACTGCTATACTAACCTGTGCTGCTCACAAGGGGGAGGTGCATTGCTTTTACTCTCTGCAGACTTTAGCTCTTTTTTACACGTTAAGACATGAGTCCTGAGCTGAAGATAGTCTCCTATAATGTCAAGGGACTTAACATGCCCCAAAAAAGGCAGAAGCTCTATGGAGAACTCCATCAGTTAAAACCACACATAGTTTTATTGCAAGAAACACACCTGCGTCGCAAACACGAGAAATTTCTCTCCTGCCCTGGTTACTCAGGAGTCTATTGCGCATCCGGGGTGGACTCAAGGAGGGGAGGAGTGGCGATACTGCTGCAATCTTCACTGGGGGCCCAGGTGATGCAGACTAAAAGAGACCCTGGGGGGCGTTTTTTATTTCTACAACTTAAGATAGACCAAGTAATCCTCACGGTGGCATCAATATATGCCCCAAATTCTGGACAAGGGGATTTTTTTCACAAAATACAAGCCTTATTGGGGACCTTCACTACTGGGGCGCTTATACTTGGGGGTGATTTCAATGCTGTTATGAACCCAGGACAAGATCGCTCGGGGGCTGTCAGGACGGAGGGGCGCAAAGAAGCGCGATCGCTGGTCTCGTTGGCCTACTCCCTGGGGCTCTTAGATCTTTGGAGACTGACACACCATACAGAAAGGGACTATACATATTATTCTCCAGTGCACGAAACATACTCCCGTATTGACTACATCTTCTTAGATACCACGCTAGTGGAATTAAGCCCAAATGCTGGAATTGGTAGTATGACGATATCTGATCACGCCCCAATATGGGTCACTCTCCCAAATATTCAAACTGAAGTGAAAGATAGACGCTGGTCTCTGAACACGAGCCTGTTGCAGGAAGAGCAGGTGGTGGAGGGCTACAGACAGGTGTTTAAAGAATACCTCGAGCACAACTTAGCTTCTGGCCCACCGATGCATGTAGTGTGGGACGCTTTAAAGGCGGTGTCCAGAGGACATTTTTTGCAATTGGCTAGTACTCGCGCAAGGGCCCGTAGATCCCGCTTAAACACGTGCATAGGGCGTATACAGGCACTGGAACAACAGCACAAGGCTGGTCCCACGCCACAAATCTGGGATGCCCTGTGTAGGGAGAGAATGGCATTGAATTTGATGTACTCGGAACAACTTGAGTTAATAAGGGCGAGACAAGGGGTACAATCGTATGAATTAACTAACAAAGCTGGGCGCCTATTGGCAATGCGACTGCGAAGACAGAAAGTTGATAGAATGATTAAGCAGGTGAAAGACAGAGGGGGTGATTTGTTGCGTCATT
This sequence comes from Microcaecilia unicolor, assembly GCF_901765095.1. Taxonomy (NCBI): domain Eukaryota; kingdom Metazoa; phylum Chordata; class Amphibia; order Gymnophiona; family Siphonopidae; genus Microcaecilia; species Microcaecilia unicolor. The sequence continues at coordinate 225,729,691 of NC_044034.1, read as the reverse complement.
CGGCACTCATTCGTGAGCGCTTCAGAGAATATTATCAGAAGCTCTACGAGCAGGAGATTGAACCTCCTGGGGAAAAAATAGACAATTACCTGCAAGATAGTGACCTCATCCCCCTAGCTAAGCAACACCAGGAATTGTTGGAGAAGCCTGTTACACCTAAAGAGGTCCAGGAGGCGATTGGAGGCATGCCCTCCAACAAGTCTCCGGGGCTTGACGGATTTCCCAACGAGTTCTATCGGACATTCGCCGTTGAATTGGCCCCCCTGCTTGCTGATATGTTTAACCAGGTGGGGGTGGGGGGAAATCTGCCGCGGACAATGTTGGAGGCCTGGATAGCGGTGATCCCAAAGCCCGGCAAAGATACCACTGACTGTGGCTCTTATAGGCCCATATCTGTCCTAAATGCCGACGTCAAAATTCTGGCTAAGGTCCTTGCTAATAGGCTTGCACCGTTGATGCCAACCCTAGTGCACCCTGATCAAGTGGGCTTTGTTTCTTACAGAAAGGCGATGGACAATATCAGACGCACTTTAGATCTTATATACCTGGCCAAGCGAAATCAGAGACCATTATGCCTCTTAAGCCTAGATGCAGAAAAGGCCTTTGACAGGGTCCACTGGCCTTTTATGTATAGGACCCTGGAGACTTTGGGGTTTGGCACGCGGTTTAGGGGCTGGATACAAGCATTTTATTCCTCTCCTAGAGCTTGCATTAAGATCAACGGCAGTCACTCAGACTCTTTCTCCTTGCACAGGGGCACAAGACAGGGCTGCCCTCTTTCCCCCCTTTTGTTTGCACTTGTTATGGAACCATTTGCCTCTAGGGTTCGGGAAGATCCGCTGATGGCAGGGCCTACTGTGGCAGGGAAAATGCATAAAATGGCACTCTTTGCGGATGATGTTTTGCTGTATATAACCCGTCCCCGTGAAGCGTTCCCTAGACTTACTCAGCTTATTGAGGAGTATTCTGTAGTATCGGGTTTTAAAGTCAATATGACAAAATCAGAGGCCCTAAATATCTCCCTACCGGAAGATACAGTTGCAGAACTTAAAGTTGCTCATGCTTTTCGGTGGGCGGGTAGGCACATCCGATATTTGGGGGTGAATCTCACTTCCAACCTGTCTGATTTATTCTCCGCTAATTATAGAGGCCTGGTTCGAGCCCTTGCAGCAGATATGGAACGATGGGGTGATTTAGAGGTCTCCTGGTTCGGTCGTATAGCAATTCTTAAGATGAACGTCTTACCTCGAATCTTATACTTATTCCAGGTGCTGCCTGTAATGATGCCCAGGCGATTTCTAGCCTCATTGCAAGATAGAATTGTGCGGTTCGTCTGGGCAGGAAAGCATCCTAGGTTGTCCCGTGCCCTGTTGTACCAAGGGAGACGCCGCGGGGGACTGGCGGTCCCGAATGTTTTCTGGTACTATCGGGCGGCCCAGGGAAAGGTAGCTTTGGAGTGGTATCAGGCATACCCAGACAGACAGTGGGTGCACTTGGAACAACATTCCGCAGGTACGACACCGCTGGGAGCGCTTATGTGGTTACCAAAGACATTTCGCAAGCTTGCCGAGAGCGTCTGTCCCTCGGTGGAGGTTACCCTTCATTATTGGGACCAGCTGTTTCTGGGGGGTAAGTGTACCTTGACTCGTTTGGCACCTATAGCACACAACCCATTATTCCTGCCTGGGACGACGGAGGGCTCGGTCATGCGGTGGTACAGGGAAGGGCTACGAACATGGGACCAGCTATTTGATGGGGACACTCTTCTTGAATTTGGAGAGCTGCAGTCACGAAACCCTGGGGTGTTGAGAGATGATTTTGCATACTACCAATTAACTCACTTCCTTCGCACCAAGGCCGTTGCTACGGTACTCAAGCAGCCCAAAGGCTACTTAGAGGAGATATGTGAAAAGTTAACCACTTCTAGAGGCCTGATAGGTACACTTTACAAATACATCACTATGCAGCACCCTGTGTATGAATGTCATAGGAGGGGCTGGGAGAGGGAGTTGGGGGTGACACTGGATGTGCTGGGGTGGGAGAGAATAGAACGTGAAGCGACAAAGGTTTCCACACATGTCCCGTTAAAGGAAAATGCTGTGAAGGTGCTATACAGATGGTACCTTACTCCTGATCGCCTCCAGCGCATATACCCAAACACATCAGGTCTTTGCTGGAGGGGGTGTGGCATGAGGGGGACGATGGGGCACCTCTGGTGGAACTGCCATAAAGTGAGAGCTTTCTGGAAAGCGGTTCAAAACAGGCTGCAGAGCTGGTTACAAACACCCATTCCGTGGGCCCCGACGGTGTTTCTTTTTGCTGCAAAAGTAGAGGGCATGCCGGCAGCGCAGCATAAGCTGTTGAGGCAGGCGGTGTGTGTTGCCCGAGTAACCGTTGCTCAGCACTGGAAGCACCACGGGGTCCCGTCGGTTAAGAGATGGCACAATAAATTGAAACATGTGTGTGAGATGGAAAGACTCTTGGCAGTCAGGAGACATCAACTGCACAAGTGGCATGATATATGGCAGTTCTTTGCTATTGCAGTAGGTAATGATTAGAGCAGATGCAAGGGAGAAGTTTGAATGATGCAAAGTGAGACAGCTATGAAGGGCAGGGAAAAAGCAGGGGGAGGGAGGGATCGGGTAGGTTTCAATTTTGGAAGGGGGCGACTGTTCAGAGGAGGGTTAGGGGGAGGGGAATGTTTTCCTTATTAAAACATAATAACATAAAGTTGAAGTTTCTACAGTTATATTTTACTGTTGTATTGTGGCAGTTCATTGTCCTACTTGGATTTCACCTTGCTGAGACTATATTGTAAACACACCAATGTAGAGCGATGATTATTGTACATTGTTTATTGCAAATTTTCAATAAAAGACTTCTTACAAATAAAAAAAAAAAAAAAATATAATTATAAACTATACTCATTAAGTAACGAATTAATCAGTTTATAATTATATTTTAAAACTCATATGCTGTTTTTTGATTTTAAATATTAACAACACAATGGTATGTGTGAAATGGCAGCATTTTGTTTTATACTGTTATTTTAATTAATTATTTTCATTTTTTAATGATAATACATGTATATGACGTCCCGTTTATAAACAATATATATGGTAAGATGGACGCATTGGTTTTTGGATAGTATAATGTAAACATATATTGAAATTTGGAATAGTGATATGTCCCCTTTTTTATTACATCATGCCCGTTGCGTGACCCCATGAATATGCTGTATACACTTTGATTGTGTTTGGGGGCCCCTTATTTTTACTTGTTTGAGGTTTACCATGTCTTTATTCTGAAGAATGTACAATTGGATGAATGGATATGAATGGGGTATTCAGCTCCAACGATCTGGGAGCGTGTTCCTGGATGGAGCCAATAGTAGGGTATTGCGGGGTTTCCCTTGGTATCGTTTTAAATGCTGGGATTCGTCCTATGATGTTACTGTAGAGAATATAGGCTGAAACAATCCTGTGCGCACGCCCCTTGTTTTGGGGAATCTTGGTTTAGAGCCTACAGTAGGCTATTGCGAAGTTTCCCGAAGTACTACCTTAAATGTCAGGTCCCGCCCCGTTACGTCACTGTAGAAAGTATATTGTTAAACACCCTTGTTCGCACGCTCCCACTTTTGGCGGTTTTCAGTATTGGAGGCGTCTTTCTGAATATAGATGAGCTGTTCAAACAACGGGTAGGCAATGTTTCTTTTCATTAATCATATTGTTCAGGGATGAATAGCAGTATAGTAGCACTTGAGAAAAGAGAAACAACGCTAAATAATGAGGCACTTTTGATGTTATATGTGTTGGCAGCTCCTCAGGAAGCATTTTCTGTGAGAGGTTCTGTTGAGCCCAGCCAAGATAAGATAAGTTTTTATTGTCATTAAGAAATATAACTGCTATTGTAACCACTTTTATAACTATTGAATTAAGCTGAAGCCAAAAAAGTAAAGTTTTATTGATACCAAAAAGCACTATTATAAATATTATTATTGAAAGATTATTTATAAATAATAAATGAAAAAAATATAGAATAATAGAGGCGGTGGAGGTTGTTTCAGACTGATGATGGAAGAGTTCAGTAACCTTTAAATATAGCTATGAGGCTTATAAGGTACTGTTAAAATGACTGAAGTCTTTTCTTCCACACAAATGTTTAGTTATTTGGAGTAAAAGAGAAAATATGATCAGTGGAGAAGATATATGAGCAGCTGAGCAGTAATATAGGTTGGAGAATTAGCTACTGTATAGTGATAATAGATAATTCAAATAAGCTAATTAGCCAGTGTTGATTTGTAGATGGCTCTCTTTGAACCATCTCTCTGTGAGCGCCACTAAATCCAAATCAGCCTCTTCCATCACAGCCTCCAGATCGAAAACCTTATTTCCTATACTTCGGGCATTGGCATATACTGCTTTCCAGATGTTGCTCTCTTTTCCCATTTGTGTTGACATAGTTAATGCTTCATTTGCATGAGGGCAATAGCTCATTATTATAAAAACTGAGCAAGGTAGGTATCAGCGTACTAGCATGCCTGCTAAGCATGTTGGGCTCTGCCCCCAGCGGAATCTAAGTAAGGTACACAGGCCCATTTGGAGCATCCCTCCCATCCCATCCAACAGAATTTTTCTTTGGAACAAAGATGGATCCCTGCAACCCTCCCTCCCAAAAGAGGAAAAAGAGAGCTGCAAGTTAGTTGACATTATTTTGAATGCTAGTGTCTGTGGGGCAAGAGCGATTGTGCCTTGTTACTATATGGGATGTTCTCTGACTGCTCCAGAGCAAGAATGAGAATCCAAAGATGGGAGAGGGACCTGGGTATGTGGATTGATGCCAGGGGGCCAGAGTTGAAGTATTGGTTAATCTTTTGGAAGAGCTTCTTTTTTCCTGAAGAAGATTTCTGTTGGAAGGAGAAAGAGGAAGAGGAATGGAAAAGTTTCACTCAGGGCTGCTGACCCTTTAAAGACTGTGGCCCGTGAGCTGTTATCATGTACTGCCACAGCTGGGAACACACATGCATTTCCAGCTACAGCAGTGCACCTTCAAGGGTCCACGTGGCATGTACTAAACTACAGTACTCAGTCACCACAGTTTAATAAATCCTAGAAGCATTTACGCACATTAAATGGTACATTATCAAGTCATTTCAAAATGGCTTAACAAACAGACCCCTTTAAAAAGTTGTGAAATTGTATGAGTCTTTTCTCATACAAAAATGCCATCAATATACTAGTAATAGTTGAAAAGTCTGGTGTAGCGTTCATTCAAAAATGTCTCCCAGTTCTGCCATGAAAAGGCTAGTATATTGTTGTAAATAAATTGGGAGAACAAGCTTATCAATAGAAATCAAACAAAATAAAACATGGAAAAGAAAATAAGATGATACCTTTTTTATTGGACATAACTTAATATATTTCTTGATTAGCTTTCAAAGGTTGCCCTTCTTCGTCAGATTGAAAATAAGCAAATGTGGTAGCAGATAGTATATATAAGAGAAACATCAAAGCATTACTTTGACAGTCATTCACAAGGGAAAAATATTCAACATAAAGGAATCTTTTACATGCTCATCTTCCAATGTGGTATATATCATTCAGTGTAAAAAAAATGTAACGAAGGATGCTATATTGGAGAAACAGGCCAGATGCTTAAGACAAGATTCAATCTGCACAGACATCACATGAAAATAGCCGATGCCAGTCAAGCCCCCATCCCTGTGGGCCAACACTTTACAAGACCAGACTACTACACCAGTGATTTCACAGTAAGAATACTGAAAGGTAATTTTAAAACAATACAGGAACGTAAGACCTTTGAAGTAAGAATGATTGAATATTTTGACACCCAACAAACAGGACTTAATAAGGATCTGGGTTTTCTAGCCCATTATAAACCATAAAGTTGTATTTCTCTGTTTATTTCTCTGTTTATATCACCCTCCTCTCACCTACCAACACCCATCCTGTTAGAATATCAATGAAATGTTTTGATGTCCCCATGCATACCACCACCCTCCCACTCTGTCAGACTATCAAAGTAATGCTTTGATGTTTCACTTATATATACTATCTGCTACCACATTTGCTTATTTCCGATCTGACGAAGAAGGGCAACCTTCGAAAGCTAATCAAGAAATGTATTAAGTTATGTCCAATTAAAAAAGGTATCATCTTATTTTCTTTTCCATGTTTTATTTTGTTTTATTTCTATTGATAACCTTTAAGAGTGGACTAACACGGCTACCACACTTCTCTATTTAAGATGGAGAACAAGCTGAAATTCTAAATGCTTCTTTAACAGATATCAATACACTGAAGAACTCAACAAATAAAATCATAATGTACAGTTACTATGATTTAATAAAACACAAAGAAAAGACCTCAAAATACCTGAACGCTTACTATTATTTCAGTGTCTTACACTGGGGTTGTGCTTTTCATCTTTAGTCAGAAAAACCTCGTGACAGCTCTATTTTATTTCAATTTTCATACTTTCAATTTTTACATTTTTTTGAAAAAATTTGGTTTCATTTCCTCATCAAATTTAAAATGTGATTTTCAATTTTGGACACACAATCTTCAGTGCAGCAATCAATATATCATAACCTTCTGCAGCAATTTTCCAATCAAAATTAAATTGAAAAGTCGAGCACTTAACTGACACCCGACAGTGGCCAGACCCGTTTCACTTTAACGGCTTCCTCAGGGGTTGTAACTCTACAGCCTGATGGAATCCAGAGGTTTCATTCATTCAAATGAAAAATCTACAAATCATACATTATGGAAAAGGATTATTTAGGGATCCTTTCACCAAGCTGCAGGAAATTGGGCCCTGCACTAGCGGCGGAGGCCGTTTTTCCTGCGCGCCAGGGCCCTTTTCACCGCAGCTTGATAAAAGCAGCAGGGAGCCCTTACCATCACCCATTGAGGTGGTGATAAGGGCTCCCATGCTAACCTGGCAGTAACTGGGCAGCATGTAGTGATGCCCGATTACCGCTAAGTTATCACCTTGCAAGCCATTTCTGGGGTTTTCTTTTTCCGGTGGCAGCGGTGAACGGTAAGCTCATGTTGGGCTTACCGCCCCTCTGTAAAAGGGTCTCTTAGAGATTTAACATGGAACAAAAAAACCTAGCACATGCATATTGTAAATTTCAAAATCTGACTCACAATTGTCCTTGCTGCTGACATCTTACTGACATTTTTTCAAAATGGCGTTTCAACTTATACTGAAATACAAATCTGTCATGAGCCAATCATAAAACTGCTCATGTGCATTTTGAATTCATTGGCTGTAGAGCTACTTGCAATTAATGTGCTTATTAGCTCAAAACAACAATCAAAGACATTTTAAAAATGCTCGCCACTCAATGCTGTTATTGAGTCCATTAGGTTCTAAGAATCTTAACCAATGTATCCATCTTTGCTCACTCTGCAAAAGCAACTTTGCTCTGTCTTCTTTCTGAATACCTACTTTAACAAGATCAATTATGAAACATCTCAATTGGTCAAATTCAAGTTTAAATTCATTACAGTGATTAACCAAATGCGCTTCATATCGTTTATTTTTCATACTGCATCGATGTTCATTCTATCCGATTTTAAAAGTCCATGTTGTTTTGCCCGCATATAATGTATTACAAGGGCATACAATTCCATAAACTACATGATCACTGTTACAATTCTAAAGTGATGGAAAAGTATATTATTTGAAACATTTTAGCAATTGTAACAGTGATTATGCAGTTCAGTGTATTGATATCTAGCATATTGTGCCATGCCATTATTGAAGATTAAATAGTTGTGAATCAAGATGAATTTGATTAGTTTTGTAATATTTTCCAGTATGTATTGGTGATCCATGGTGGATGTCTTTAGAAATTTGTCACATGAAGTTATTCTACTTGCATGAGGAATGCTGATATAATGAGGTGGTAGCTGCTTGATGATTTTTAACTTGGTCAGAAAGCCCATGGTATTTTTTTTTAATTAAGCTGTTTGTGTTGTGTACTAAGGGTCTGAGAAGCCCTTCAGTTTGAATTCAAATGGACTTAGTTACACATTGGTTTGTTTCCCTCCTCCCAACTCTAGGAAACCAGGAAGACATATTTTCCATTGATAATGTGAGTGGGAATATAACCATGAAGAAAGCAGCATCAACTCTGGGGATAACCATCTTTCAGGTCCTGGTGAGTGTATTAGAATCTAGGGCAGGATTAAGGAATAGGCAAACTAGGGAATCTCTATCAGATGTGCTAATGTAGTGAACCCCAAGGCAGATTTTGGCCTTTGTAAGTTAGCTGCTGGCAGAAAAGGAGGAGGGGGAGGGGGACAAGAGTCACAGATTCCCGCAGAGATCTGTCCTTGTCCAGTGTCCTTCAGTCTTTGAGCAACACTTCTTACCTGCTGTTTCCTTCTCTGCTGGTTTTCCTCTGTAGTCAGAATCATACAGGATCCTATTTTTTTGTATTTATGTTATAATGCGACTCGACATGCTTGTTTGCCTAGGGCCCAAAAAAGAATTAATCCTTTCCTGCTGGAATCCCTGTCAGTTACTGATCTGTGAGTCTGTTTTGAACATGTTTTGTGAATAATGGATTAGAAATAAAACTGGATTTAGACTTGCATGTGTCTCTAAGGGCAATCCTACCACAAAAAAAAAGAAATAGAGGGTGAGGCAAAAAAAAAAAAACCAAAACAAAAAAAAAAAACCCCAAGTACCCCAGTAGAGTTTTTTTTGCTGTTTTCTCAGCAACCACTTTGAATTTCAATGAGATATTTTACATACTTATTTAGTCATCATACTTACATATTACTATTAAACAACATTGAATTACCTTAGCATTATGAACTAGCATTGTTGCTATTTTAGCATTACTACCAAGCGATTTTTGTGCATAAAAAGTGTTCTAGCTAAAACACAGTAAAATAACATCATTGAAATAATACAGTTAACAATGTGTCAGAATTTTGCAGTAAATGTGAATGCTCAGAGTGTCCACCCCAGCTTTAACACAGGTCTTTAGTCGCTTTGGGAAGTTCTTAACAGCCTTGTTCGGTCCCAGATCATCTGCAGCGCTTTCTTGAGTTTGGCGATTGTTTATGGCTTTGGGTGGAGCTTGTGATAGGTCTCCAACATTGCTCTCTAGACGAAAGTCATTGCGACGTCATTAACAGTAAGCTGGCACCACATTTTTTCCAAATATTGTAGTTTTACAGTGCAAACCTTTTTGAGCGTGCAAAAATTGCTGGGTGGTCACACAAAAAAGCCTGTATCTTCACAGTGTTTAAAGTTAATCTCTTTCCACGGCACATAAATGTAGATAGTAACAACAAATAAAGCTGTAAAATTTCATGTTGAAACTCTAAGCAGTTGCTGAGAAAACAGGAAAAACACTCTAGGAGATAACTTTTTTTTTTTTGCCTCATCCTATATAGTAGGTGTGTACATGGTCAAAAATGTTAGTTTGCTTTATGTTTGGTTGGATCAGGCATTCAGTTCATCTTCAGATCATTTGGACTTGCCCTATAAAGTGGTGTTTTTGTAAATCCATTTCTAATCAAAACATGCGGGCTGGCAGGCATCTGCAATAGAAGCAACAGCAATACAGGACATGAAGAGTAGCATGAAGCAGAAGAGAGGAGTAGGCTATTGATTAGAGCAGCGAACTGAGTACCAGGGAAGCCACATTCTAATCCCACTGGTGCTTCTAATGATCTTGGGCAAGTCATTTAACCCTCTGTTGACTCAGGAACAAACATATTGTAATCCCTTCAGGGAAAGGACAATTATCTACAACTTGTCTTGAACTACTGAGAAAGGTGTGAGCTAAGTCCAAATCCATGAAAACCTCATGGCACTAGTAGAGAAGCAAAAGGTACTAACAGTAGCATGAAGACTTCAAGCCATTATGAGATGTGCAAAGTGACACAAACAGTGGAATGAAAGACCCCAAGAAATATGGAGAGGGGTAAATACTTTCTCTGAGGGAGCCCAGTGCGGATGCTACCCAGCATAATATTTCTTTAAGAGGCCTTTGGCAGCATCTCACTGTACATGAACGGGTGCCTTCCTACCCAACCTGCAAGCAGGGGACTAACCGTCTTTCATTTTCCATGGAGCAGAGAGGATGTGTCTGTGATCTCTCCTCAGTGCGTCAAATGTTTTCTTTTTGTAGTGCCTTCCCTTGAGGGTTTTTTTTTTTGCTCCTTCGTCACATCTTTTTTTATTCTCTCAACTTCAGTGTGTACCCTAGTGAGTTTGTGCATTTATGACATTTTAAAAATTTTTCAGCCCTAAGATTTTCTTAGGCCCAAGTTGCATCAATGGTTTTTGGGCATAGTTTAAATTTACTCCCCTCACCCACTGATTTGGGCCATTTTCCACTACATGCCCCGGAAAGCACTTAGCAGATTTAAGCATTGTGTTTGGTGCATCAGGGTTATTTTGGGTATTGACCCCCATATCCGGTGTGTCCACTGCCTGGGACCAAACCACAAGGGTCTTAATTGTGTTCTCAGTCAACAAAAAGAGCCTAGAAAGCTCGGTGTGAAAATCTTTCTTGTGCTCAGCCCAGTCCTTCGATGTCAGCATTGGTGACATTCGATCTGATAACTGTTGAGTCTATTCTAGACACAGGGACTGTGGGCATCAGCATCGATGTCGGCCGTTGAGACCAGCCGGCATCGAACTCGATACCATGGAGGCATATGCATCCCACATTCTTGTCGGTACTGCACGTTTCCGAGGATTGGCACAGTGCATTGGCAAAAAAACATCAACATCACCTACTCATGGTGCACGGTGCTGGGAGCTCCAGAGCATCAGCATCACTGGTCTCTGAAAGGCGTAGGTGCAGAAAGGATTGCTAGCCTTCCTTGGTGATGGTGTTGAGCTGCCTAGTGACCTCTGACCATGACCTGACCCATTCATCGGCACCAACAAAGCTGCAGGCTTTCTCTGTGCCGACTCCCCAGTCTTTGCTCATGCTTGCCCTTCATGAGGAGAGATGTGGACCATGCTCAAGAAGGAGCTAGGGGACCTCTGCAGATGCAGAGTGCTTAGGCATCGAAGGTGCTTGCACTAGCCAATGCACAGCCCCAACTGCCTGAGGAGACCCAGTCTGGAGAAAGGCCACAGACACTGCAGAGTGCTTAGGCATCGAGGATGCTAAATTGCTCACTGTTCCAGACTATGACTTTCCACCTAGGGCACCTCTGTCTGTTCTCCTTATAAAGTAGGCACTTTGTACAAAAGCTGGAAAAGCCCATTTATCAAACCACTCCTTGGTGGTTAAGTCTGTCCTCAAGAGAGCGTGGAATTTGATGTCTTATACCTCTGTTCTTCTGGACATGGTGGCCGAACTCTAAACTTCTTTCAGAGGCAGCTTTATCAGGCCTCGATGCTTGTCAACCACATTCAAACCTATCAACTCTACACTACTGTCTATTGAGGTCCAGATTGTGCTCTTGTTTGCAGACTGCCTCCCCATGGATAAGGCTGCTGAGTTTGCAAGATGAACCAGAAGCAGGTTTGTAGACAATATCTGACCAGAGGCATCTTTGATGTTTGACATTGTGTCCAGACTCTCCACTCTGGCGTGGAAATGCGCACATTTTCCAGGCTGCATGGCTCAGATTTTGATGTTTCCTGCTGAGGAAATAATCTTTTGGAGGACAAGGTGAAAGAGGTCACTGAAATCACACAGCACAATAAAGTCCCCCTTTTGGTCACCTCTAGTTGAATCCCTCTCTTCTGGGAGGCCTTTGAGTGGGCCTAGAAGCATGTTACTACTCTTATGGGTGTAGATTTACCCCTTCTTCCCATACTTCTCAACAGGCCCAGTTCCAATGCTCATTCCTGTATTGACAGCATACTCAGAAGGTCCAGTCTGCTCCCCATTCATAGCAGGGAGTGAACGTTTGACTGCCTCCTGGAGAGCATAGCCGCCTTTGAAGTATCAGTCTCGGAAAATCTGTCAGTAGGGAGGAAGCTGAATTTTTTCCAGGAAAGGGGGGCCTTTGTAACCTCCAACCAGTAAGTTCTTCAGATAGACCAGCTTGGTTACACTCTGAATTGGCAAAGGAGACCACCAGTTTGCCCACCAAAACCTCAACTCTCTACACAAAGAAGGCTCTCCTTCTCCAGACTAATGCGGTAGAACACATTCCACCACGACAAGAAGGAACGGGATTCTATCCAGGTACTTCCTTGTGACAAGGAACATTGTGGGGAGGGGGGATTTTCTCCCTTGTAAGGCTTTGGGGCCATGAACAAATATCTAATCAAAGAGAATTCCAGGATGATTTTCCTGGGCACCCTTTTCCCCATGATTCAGGTGACCACTTGGCTATGCTCTTTGTATTTTAAGGACATATGCACTTATATTCAGATTCTTCCAATCACTGTTCCCTCTAAGTTGATAGGGAGTCCTCCAGCTTCAGTCCTGCCAGTGGGGGGGTGTTGTTTCAATAGTGAGGAACAGGCAAGCTCTGCAGGACTCCAGGAAACCTGCCTGTCTCTAGTAATTGAAAGTAAAATATTGAAGCAGCATCCCCTATTGGCGGGAATGCAGTTGGAGGACTCATGCTCAGCTTAGAGGGAATAGTGCTTCTGAGCCACAGGAAGTATCTCAGATGTCAGGTGGGACAACATCACTACCAGTACCCATGTTTGGATGTTTAGCCTTACATCTGCTCCCAGATTGTTCATGGTGTCTTGCAACAATGGAAAAGATCTATCACAAATCTCAGAAAATAGTTGAAGTGTATTGCATTTACATGAAAGCCACATTGCTGATGATTTTTCAACAATTATAACAAGATCATGCTCACTCATCCAGTCTGTCAGAATCCCAAGCCTTTCATTAAGCTCAGAGATAACCTCTACTTGATTGTTTGTCCTCATAGAAAACTAGAAGTAGAATGTCATCAGCAAAAGATGAAAATCAATCTTCCAACTCTCTAATAAATTTGCTAGAGGTAACTGTGGTAATCAAAGAGTTTTATAAACCTCTCTGGAAGCAGTGCTAACACTGAGATGGAATCTTAATGTAGCAAGAACTCTTTGCCAGGGTCTTTACTACATAACTTGCACTGCCAGGGAATGGAAACTGGTTTTATCTCAATGTGAATTCTATTGCTAGAAAATGTGAGTCTCTGATATGATTGCTGATTTTTCCTTAGGCATCACAAGTCAATGACCCCCTGAAATATGCGCTAACATCTGTTCAAATACATGTCATAGAGAAAAGCAATTTTCCACCACGGTTTCAAAGCAGTCTTTACCATGGGACAGTACCTACACATACGGACAGTGGCAGCCTGGTTATGGAGTATGGCAGCTCCAACAAACCTCTGCAGATGTTTGCAATAGATGATGACTTCCCTGATGTACGTATTAATGATTTTCCAGAGTTGCTTTGATTTGAATGAAATATTTATAGTAGCATCTCAGATTACGTTAACATAAAAGATATATTCTTGATTTTATAGTTTTCTCTCATTATTTGTAATTATGGTTATATCAAATCCTTGCAACCACAATCCAACTTTTTGGTAATTCCAAATAGGCCAGTTTTTTATAGGATAAGATGGGGAATGAAGGTTTTCCGACAACGAACTGTTGAAGAATGGAATAGGCTACCACCTGAGATTAGGAAAATACCATCATATTTGGCCTTTAGGAACGCACTGAAAACATATTTGTTTCCCAGATTTTAAATTTAGATTTTATGTGTTTTAATTATGTTATTGTATTATTTTACTGTATTGTTCACCATCTTGAATGGTAATTGATTTGCCGAGAAGAGGGTATATAAAGTTTTATAAATAAATAATCACAGGCATGTCACTTCCTACATCTCTTATCATCAAAATAGCAATGGTCATTTGATTTTTCTCTAATTCATGATAATAATAGTGATATAATAGTGATGTCACTTCCTCTAATGAGTAATATTCATAACTATGTCATTTTACTACAGTGAAAACTTCAGTTTCCTTCTTGGTTTATTAATCCCCGGCACTTCCGGTACTGTAAATAGAAAGCTTGATAGGGGAAGGGGAAGGTCACTTCCTGGGGATATAGACAAAGTGCAGCTCCTTACAGAGAGGAAAGTACTTTCACTTGCAGCTCTTTTCCTAAATCTCTTCTCAAGCCATTACTAACGCCAAAGAAGGGAGGAGGCTTTTTTACTCCTCTCCCTACAATGTTCCTAGTGTATATGCAAGGCCACAGAGGTAAGCTGGGGAAAAAAGACAAGACAGTAGGAAGAAGAGTGAGAGGTATTAGGAGGGATAAAGGAAAGGGGGAATGATAGAAGATGCAGTTTTGACTTACCACTAGATGGAAGGCAGCACAATTTGGGTAAAAGAAAAGGGAAAGTTAGAAAGAGAAAAGGAAAGAAAGAGATGGAGAGCTGAACAGAATTGACTTTGAGAAGGTCATATTATTACACACATATATTTAAAAAATCTGTGCCTAATGACTGACAAGTGACATATGACATTAGGGTTGTGTGAAGAATATGAGGTCACCCTAAGAAGATTTCAGTCTGATTTGAATTTGATGGGAAATGTGACTTTCTAGATCCATAGTGAAAATCTGTAATATTCCTAATGGATATGGAAACTAATAATATCAAAGCGAATTTAAAAAAATCTAGTTTGGATAATTGAAAATCCAAGCAATTCATTAATCCCATGAAATCCCCATCAGATTTTTTCCCATTAGATAATCTTAAGAAAGTTGTAGAAAAAAGTATTAAAATGATCCTATTTCTGAGTAGTGTCTTTGCATATCTAAACAGTCTTGCAATAGATCACAACACTTATTTATTAAAAAAGCACTATTGATAGTCCTTGCCCACTGAGGGATCCTTTTACAAAGGCGCACTAGTGTTTTTAGCATGCCCTAAAAATAAGCACGTGCTAAATGTTAGAGACACCCATATATTTCTATGGGCATCTCTAGCATTTAGTGCACGTTAATCCTTGTAAAAGGATCCCTACATAAGCTACATCAGATCTCCCTCTTTCCCACATAGATAACAGATCATTTTTGCAGTCCCATTATGAGGGCCAACCCTGTACACAGGCACACATATTCCTGCACTCAGAGCTATTCATCATACATGCACAGCATAAAACCTGAAAAAATCCATCAACCATACTAAAATACTAGCAACAAGAATTTTCTGGTCAATATTTAAACTCTACGGTAAGCTTTCTGTTTAGGTACCAGCTATGACATTCATAGGAGCCAACTTTTCAAAATGATTGGGGGTGCTAAACCCAATGCAAATTACCCTTCCTGGACATAGACAAAGAGATTGCTAAATAATGGGGGTGCTACAGTACCCATACAGTGGCTCCTATTGTAGTATTTAAAGATACAGAAAGTGAAGTGACAAAAAGGACAAGAATTCCAAGGGGTAAAGGATAAAACCTTTAATTTTGTAAGCAAGACCAATTGTCTACCATATATCAGACTTGACATAGCCGTTTTTTCGGCATGTGCATCTGCGTCAGGAGTCAAAGTACCTTATAAAAACAAAATAGAAATCAATAAAACATACAAATCATACATAAGTAAAAAAGCATTAAAAACATACTGATCAACTTGCATAGATGAATCAATACAAAACAGTACATAAATACACATATATACTAAATATTGGCCTCAATTTGCCTACTTATGAGCATTGGGAATTGATAAAGAAGAATGAATCCAGTGTCTCCATCTTCATATTGCTCTCTGATCCAACCATTATACCTTACTGATGCCCAGAAGCGGAGCCAGGATGAGGCAAGTTGATGGCGTGGGGGGAGCAAGAGCGGACTTCTGCCGGTGCCGGTGCACATTTTCACTGCAACAGGAGAAAAAAATAGGCGCCGGCAGAACTCCTTTTGGGGGAGCGGCCACTCCCCTGGCGCCCCCACCTAGCTACGCCACTGCTGATGCCCTGAGCATCCTCTGAATTTGTTCAGGTGGCTCCTGGAATGAAGAAAACACAGGAAGAATATGTTTAAAAGAAGTAAGAGGTCCTTAGGAAGTGGGAGTCTCAGAACTCCCTTTAATATCAAGGTAAAGTGACTAGGCTGAGAATTTGGCCCTTACTGACTACGTAACAAAAAGAAGCACCTGGAGCCTTCAAAATCGGGACACAGTTTCTTTAATCGTATAACTTGAATGTCAATTCTTCTCTTTATGACCCGAAATGGGCCGTGTTTCGGAGCTAAGTGCCTGCATCAGGGGTCAAAAAAGTTGTGACATCTAAGGAGCAGCAGAGCTTACTCCTTTTAGGGTGACAATTAAGATGAGTTGTCCCGTTGGATGCCAAAGAGATATACTTTGTCAGTCAGTAAAATGGAGCAAGGACGATCCTTCATACTGACTAGGAACAGAGCTGACATTTCTGTTGTACTGCCATGTTTAGCCAGTTTGATCTACTTACGCTTGCTCTTTCCTTCCAGTCCAAGGGCATCATATTTGACGATAAACAGAACATTTGTTTCTTTTCCATTTTAACAGAAGCTGAATCCTGCCATCACGTACCACGTTCAGAACAGCAGTGAGTTCCGAATCTCCCGAGATGGATTTGTTCTAACCAACGCAACGCTGAACTCAGCTACCTCAATCACTTTCTTGGTATAGCAGCTTTCTCTCATTTGCTCTGTTTGATATCTATCACCATTGGGAAAGTGTTAATGGACTAGAAAGGAACAAGCTTTTCTGTAACAAATTTCATTTTCACAGTGAAAGCACTAGATAGGAGGCACTGTAAGATTGTCAATGTCAATGCGACGCTTCTTAACTACAGTTTTCCCCAAACTAGGGTTCAACGCGGTGTACAGCAAAACAAAAACCGGCGCTGAGTTACACAAATATATTATAGAGGCACAGCATACGAACAGATATCAGAGCCATTGTAAAAATTAACGTTGACCAAAAAGATATGTTTTCAGCCTCTTACAAAATTTCAAATAATTCTGTTCTACTTGGACAGCTAAAAGAATAGAATTCCATTCAGGAATAGTAATAACAGAAAAAAAATAGTATTAACTATCTTCAGACAATACATCTTTCTGAAAGAACGGGGACAAAAAATAAGCTGACCATACAGTCGGAAAGAGTGACTGAACAGCGTTTTAGAAACCATGTCTATTAATAGTTGAGATGTAGAGCCATAAATAATCTAAACCAATAAACAAAAGTGCCTTAAAAATATTCGTTCAACTACTGGAAGCCAGTGCAGCTTTACCATAAACTGTTAGACACTAGTAATTTATTTGCCAGAAAAATTAATCTCAGAGCAGTTTTCTGAATTAGTTGAAGCTTTTTCAAGATGTTTAGGACACAGCCCTAAATAAAGAATGTTGCAATAGTCTAGATAAGGCTATATCAGCATCTTGACTAGGAGTGAAAATGTCTCCTGAGTAAAAAATGATTGCATCAGCCACAACTGCTTCAGCTTAAACAATGTTTTTTTCCATAAATGATTGACCTGAAGGCCGTAAGACAATGAGAGCCAGATGTGAAACAGATGCAAAGATTATACAGTCAGTGCTATGAAATTCTACAGGAAGGCAGGAAAGCTAGCATATCCAGCAGAAAAGTGCACCAGTATACCATAGCTGGACAGTTGTGCTCAGGAAAGCATTTCCCACACCTTAGAAATCTCTATGCAGTTCCCAAATCTGTGAGTTCAGAGCTATTCAGTTTCTAGAATACAGACTAAAGGGATTATGTGAATTTCTGAAAGAAAAAAGCTGAAAATCACTATTTGTTGGTAACTGTGATACACTGATGTGAAAAAGTTACCTTCCTCCTGATTTCCCCTATTATTTCATATATATCACACCAAATGGTTTCTGATCTTTAAATAAAATGTACTATTAGACAAAGGGAACCTGAGTAAACACATACCACAGTTTTTAAATTATTGCTTTATTTATTTAAGGAACAAAGTTATCCAACACTCATATCACCCATGTGAAAAATAAATCGCCCGTTTAGTTAATCAACCAACTGATGAAATTTAATTGAGAATTAGCGACAGTTGATTGAACACAGCCAGGCTCAATTGCAGCCAGCCCTGTTAAATCTAAACCTCACTATATGTTGGATCTTACTAAGAGGACGTAGTCACCACAAAGTTTCTGAAAGAATGCTGTGCCACTATCAAAGGAAATTCCAGAAGAGATTAGAAAAAAAAAGATTTTGAAATATATCAGTTTGGAAAGGGTTATAAAGCCATTTCTAATCCAAACCACAGTGAAAGCCAATGGAGAAGACTTTGAATAGTAGTGCAACAAGATATATAAAGGACTCTATTATTTTATAGATGCAAAATACCCTACATGGCCATCTTTCAAAACTTCTTTATCAGGGACGTTTTATCAGGCAGGTTATTTCTATAGACCCAAAGCCTAGAGTTAGAATGCCGCCCAGCTACACATAGGCAAACTGTATACCCACATATTAATTGTTAAATGCACCCAAATTAATGGATGTTTATTGATAAGTTGCTAATTGCCTTAATTGTATGAGGCTAGAAATATCTTATTTTTTCTTTTGCTGTTTCAGGCGAATTGTATGTGATGAGTATTTTGATATATATTTGGTGATAATTCACCTTGCAACTGAAATGATCACTCTTTTGATACAAGTGGTAGAGTTTCTGTACTTGTCTGTGGTGCAACATGAATTTTTCCTTTCTTTTTCATTTGTTATATGAAAAACTTCAATAAAAATAAAAAAAAGTCCATAGCCTGCTATTGAGACAGACATGGGAAGCAACTGCTTGCCCTGGGATTTGTAGCATGGAGTGCTGCCATGATTTGGGTTTCTGCCAGGTACTTGTGACCTGGCTTGGCTACTGGAAAACAGGATACCGGGCTAGATGGACCATTGGTCTTAGAGTCCGCAATTATGTGGTTAAGTGCCGAAATTCAGATAACTGCTTAATTGGGCCACATAAAAAGCTGTCCTATCTTTAAGTGGTTCAGCATATATGGATAAGAGCTGAATATTGCACTTAATTGCATAAGTTTTAGCGACAACATACAACCGAATATCCAGGAACACAGCTAGTGGTGGATATAAAAAGACTGACCACCACCGGCTGAATATCTACCCCTTAGATTTTTGCAACTATAAGATAATAAAATTCTTTACATATACATTGGATCCTCTGTTTTTATTTTTATTTTTTTGGCATAAAGCGAATTCAGCATCTCATAGTAAGAACATCCTACCAACAGACACACTTGGTGATGGTTGTATGACAGTGTGGGATACTTTGCTGCCTCAGGACCTGGAAAGCTTTACATTATTGAAAGAACCATGAATTCTGCACTCTACCAGAAAATTCTTAAGGAGAATCTGTCCATGAGCTGAAGCTGTGGCATAACTGGGTTATGCAGCAAGACAGTGATCCAAAACACAAAGGGGTCCTTTTACTAACTGGCCTTAGTGTGTCCTTGCACAGGTTTTTCCCATGCACTAAGGCCATTTATGTTACCATTAGTGAGTGGTCATTAAAAAAATGACCTCATGAGCCCTTACTGCCCTTACTAGGCAGCGAGGGCTCAAACAGTAATCCTGCACTAACCAGTTAGTGTACTATAATGTGACTGTGCTAACTGATTAGTGCAGGAGAGCCCACTCTCCGTCCCCTCAAAAAAAATTACAAAAATGTTTTAATGCCTGGGTTAGCATGCGCTAATTTGGCAGTTACCACATGAACGCATCCTGTCGTATGACATTTTAAGCTACATCAGGTGCAAAGTAACATCTAACACAGCTGCATATGAATGGCTGCGGAGAAACAAACTTTTGGATTGGCCTAGTCAAACTTCTGAGACTTGAACCGAATAAAGTTGCTGTGAAAGGACCTGAAACAAGCAAATTATGAATGACAGCTTACGAATGTAACTGAATTAAAGCAGTTCTGCAAAGAAGAGAGGCCTAGGATTCCTCATCAGTGATGTGAAACACTGATATCAAATTATAGGCAGTGTTTGGTAGCAATTATTGCTGCTGAGCTATTACGTTTACATTTTCACACGAGCGATAAGGGTGTTGGATAACTTTGGGGCCTTTTTAATAAAGCACATTACAATCCGGACTTAACGCATTTCAAACACAAGAGTTTTCCACTTGCTATGCCCAGATTTAACACGGTAGTATTTAGGGCCTTTCAAATATATATATAAATATATTTTTACAGGCCCCATTCTAATTTTTCTATTAGCACATGGGACTTTGTAAAAATATTAATGCAGAAGCACTTGCTGCCTTCTACTTAGGAGACACTGATGCTTCTACTCCTATTCTTTCGTTCATGGCATACCCCCTCCCCCAAATATTTTGAACCCCCCCCCCCCCCATGTGATTAGCGCACGCAAACTGGCAATTACAAAATGCTTTAACATGTTTTGCGGTAAGCCTTTTTTCATGTGCTAAATTAGTAAAAGTAAATGGACCTATAATTTAAAGAGCCATGCTTTGTGTTTATTCAGGTTCCCTCTGTCTAATATTACATTTTATTTAAAGATCAGAAACCATCCAATGTGACATATATGGAAAAATTGGGGACATCAGGAGGGAGGTAAAACCTTTTTCTCGTCACTGTATAGCAGTATAAAAAGAATATGTAAGATTGGCCAACCTGCTGACCTCATTATTGTTGAGCTTTTTCTCAGTCCTTCAATAAGACTAATGAAAACACCCTTGAATTTGCGGGGGGAAGGACCTCTCTGGTTGTTTGACTTCTAATGCCATAGCTGCTCCTGCTTTGTTCCTGTAGGTCAAAGCTGTTGATGAAACAAGTACACAAGAGGCAACAACTCTGGTCTATGTGGAGGTCACACCTTTCACAGGTAGGTGTAGGTACCTTTGTACCATCTCTGAACAAGAGGCAAGGGATCTTGTGGGCTGACGTTATGGATCAAAGTTACTACCCTGGAGTTATACACAAGTGTTAAACATAGCATTTCTAAAATCATTCTGAGTCCACTCTTATGGATACAGATGATATACCCATTCCTCAACATCCATGGGCCTATCATTAATAGTGTATGAAAATGTATCTGAGTGTTTGCCATGCACCACGATTTATAGAGCTTTAAAAATACACTGGCCACTGATCAGACTGTGATTTTTTTTTCTTTACAACGTAACAGAATGCTGGAAAGAAATTATACATAGGGGGTCGAGAATGTCTACTGTCTGAAGCAAAATAATGTTTTGAAAATTTTATGGAACTAAACCAAATTTGGTGTGGAGTACTGGAGTTTTAGAAAAAACATATCCCCAAAAATGGTCCAGTAAATTTCTATGACAGAAGCAGTTCCAATTTTTGCAATATTGAAACTTGCAGACAGTGAAACATAATAATTAAGAAATTTCTCCTTTCAAACTTCTCTTCTCTGTTCTCCTAGTCAGACACATACAGTCAACATACAGACACAGTGGCTTAGGAATGAGGTGCATTCCTATCATGGTATACGCAAAACAAACCCATTTTGGAGAAATTGTTCCAAGAATAACTAAGGGGCCCTTTTACAAAGAGGCAGTAAGCCCAATGTGGGCTTACCGCACGC
Source organism: Microcaecilia unicolor (assembly GCF_901765095.1). Classification (NCBI taxonomy): domain Eukaryota; kingdom Metazoa; phylum Chordata; class Amphibia; order Gymnophiona; family Siphonopidae; genus Microcaecilia; species Microcaecilia unicolor. The sequence continues at coordinate 225,708,080 of NC_044034.1, read as the reverse complement.
TGTTCCGGAACTACAGCCGGCCCAACGTGGCCACCGGTGGAAGTTCCGGCTCCAGCATGTGCCGGCAACATTTTGTTTTTCTAGTATGGCACTAACCCAGCAGTAATCGAGCAGTTACTGGTGGGTTACTGCAGGACCCCTTACAGCCACCTCAATGGGTGGAAGTAAGTGCTCCCTGCCGCATGGCCACACAGTAAGAGCTAGCTTACCGCATGGCCATTGTTTTGGGACTTTTAACCTGCTGCGGTAAAAGGGCCCTGGCATGCAGGAAAAATGACCTTCGCCACTACCCAAGGGCCCTTTTTCCCACAGCTTAGTAAAAGGACCCTTAAAATAAATGATTTTACTTGAAATATTGTGTTTAGTTTTGAAGGCCTTATCTTGCAAAGGAAGCAAAAAGGCTTGAAGTGGTCCAGAGGAAAGTGGCAAAAATGGTATGAGGTTTGTGCAAAAAAAAAAAAAAAAAACACATGAGAAGAGACTGGATGACCTGAACATGTATACCCCAAAGAAAAGGAGGGATATGAGAGGAATGATATAGACATTTAAATACTTGAAAGGTATTAATATACAAACATCTTTTCCAGAGATGAGGAAACAGTAGAGGACATGAATTGAGGTTGTGAGGTGGTAGACTTAGAAGTAACATCAGGAAATACTTTTCATAGAAAGGGTATTTGATGCCTGGAATGCAAGTGATAGTGACGAAAATGGTGAAGGAATTCAAAAAAGCATAGGATGAACACAGACCTGCTTATAATCGAAAGAGAAAAACGCGTATATTGCGACCCAAATCGGGAGATGGGCATCTTTCTCCCGTGGGCGCTTAAATCGGTATAATCGAAGGCCAATTTTGGGCATTTCCAACTGCAATCCGTCGCGGAAACGGGTAAAGTTGACGGGGGCGTGTCGGAGGCGTGGTGAAGGCGGAACTGGGGCATGGTTATCGGCTGAGGAGAGATGGGCGTCTTTAGCTGATAATCGAAAAAAAAGGCGTTTTTACCGCGATTTTGGGTCACTTTTTTTGGACCCTTTTTTTTCACGAACAAGTCCCAAAAAAGTGCCCCAACTGACCAGATGACCACCAGAGGGAATCGGGGATGACCTCCCCTGACTCCCCCAGTGGTCACTAACCCCCTCCCACCAAAACCCCCCCCACTTTACAAACTTTTTTTCCCAGCCTGTATGCCAGCCTCAAATGCCATACCCACCTCCATGACAGCAGAATGTGTTCTATCCTCTGACAGCCTTTCCCTGGTTCTGATGTGGCTCACCTTTTCTGTTATGTGGGTATAGGGTATTGGGCTCCGTGATTCCACTAGCTTGTGGCAAATGCTCACGATGTTGGTAGATGGTAGGCTGTACTCCCATGGTGCTTTTCACTCTGCTTACTGGGTGAGAGTGTGCCCTGTGCCCTGAAGAGGACAGGTACAAATAAAAAGTAGCACATATGAGTTATCTTATTGGGCAGACTGGATGGACCGTACAGGTCTTTTTCTGCTGTCATCTACTATGTATGTATGTTACTATGTTTTGTTTCCGGTAGTCCATGAGGTAGTGGCCATTTTTGTAAGCCAGTTTTAGATCCCTTTCACGTTTAAGCCACATTACAGAACTTAGTTCTTACCTTGAATGTGGCTGAAAGAGGGCATTGTACAGTTTTCTGCCAGCTCTGACCTACTGCTCATCTCAGTACCAGGGAGACTCGTTGCCAGTGGGGCACAACCTCTGATCTGCAGTTAACTCTGAGTAAACGTGCTTATTCCAATAAAGGACGTTTTCGGAGAGATTAGTCTTCTGGCGTGCCAAGGTTATATAGCAGCAACAAGTCCTAGAGGCCTTCTTGTATGCAGGTCCCTGGAGCACTTTTAGTGGGTACCGCAGTGCACTTCAGGCAGGCAGACCCAGGCCCATCCCCCCCCTACCTGTAACACTTGTGCTGGTAAATGGGAGGTCTCCAAAACCCACTGTACCCACATGTAGGTGCCCCCTTCACCCCTAAGAGCTATGGTAGTGTTGTACATTTGTGGGTAGTGGGTTTTGGGGGAGGGGGGTTGGGTGCTCAGCACCCGTGGTAAGGGAGCTATGCATGTGGGAGCTTTTTCTGAAGTCCACCGCACTGACCTCTAGAGTGCCCAGTTGGTGTCCTGGCATATCAGGGGGGCCAGTGTACTACAAATCCTGGCCCCTCCCATGACCAAATGGCTCGGATTAGGACGTTTTTGAGCTGGGCGTTTTTAGTTTCCATTATCGCTAAAAAAAACAAACGCCCAGCTGAAAAACGTCCATTTTTTCAAAAATACGGTCTGTCCCGCCTCTTCACGTACCCGTTTTCGGACATAGACGCCCATGGAGATAGGCGTTCGATTATGCCCCTCAGTGGGTCCCTAATTAGAAAGTGGATGGTATAAAAACCAAACTTAAATGACTGCATATGAGTGATGTGTTGAGTGATGTTTAGATAGCAACTCTGAATGTGAAGAACTAAGGCCAGTGCCGGGCAGACTTCTATGGTCTGTGACCTGTGTATGGCAAGACAGATTAGGATATGCTGGAGAGGGCTTCAAAGGCAACTCCAGTAGTTGGAACATAAGGACAGTGCTGGTGGATTTCTATGGTCTATGTCCCATATATAACAAGATCAGGATAGGCTGGAATGGACTTTGACAGCAACTGCAGTAGTTGGGACCAATGTTCCCTTTAAACGGAATGCATGAGCAATTGCTCATACATTTTAGGAGTATTGCTCACAGATTTTACATGGCTGCTCACAAAAATGTTTTTTTTTGTGCTATATATAGAAATGCATTGCTAATATTGATGCTCAAAAATTGTTTGTTTTTACAACTTGTTGCTCACACGAAAAAAATTTGTGCACACCAGGCCACTCCTTAGAGGAAACATTGGTTGGGACATAAGGACAACGTTGAGTGGATGTCTATGGTCTGTATCCTGAAAATAGCAGAGAAAGATCAGGATCAAGTATATATATTTTATACCACATTCATTGTTGGTTTAATCATGAATTGATAATGAGTGTGTCTGTTGATCAGATTGGATAGACCATTTAGGTCTTTATCAGCTGTCATCTAGTATGTTATTATAATTATTTATTTTTATTTGCTTGACATCTTTTTGGGTGACAAACCATCAAAATGTTATAAAACATGACAAACAGAAGTCAAACAGAACAACATTGGTGCAGTATAAATGTAATACATAAATAAAACTAGAATTTACCATTACATTACACGAAAAAAGTAACAGCTGCTTCTGCTGAGTCAGCAGGGGAGTCCAGAGTTTTCACTACTCAGAGGGCCCCTTTTACGAAGCTGTGGCAAAAGAGGGCTTGTGCTGGTGTCGGCACGTGTATTTCATGTGCACCGAGGCCCCCTTTCACCACAGAGGATAAAAGACAGGTCTTTGTTTTTTTCAGGAAACGACTGGGTAGCAAGTGAAACACTTGACACATGACCATTTGGGGGGGAAACACTTACCGCCACCCACTGAGGTGGCGGTAAGGGATCCCATGCTAACCCAGCGCTACCCAGGCAGCATAAGGCACTGCCGATTACCGCCAGGTACACACTGGCACTACAAAAATAAAAATATTTTGTAGCACCGGAAATGACGTGCACTGGGGGTGGGAAATACTGCCGGACTGCTGCGGTAGCCCGGCGGTACTTCCTTTAACAAGTGGTAAGCCATGTTGGATTTCAAACTACATATAATACTTACTAGGGGGTCAGAGGTTACTACAACGTAAAATTCCAAAAATTTACTAAAAGGAGACTGCTATACAACATCTTTAAAACATTATAAAGCTCAAAAGTCACTTATTAAAACAAAGACCTGATGCAGCCATTTTGGCAAAATGTGGCCATGTTGGGTGTTTTATAATAAAGAATTTCCTGGACTCCTGGTCTGTTTTGTGTTCTTCTTCTTGCTGTTTGCTGTGGATAAAGGTATGTAAGTAGATTTTCAGAAGACATTTGCCTAACTAGCTTCTGACACAAAGAATGTGCCTTGGTCTGGCAGACCAAGGGACCTCAGGGATCCCAGTGGTGTGTGGGAGAGGAAACTATAATCCCCACCAACCAAAGAGAAGACAAAAATGCAAGAGATCATGTACCTACATAACACTACGTAAAAGATCACCTCATTGCCAAAGCTACCCCCAGACTACCCTTGGGAACTATAGGGAAAGGGAAATGGGACTTTCTGAGGTTTTTGCAACTATATTCAAAGTGGTTTACATATATTCAGGTACTTATTTTGTACCAGGGGCAATGGAGGGTTAAGTGACTTGCCCAGAGTCACAAGGAGCTGCAGTGGGAATCAAACTCAGTTCCCCAGGATCAGAGTCCACTGCACTAACCACTAGGCTATTCCTCCACTGCTGAACGCCAGATCAGCTGCAAAGAAATCCTCAGTGATCCATGATGTCATACATGAATAGCATCTTGACATCCTAGGAATAAGTGAAACCTGGCTAGAAGAAAGTGGGGGTTTACTACTGGAAGAACTATGACCAGCAGGTTTCAACATCCAACCTCAACCAAGACCAGGAAGAGGGGGTGGAGGGGTAGCAGTCTTGATTCGGGACACAATCAAACTACACAGAATCTCCATCTCCCAGCTAAATGAATCAGAATCTCTTTTAATCCAGCTTGAAGAGGAGAAACCAATCTGGCTATTCATGGTATACTGAGCACCTCGTAAGAACACATTATCTGTGCAAGAACTCCTAGACCTGATTAGTCAAGTGACCCTGAATTACCCTTGACCAGTACAAACTTGAAAGTTACCAGCCAGTATCTAACATCCCATTTCTAGGGAAACTTATAGAACAAACAGTCTGTGTTCAACTCAGTAATTGGCTAGAAGAGAGAAACTGGCTGGATCCATGTCAATCTGGATTCAGGCCCGGTTATGGAAGAGAAATGGTCCTCATATCCTTACTAGATGATCTTCACAGAAACCAAGACAGGGAATTTGCCTCGGTGTTAGTACTGCTAGATTTCTCAGCAGCTTTTGACACTGTGGATCATAATATCATGCTAGCACGACTGTCAGAAACAGGTATCCATGGAACAATACTTGCTTTGTTTAGATCCTATCTATCAGACAGGCAGCAATCCATAATGTTTGGAAGCAACTCATCACCACCATGGGCACTGACCTGCGGGGTACCACAAGGATCGATACTGTCACCTATTCTGTTCAATATCTACCTCAAACCACTAGCTGAGCTGATTTGGTCAATGGACACTCAGTTCTAAATCTATGCGGATGAAGTGCAGCTACTCATACCCATTGAACCTGACTTACCTATAGCCTTGAATAAAATGATTACCTGTCTAACATCAATTCAAGAATGGGCTAAACATAACAAACTTTGCCTGAACCCAAGTAAAACCAAGCTTCTCTGGGACCCTAACACAAGTGGTTACATACCTGACGTCAAAATCTCTTTTGGGAAGTATGAACTCCCCCTCAAATCACAAGTCAGGAACACTGGAATACAGTTAGATTCAACACTTACTCTGATTCCCCAAATCCAAGCAACCTTCAAGAGCTGCTTCTACTATTTGCAACAGCTACGTTGCCTCTCTCTCTACATCAAGAAGTAAATCTTATCCCAGTTGTGCATGCCATGATAACATCAAGACTGAATTACTGAGGAAGAAGGGCAACCTTCGAAAGCTAATCAAGAAATGTATTAAGTTATGTCCAATAAAAAAGGTATCATCTTATTTTCTTTTCCATGTTTTATTTTGTTTGATTTCTATTGATAATACAAAGAAGACAAAACTTGGCAAGTAGAACTGTACAATGGTCTGACTACAAAGGGCCTGCACCAGCTTCAATTGATTCAGAATGCTCCAGCAAGACTAATAGAAGGTTGCAAGCAATGTGACCACATCACACCATTTTTGCAAAAACTTCATTGGCTACCAGTACAGTACAGGGCTAAATTTAAAACTCAAGTCTGATCTTCAAGGCCCTTAAAGGAAATAGCCCCAAGAACCTGAAGAATAGAATGATCCTCTACATATCTCCAAGGACACTAAAGTCCTTTCACTAACTACACCCTCTCCAAAAGACATTACACGATGCGATACCCACAAGCGAGCCTTCTCCAGAGTAGCTCCCACACTCTGGAATGTACTCCCTGAAAGGCTCCGCTTAACACAAGACTATCTGTAATTCAGGAAGTAGGTTAAAGCTTGGCTCTTCAACCAGGCCTTTAATGGAAGAAGTAACTAACTTGTTAGTCTCACTCACACAAACAAGGAGTGACACAGGCTGCACATACTGCAGCAGGACATGTTTATCCACTCCTATCCTAGCTGAGATAATATTTAACCATCTCTCTGACCTCATGTGCAACTTTTTTTAAATTAGTCACCTTATTTTCTAACTCCTCTTACTCTTACCTATCTATATGCCTCATCTTTGCTAATACCCTACACTGTCAATTAAAATTTATATTACATAGTGTTGACATTGTAAGTAGTATACTATGCCAAACTTTGTATTGTTATTTGAATATTTTTACTGCTGTAATTGTCTATTGCTCATGTTTGATTTATTCTTACTGTGCACCACCTTGAGTGAATTTCTTCAAAATGTGATAAATAAATCCTAATAAATAAATAAAAGTACCTTATGAATGACCCCTGAGGACATTAGAAAGTCATGGGATAGAAAGCAGTGTCTTATTGTGGATTAAGAACCGGTTAAAAGAAAACAGAGTAGGGTTAAGTGGTCAGTATTCTCAAAGGAAAAGAGTAAATAGTGGGGTTACCCAGGAGTCTAAGCTGGGACTGCTGCTTTTAAAGCATGTTTATAAATGATCTAGAAACAGGAATAACGAGTGAGATGATTAAAGGCCCCTTTTAATAAGCAGCGGTAAGCCCAATGTGGGCTTACTGCTTGCTAAACAGGAAGTACTGCCGGGCTACCGCAGCAGCCCGGCGGTACTTCCCACCCCTAGCACGCCGTCATATCTGGCACTACAAAAATATATTTATTTATATATAGATATTTATTTTTGTAGTGCCGGAGTGTACCCGGTGGTATTTGGGCTGCCGGGTTAGCATGGGAGCCCTTACCGCCACCTCAATGGGTGGAGGTAAGGACTCAGCCCCAAAATGGCCGCATGGCAAGTGCTTTACTTGCTGCACAGTCATTTCGTGTAGGAAAGAGAGACTTCCCTTTTACCCGCTGTGTAAAGGGGGACCTTGGTGCACGTGAAAAACATGCACCAATGCCAGCGCAGGCCCCATTTTGCTGCATCTTGGTAAAAGGGGCCTTAAATTTGCTGCCGATACAAAGTTTTTCAAAATTGTTAAATCACAAGAGGATTGTGAAAAATTGCAAGAGGACCTTACAAGACTGGGAGACTGGGCAGATGATATTTAATGTGAGCAATTGCAAAGTGATGCATATAGGGAAGAAGAACCCAAACTATAGCTATATACTGCAAGGTTCCACATTAGGAGTTACCATCCAGGAAAAGGATTTAGTTGTCATCATCGATGATACATTGAAACTCTCTGTTTAGTGGTGGCTAAGAAAGCAAATTGACTGTTAGGAATTATTAGGAAAGGAACAGTGAACAAAACTGAGAATATTATAATACCTTTGCTTTGTATCACTCCATGATGCAACCGCACCTCGAATGCTGTGCGCAATTTTGGTCACCACAACTCAAAAAAACTTATAGCAGAATTAAAGAAGGTACAGAGAAGGGCAACAAAAATGATAAAGGGGATGGAATGATTTTACAGTCTTGGCATATTGAAAATGGAGAAAACAAATTCATTTGTTGATTACCTGAAGAAAGGGAAACACGTGTTACCCCAAAAAAGCATTTTTTGCTAATCTGGGATTCATATATACAGGCCATAACTCCAGCAGGGAGAAGTTTAATTTTGGACAAACTGTGATTTAGAGATAGGCAAGGAATACTAGATAATCAATTTACTGGTGGGATATCCGAAAATGGGGGGAGGGGAGGATGGGGTGGAGAAGATAGTGGATGTATCTTCAGGAGGTCATAAGAAACTAGTCCTTCTTGAGGAGGCACTGGGGAACAGCATTGGTTTTGGGGAGGAAGGAAGTGAGCAAGGATGGGGAAGGGGAGGGGAAGAAAATATTGTAAATGTTTAACAAGTTTGTTTATTGATTTATACTTTTCTTTACCAAAACAAAAGTTAGAACATAAAAAAGGGGGATGGGATGACTTCCCTATGAGGAAAAGCTAAAGAGACTAGGGCTCTTCAGTTTGGAGAAGTGAAGGCTGAGGGATATGATAGAGGTCTAAAATACTGAATAGAATGGAACAGGTAAACATGAATTGTTTGTTTACTCTTTCCAAAAATACAAGGACTAGGAGGCACACAATAAAACTAATAACCTATCCTGTGGGCTCACTAGTGAGTCAGTTTTTCAGGATATCCACAATGAATATTTATGAGAGAGATTTACATGCACTGCCTGCACAACATGCAAATCTCTCTCATGAATATTCATTGTAGATATCCTGAAAACCTGACTGGCTAGGGAGCCCCACTGTACCAAGTGGTGAATTTAAAACAAACCAGAGGAGCTATTTCTTCACTCATCATGTAATTAAACTCTGGAATTCTTTGCCAGAAAATGTGATAAAAGCAGTTAACTTAATAGAGTTTTAAAAAGGTTTGTAAAAATTCCTAAAAGAAAAGTCCATAAGTAATTATTAAGATGGACTTGTGAACATCCACTGCTTATTCCTGTGATAAGTAACATAAAATCTATTTACTCTTTTGGGATCTTGCCAAGTTTTTGTGATTGGCCACTGTTGGAAAAAGAATACTGGGATTGATGGACCTTCGGTCTGTCCCAGTATGGCGATGCTTATGTTCTTAATTCAATTTTGATTTGGACCTGTGATGTGAAAATTCTCCATTCTCGACATCTTGGATCTGCGATTTTAGTCATGCTTTCCCAGAGACGATCATATATCATGAAACAAAACAAATAAATAAATAAATAACTGTATACAAATTTAAGTGATGCAAAATGGGAATATACAGCTAGGCACATTTTGTGCATACTCACAAACTTTCTGTGGCTCAAAATCTACTTACCCACATCTGCTTGATTTAGATGGATAATTTTATTATTACTCAAGTAAAAGGAGAATAGGTCTTTGAAAACTGAGTCCAGAAAGTCTTAAATGTGCATATTAACACATATAGGGCAAATTGTAACTAAGCCTATATAATCTTTATGTCCTCTCCAGGTCCTGTTGCATCAACTACTATTGCCACCACTTTGCCACCTGGTACATTAAGCAAGACTACCAGAAACCCTCCTGATACGACTACCAAAACTTCTGAAAATAATAACAATTCAACTGGGACAACACTCAAACCTCTAGGAACTGCACAGACCACCACTCGTGTTCCTCCTCCTCCTTTATCTTCAATCAGTACAGCAAAACCCTCAGGAACCAAACAGACAACCACCAACACAGGAAAGCCTGCTACAGGTATTCCCTCAGGCTCCTTGGTCACTACAACTCGTGCTCCTCCTCTTCCTGTATCTTCCATCAGTACAACAAAAGCCTCAGGAACCAAACTAACCACCATCAACACAGGAAAACCTGCTACAGGTATTCCCTCAGGCTCTTTGGTCACTACAACTCGTGTTCCTCCTCTTCCTGTATCTTCCATCAGTACAACAAAAGCCTCAGGAACCAAACAAACCACCATCAACACAGGAAAGCCTGCTACAGGTATTCCCTCAGGCTCTTTGGCCACTACAACTCGTGTTCCTCCTCTTCCTGTATCTTCCATCAGTACAGCAAAACCTTTAGGAACCACTGAACCATCAGGCTCGGGGATCCCCAATCCTCTGGTAACAACAAGCATTACAACAGGCAAGACTTCAGGGAGTGCTGGGCCTGGAAGGCCTACTCCATTGTACACAACCAACACTGAAGGCCCATTTCTTAACAATCCACAGCCAGGTAAACTTAAACAAGATATAAAATCAGGACTCCTTTGTATGTCTCATGCATCATCAGAGCAGGTGATTATCTTCTGATGCCCACTATGGGCTAGCTAGGGCTGATATTCAGACCGTGGGAGGTAATAGGACTGCCTCCCGTGGTTGGACTTGAGCCCTGATATTCAATGCCGGGCTGTTTCCAGTGACCGGCATTGAATAGTCGGTTTATTTTTGGCCAGTTTCATTAACCAGCCAAGTCAATATTCAGCGTTGGCCAGTTATGTTGAAACTGGCCAAAGATTGGCCTGCTATTTCAGCAGCCTAATTTGGCTGCCAAACTTAGCTGGCAATGCGCTGGATATTAGCGGATAGCCGGTTATATTGAGTGATGTGGCGGGGCATAATCAAACATTGCCAGCTAAATAGGTCGCCTGCGATCTATTTTGGCGGCGGCGCTACAGCTGGCCGTAACCGTATTATCAAAAAAGATGTCCTGACATCTTTTTTTTTGATAATACGGTGTAGCCTGGCCAAATGCCAGAGTTCACCGGGTTTGAGATGGCTGATTTTGTTTTTCAGCGATAATGGAAAAAAATGGCAGCGATCTCCAACCCGGCAACATCCAAGGCATTTGGTCGTGGGAGGAGCCAGCATTTGTAGTGCACTGGTCCCCCTGACATGCCAGGACACCAACCAGGCACCCTAGGGGACACTTCTAAAATTTTTTTAAAAATATACAAATAGCTCCCAGGTGCATAGCTCCCTTACCTTGGGTGCTGAGCCCCCCAAATCCACTCCCCACAACTCTACACCACTACCATAGCCCTTATGGGTGAAGAGGGGCACCTACATGTCGGTACAGTGGGTTTAGAGGGGAGGGTTTGAGGGCTCAACACTTAGCACCACACGTGTAACTGGTAGGAGAGGGGTGGACCTGGGTCTGCCTGCCTGAAGTGCACTGCACCCATTAAAAACTGCTCCAGGGACTTGCATACTGCTGTCAGGGAGCTGGGTATGACATTTGAGGCTGGCAAAAAAGTTTTTTATTTTTTTAGTGTGGGAGGGGGTTGGTGACCACTGGGGGAGTATGGGGAGGTCATCCCCCATTCCCTCCGATGGTCATCTGGTCAATAGGGGCACCTTTTTGAGGCTTGGTCGTGAAAATTAAAGGACCAAGTAAACCCGGCAAAATACTGATTAACGCCGCTTTTTTTTTTTTCCATTATCCGCGAAAGCCGGCCATCTGGTAGCCACATCCATGCCTGCCCATGTCCCGCCTTCGCTACGCCATCGACAAGCCCCCTCGAACTTTCGCTGGTGCGGCGATGGGAAAGCAGCGATGGTGTCAAAACAGCAGCTTTCGATTATACCGATTTTGCCGCTTTTGCGAGATCGCCGGCCATCTCCCGATTTATGTCGGAAGATCGCCGGCGATCACTTTCGAAAATAAGCCTGATAACCAGCTAAGGAGTAAACTTGATGAGCCTGTCTAGAAGTCAGAGAAGCTATAAAAAATTAAATTGAGAGAAGACTTGTGGCATAGAAAGCTTTGAAATAGAATATTACACATTATTTTCTTCTCAGCTGTCCTCAATATTGGCCCATCTGTTTCAGAATGTTTTAATAATGGATGAACTTCCTCTATCTATTTATGAAGCCTCAATTACAATAATTCATAAGAAAGGTACAATAAGAGAGGAGTGTGTCATATTGGATAATCTCCAGCTATGAGTGCAGTATGAAGATTTTTGCTAAAGCTCTGGCTATTACATAAGATATGTACAGCTGTTCCACTACTGACCAAGTGCCCTGAGTAGTGTGATCCTCCAGATGTGCTCCCCAACTCTGCTTGTACATGTTGCTGTGTGTCTGTGCATGTGTGTTTCTATGCTGGTACAGTGGTGGAAATAAGTATTTGATCCCTTGCTGATTTTGTAAGTTTGCCCACTGACAAAGACATGAGCAGCCCATAATTGAAGGGTAGGTTATTGGTAACAGTGAGAGATAGCACATCACAAATTAAATCCGGAAAATCACATTGTGGAAAGTATATGAATTTATTTGCATTCTGCAGAGGGAAATAAGTATTTAATCCCTCTGGCAAACAAGACCTAATACTTGGTGGCAAAACCCTTGTTGGCAAGCACAGCGGTCAGACGTCTTCTGTAGTTGATGATGAGGTTTGCACACATGTCAGGAGGAATTTTGGTCCACTCCTCTTTGCAGATCATCTCTAAATCATTAAGAGTTCTGGGCTGTCGCTTGGCAACTCGCAGCTTCAGCTCCCTCCATAAGTTTTCAATGGGATTAAGGTCTGGTGACTGGCTAGGCCACTCCATGACCCTAATGTGCTTCTTCCTGAGCCACTCCTTTGTTGCCTTGGCTGTATGTTTTGGGTCATTGTCGTGCTGGAAGACCCAGCCACGACCCATTTTTAAGGCCCTGGCGGAGGGAAGGAGGTTGTCACTCAGAATTGTACGGTACATGGCCCCATCCATTCTCCCATTGATGCGGTGAAGTAGTCCTGTGCCCTTAGCAGAGAAACACCCCCAAAACATAACATTTCCACCTCCATGCTTGACAGTGGGGACGGTGTTCTTTGGGTCATAGGCAGCATTTCTCTTCCTCCAAACACGGCGAGTTGAGTTCATGCCAAAGAGCTCAATTTTTGTCTCATCTGACCACAGCACCTTATCCCAATCACTCTCGGCATCATCCAGGTGTTCACTGGCAAACTTCAGACGGGCCGTCACATGTGCCTTCCAGAGCAGGGGGACCTTGCGGGCACTGCAGGATTGCAATCCGTTATGTCGTAATGTGTTACCAATGGTTTTCGTGGTGACAGTGGTCCCAGCTGCCTTGAGATCATTGACAAGTTCCCCCCTTGTAGTTGTAGGCTGATTTCTAACCTTCCTCATGATCAAGGATACCCCACGAGGTGAGATTTTGCGTGGAGCCCCAGATCTTTGTCGATTGACAGTCATTTTGTACTTCTTCCATTTTCTTACTATGGCACCAACAGTTGTCTCCTTCTCGCCCAGCGTCTTACTGATGGTTTTGTAGCCCATTCCAGCCTTGTGCAGGTGTATGATCTTGTCCCTGACATCCTTAGACAGCTCCTTGCTCTTGGCCATTTTGTAGAGGTTAGAGTCTGACTGATTCACTGAGAGGCTCATTTTCAAAGCACTTAGCCTCCCAAAGTTCCATAGAAACCTATGGAACTTAGCCTCCCAAAGTGCTTTGAAAATATGCCTCTAAGTCTGTGGACAGGTGTCTTTCATACAGGTGACCATTGCCGACAGCTGTCTGTCATGCAGGTAACGAGTTGATTTGGAGCATCTACCTGGTCTGTAGGGGCCAGATCTCTTACTGGTTGGTGGGGGATCAAATACTTATTTCCCTCTGCAAATAAATTCATATACTTTCCACAATGTGATTTTCCGGATTTAATTTGTGATGTGCTATCTCTCACTGTTACCAATAACCTACCCTTCAATTATGGGCTGCTCATGTCTTTGTCAGTGGGCAAACTTACAAAATCAGCAAGGGATCAAATACTTATTTCCACCACTGTATGTGTATGGGGGTAAGGGTGTACATGTTTGTGTGTGGCTATACATATGTATTTGTGTCTTGGAGTGTGTGCGTGTGGTGAGAGTGAGAGTGTGTGTGTATGGTAAGACTGACAGTAGGGCTCGGAGGTTGAAATGATGCCCCTGTCTGAAGACTGGCCTGGATCATCCACCACTGTAGAGAACATTTGAGATGGTAAGTGAATGGAACCCTTGTTAATGGTTGAGTGTACTGTGACCATCGGTCTCTTAAATGCCACTGCAAGTGATGCACGTGAAGTTTGGCCAATGGAAGTATATGGACTGTCGCCGCTATGTAGCACAACAATGTACATATGACTCTGGCTGTCCTGATATGAACCTCTTAGAAATAATGCATGAGAGAGATAATGGTTTGTGTTCTGGAAACTGGTGGATTCACCAGAGCCAGAGGCGTTTTGATATGAGCTCCTCCATATTCAAGTTGTTGTACTGGGTGCAAATGAGAAAACCTAGACTGTTGAGGAGGTGGACAGTTTTCTATGTAATGTTGAGCCCACAATTAATCAACCGTCTAAAACTAGACCCTTCTGGTGAAGATAGGCTACTGCCACCACTACACATTTGGTGAACACTATCAATGCCGACATCAAAGCGAACAGTAGTACCCGGTACTGATAGTGTATGTTGTTGAGGACAAATCAGACAAACTTCCTTGATGAGTGATGTATTGGAATATGGAGGTATATATCCTGCAAGTCCAGAGACGTAAGCCACATTCAGCATTGATAAATTTGTTGAGTTTTCTCAGATCCAAAATTGCATGAAAACCTCTGGTCTTTTTTGGTATGAGGAAATATCTGGAATATAAAGCCTGGTCAGTAACGTCATTGTGACGTCATGTCAGTTGTGCAGCTAGAAGATCTTACTGTCCATGGAGAAGATAAATGAACCCCCTCTAAAAATGTCACACCGCATTTCTATGACAAGTTGTCATAGAAGTAGTTCCAACAGCTGTAACACTGTAACTCTCTGATTTAAGGAACTGCACTACACAGCTTTTCCCTCTCATCTGTCCTGTTCACAGACACCAAAACCACATGCACACACTCCAAGACACAAATACATATGTATAGCCACACACAAACATGTACACTCTTACCCCATACACATAACAGTATAGAAACACACATGCACAGACACACAGCAACATGTACACACACCAACCCCCCCAACACACACATACATACATGTACACAGACATCCATTTACATGCAGAGAGGTTGGAAAGAATTCTATGAGATGTAACTGCCTCCTCCTCCTTTTCTCACTAGTTACAATTAAGAGATGTTGCTTTCTTTGCTAGTTTTTTTTCTCTTGGTAAGGGATCTCACCCAAATGGCCAAGTGGCAAATACTTTACTTGCCGCATAGCGATTTCCTGCAGAAAAGAAAGACTACCCTTTTACCCACTGTGGTAAAAGGGGGTCTCGGCGGGCTTCAAATACAAGCGCCAAAGCCAGCGCAGGCCCCCTTTTGCTGCAGCTTGGTGAGTAAATGCGCATAATTTGAAAGTAATACATGAACTTATGGGTAACCAATGTAGTTTGAGTAGAAGGGGGGTCACTTTGGAATAATGGGACACTTTAAGTACAAGATGAGCTGCTGTGTTTGTAATTTTCTGGTTAATGAAGATTTAAGTCCTGCGTAAACAGCATTTCAGTAGTCAAATTTTGAGAGTACCAAGGATTAAGTTAGTGATCTGAACATTGTGTTTGGAAAGTAGAGTCGTGGAGGGGTATAATCGAACGCGAACGCCCATCTCCATGGGCGTCTATGTCCGAAAACGGGTATGTGAAGAGGCGGGACATACCGTATTATCAAAAAAGATGGGCGTCCATCTTTTGTTTCGAAAATATGATTTGGACAGACCAAATGCATTGGATTTGGTCCCTTCTGAGATGGGCGTTTTGTTTTAAAGCAATAATGGAAACTAAAAATGCCCAGCTCAGAAACGTCCCAATCCAAGCCATTTGGTCATGGGAGGGACAAATGTACAACACTACCATAGCTCTTAGGGGTGAAGGGGGCAACTACATGTGGGTACAGTGGGTTTTAGAGGCCTCCCATTTACCACCACAAGTGTTATGGGTGGGGGGGGGGGGGGGGGGCTGGGTCTGCCTGCCTGAAGTGCACTGCAATACCCACTAAAAGTGCTCCAGGGACAGGACTTGTTGCTGGTGTATAACCTTGGCACAGCAGTTGACACCTGAAGACTAATCTCGCTGAAAACGTCCTTTATTTGAATAAGCACCTTTACTCACAGTTAACTGCAGATCAGAGGTTGTGCCCCACTGGCAACGAGTCTCGCTGTACTGTACTGCACCCGAGAGCCACATCTGACCCAGGGAAAGGCTGTGAGAGGATCGAACACATTCTGCTGTCATGGAGGTGGGTATGGCATTTGAGGCTGGCATACAGGCTGGAAAAAGTGGGGTTTTTTGGTGGGGGGGGGGGTTAGTGACCACTGGGGGAGTCAGGAGAGGTCATCCCCGATTCCCTCCGGTGGTCATCTGGTCAGTTGGGGCACTTTTTTGGGACTTGGACCTGAAAAAAAGGGTCCAAATAAAGCAGACCAAATTCTCATCAAAAACACCCTTCTTGTTTCGATTAACAGCTAAAGACGCCCATCTCTCCTTGGCTGATAACCACCCCCAGTCCCGCCTTCGCCACGCCTCCGAATGCCCCAGTGATCTTTGTTCGTATCCGTGACGGACTGCAGTTGAGGACGCCAAAAATCGGGTTTCGATTATACCGATTTGGGCGCCCACGGGAAACGGATGCCCATCTCCCGATTTGGGTCGAAATATGGGCGTCTTTCTCTTTCGAAAATAAGCTGGTTAGTCTTTTAAGTTTCCATAATTTTATTTATTTACTTATAGCAGCATTTATAGCCCACATTTTCCAAACAGGTTTGGTTCAATGTGAACAAGTGCAAAGTGATGCATGTGGGAAAGAGGAACCTAAACTATAACTATGTCATGCAAGGTTCATCGTTGGGAGTCACGGACCAAGAAAGGGATCTAGGTGTCATCACTGATGATATGTTGAAAACTTCTGCTCAATGTGCTGCTGCGGCTAGGAAAGCAAATAGAATGTTGGGTATCATTAGGAAAGGGATTGAAAACAAAAATAAGGATATTATTCTGCCATTGTATCACTCCATGGTGCGACCGCACCTCGAGTATTGTGTTCAATTCTGGTCATCGCACCTCAAAAAGATATAGTGGAATTAGGAAAAGGTGCAGAGAAGGGCGACAAAGATGATACAGGGGATGGGATGACTTCCCTGTGAGGAAAGGCTGAAGAGGCTGGGGCTCTTCAGCTTGGAGAAGAGGCGGCTGAGGGGAGATATGATAGAGGTCTATAAGATAATGAGTGGAATGGAATGGGTCGATGTGGAGCATCTGTTTACGCTTTCCAAAAATACTAGGACAAAAGGGGCATGCGATGAAGCTGCAGTGTGGTAAACTTAAAACGAATCGGAGGAAGTTTTTCTTCACTCAACCTGTAGTTAAACTCTGGAATTCGCTGCCAGAAAAAGTGGTTAAGACGGTTAACTTAGTGGACTTCAAAAAAAGGTTGGATGGCTTCCTGGAGGAAAAGGCCATAGAATGTTATTGAATGGACAAGGGAATAATACACTATTTCTAGGAGGGGTGGGACAAATTGCTTGTTCTTTTGGCCACTGTCGGTGACAGGGTGCTGGGTTTGATGGACCCTTGGTCTGTCCCAGCATGGAGATGCTTATGTACTTATAATGTGGCTTACAATCCAGCTTATTTTCGAAAGAGAAAAACGCCTATAGTGCGACCTAAATCGGGAGATAGACATTTGTCTCGCAAAGGCACCCAAATCGGTATAATCGAAAGCCGATTTTGGGCGTTTCCAACTGCCCTCCGTCGCGGAAACGAATAAAGTTGACGGGGCGTGTCGGAGGCGAGGTGGAGGCAGAACTGGGGCGTGGTTATCAGCCGAGGAGAGATGGGCGTCTTTAGCTGATAATCGAAAAAAAAAGGCGTTTAACCGCGATTTTCGGTCACTTTTTTTGGACCCCTTTTTTTCACGAACAAGTCCCAAAAAAGTGCTCCAACTGCCCAGATGACCACTGGAGGGAATCAGGGATGACCTCCCCTGACTCCCCCAGTGGTCACTAACCCCCTCCCACCAAAAAACCCCACTTTAAAAACTTTTTTTCCAGCCTGTATGCCAGCCTCAAATGCCGTACCCACCTCCATGACAGCAGAATGTGTTCGATCCTCTCACAGCCTTTCCCTGGGTCAGATGTGGCTCTCGGGTGCAGTACAGGTGCAATAAAGGTGCAGTACCGTTCACTTGTCTATGAGCAGGGACTGTCTCTCTTTGTTAAATTGTGCAGCGCTGCGTAACCCTAGTAGCGCTCTAGAAATGTTAAGTAGTAGTAGTAGTACAGGGTCACATCAGCATTGCATTGTGGTGGGTGGTGGGTATTGGGCTCCGTGATTTCATTAGCTTGTGTTACAGTCTCACGATGTTGGTAGTTGGTAGGCTCTTCTCCCATGGTGCTTTTCCCCCTGCCTACTGGGTCAGAGTGTGCCCTGTTGTGTTTCCTGTTGTAGTCCGTGCGGTAGTGGCCATTTTTGTAAGCCAGTTTTTGATCCCTTTCCTGTGTTAGCCAAATTAGACAACTTAGTTCTTCCCTTGAATGTGGCTGAAAGAGGGCATTGTACAGCATTCTGCCAGCTCTGACCTACTGCTCATCTCAGTACCAGGGAGACTCGTTGCCAGTGGGGCACAACCTCTGATCTGCAATTAACTGTGAGTAAAGGCGGTTATTCCAATAAAGGACGTTTTCGGAGAGATTAGTCTTCAGATGTCAACTGGTGTGCCAATGTTATATAGCAGCAACCAGTCCTAGAGGCCTGCGTGTATGCAGGTCCCTGGAGCACTTTTAGTGGGTACCGCAGTGCACTTCAGCCAGGTGGACCCAGGCCCATCCCCCCCCCACCTGTAACACTTGTGCTGGTAAATGGGAGGCCTCCAAAACCCACTGTACCCACATGTAGGTGCCCCCTTCACCCCTAAGAGCTATGGTTTTGGGGGAGGGGGGTTGGGAGCTCAGCACCCGTGGTAAGGGAGCTATGCATGTGGGAGCTTTTTCTGAAGTCCACTGCACTGACCTAGGGTGCCCAGTTGGTGTCCTGGCATATCAGGGGCGCCAGTGTACTACCAATCCTGGCCTCTCCCACGACCAAATGGCTTGGATTAGGACGTTTTTGAGCTGGGCGTTTGTTTTTTTTAGCGATAATGGAAACTAAAATCGCCCAGCTCAAAAATGTCCATTTTTTCAAAAATTTGGTTCGGCCCACCCCTTCACGGACCCGTTCTCGGAGATAAACGCCCATGGAGATAGGCGTTTCCGTTCGATTTTGCCCCTCCACGTTAGTTAGTGGAGGTGGAGAAATATATTTTGAGAAACTGTGTGTGTGTGTGGGGGGGGGGGGGGTAGAGATTCAAGAGAGTACATCAAGGCCTTGAGGATAGAGGCGGTCCGAGCGAGGAAGAGTAAGGGGGAGGGTCTGTTAGCATGGCCGGAGATGTCTTATAGATGAGGATATTCATGTTCGGGGTGTGTTGGTTGGTGTTCTGGAGGTTTGGATCTTGATATTTTGAACTGACTTTGTGTGGTGGGAGATTACGTTGCATTTCGGGTGGATGAGAATAGTTCATTTTGTTGTCTGTGGTTAGGAATTTTTGAACAGGTAAGTCTTCCGAACGTTGATGTGAGGTGCTATGTATCGTAGTGACTTGGAAAGGGTGTTCCATAGCTTGGAGCTTTGGTAGGGGAAATTCGCTGAGTGAGCATCTTGTAGATGAACTTGTGACATCTGGGGTAATGAAGAGACAGATAGTTCCTTGCCTCCTTCATTATGATCTTTAAAGGTAGGGTGATCATGTCTGAGAGGTATGCAGGCACTTCTCTGTGGACTATGAGTCAGACCATGGTACAGAGTTTGAAAGTTATATGGACTTTGATTGGGAGCCAGTGGAGTGCTTGTAGTAGAGGTCTGGCTCTTTCATATCGTGTCTTCCTGAAAATGAGTCTGGCAGCTGTATTTTGAGCATACATAAAACAGTTGAAGCGTGTCATGGAGCGCTGCTCCACCAAGACGAGATATGAATGCCAGGGGTATGCACTGTGATGATCTTGTGTTAATTCTGCTTTGGTAAGAGACAATAAACTTTGAATTACTTTCCCATATTCACTTGATCCCAGTGTCCTTCTGATTGTTGAGTCTATCAGTACTCAGGCTGTGTAGAACAGCCTGGGGATGTACGAGGTCAGAGTAATTAAAATTCCATTCAATTTTTAGGACTGTTTTGGTGATATAAAAAGACCTAAAACCATATTGGCAGGTGTGTAGTATCAAGAAAGAGTTAAGATTGAGTTGTTAGGTGACCAGGCCTTCCATTACTTTAACTAACAGTGGGATAGAAATAACTGGTCTGTAGTTAGAAACGTCAATAAGGCTAGATTTGAGGTTTTTGGGAATGGGGGTTAGGATTATCTTTCCATTTTTTGAAGGAAAAATTCCATGTGTTAGCATGAAAGATAAGTTAGATTGTGGGCATTGTATAAATAGCTCAGGAGCTGATTTTAAGAGGAAACTGGAGGAAAAGTCCATAGTCTGCTATTAAGACAGACATGGGAAGCAACTGCTTGTCCTGCGATTTGTAGTATGGAGTGTTGCCACAATTTGGATTTCTGCAAGGTACTTGTGACCTGGCTTGGCCACTGTTTGGAAAACAGGATACTAGGCTAGATGGACCACCGGTCTGATCCAGTATAGTTACTCTTATGTTCTTATGAGTCTAGTATGCAATGCATTGAGAGGATGCATATTTAAGTAACTAGTGTTTAACAGAATCTAGTGTTGGTTTGGAAGAGGAGGTCCAAATTCTATCTCCAGGAAGGCAGTTGGGAGATGTGACAGGTATATTGAAAAGATTTATGACTGGACTATTAGAACCTTTTAGGTTGTTTCTGATTTTGACAATTTTCTGTTCAAAATAGTTAGCTAGTTGGTCAGCAGAAGGAGTTGATTCATCGCCAATAGTTAGGGGATGTGCAGTGGCGCACCAAGGGGGAGCAGTGGGGGCGGTCCGCCCCGGGTGCACGCCGCTGGGGGGGTGCCGCGGCGCGCACCTGTTGCCCTGTCTCAGTCCGAGAAAGTTCGCAATTCGCATGTGTTCACTGCTCCCTCTGAGTCTGCCCCAGAACAGGTTACTTCCTGTTCCGGGGCAGACTCAGAGGTAGCAGTGAACACATGCAAATTGCGAACTTTTTCGGAGACAGGGCAACAGGCGTGCGCCGCGGCACCCCCCCCCCCCAGCGGCATGCACCTGGGGGGGTGTCATTTCACCGGGGGGGGGGGATGAGGTGTCATTTCGCCGGGGGGGGGAGGTCGCGCTGCACCCGGGGGGGGCGCATCGGCGATCCGCCCCGGGTGTCAGCTAGGGTCGGAACGCCACTGGGGATGTGTATTTAGTAGGTTGTGTACAAGAGTTTCTAGTATTTAGAGAGATATATTTTGCATAGGTTTTGTCTATAGTTCCATTTTTTATTTGGAAAGCTACTATCCGTGTTTTGTGACCATGGTGAGATATTTTGTGAGAATTCAATTTCTATGTAGAGATTTGTAGTAGGTCTGGCTTGTAGTGTGTTCTAAGGACTGGTGCAGTATTTGATGTGCTGCCTTTTCATAGACTCTATAACTAGTTGAAGGGGTGGGTCCCTAGTGGTTACTCATCCCCTTAAGGATGGCCCTGCATGTGAGTACTATCACCTTTTTTGCTAGAAAAAAAAGAACATAACTTAGTGGTTTGACAATATAAAATGTGAGCTGGGTCTACAGGGTGCTTGAAATAAATTGAGGGGGTCTTATACTAAAGCTTAGCTTGAGTTATCTGCAGCAGGGCCCATAGGAATAAAATGAGCCCTGCTGCAGATAACTCAAGCTAAGCTTTAGTAAAAGACCTCCTGAATGAATTGTTTAAAAATTAAATAGGGGTAACAGTTTAGATTAGGATCTAATCATGTTTGAGCATAAGCCAGGCTAAAATGCAGATCATTCTATGGGGTTCACAAACTTTTTCTAAGCACTGTAGATTTTCCCAGTAAAACTCTGTTAACCTTATCTGTAAGCCATGCCAAAAGGTGGCCTGAACCTCTGGCTGCCTCTTCAGTTCTTGCCTTTCACTGCCATAGTCTTCCTCAGCCTTTAGATGAAGGACATTATGGACATTGTTCTATGGTTTGATATCTGCTGTCAAGCTATATTTTTCATGTTAGTTATGAGGCAAAGGTGGTCAAAGAGTTATTATCTGCTTACCCTCTTCTCTGCACTGTTTGGAGCTTTGTGCTTTCATGAATGATCTCCCTGCTATCTCTCCTAGCACTTGCTCCACATCCAGAAAAAAACTTGACTAATAACACCAAACTCTGCATCAAAAGTAGTCTCCTGAATGTTCGCTGATGGTCTTGTGTGTGTGTGTGTGTTTCCTTGCAGTGCATTTCCAGTACACCGCAATGGATATGGCAGCATTGGGGACATCGCTGGCAGTTCTGCTTTTCATTTCTGTCATCGCCTTAGCTTTCCTGATCAACAAGCTCTACAGAAAACCCAAGGCAAAAGGCATAGACAATGTAAGGAAACATTCTCTGTCTCAACTGGCAGCCCTTATTAATTGTATTAAAGGCACTTCTATGAGTAATCTAAGAAGAATTAATTTGTATGTTAAGATATTGATTTGGATCTGTTGCTCTGCATGCCATGGCTTTTATATGCACATTATTATGATAACTGAAAATGGCAGTAGTATAAATATAGATTTTATATGTGGAATTGTGACCTGGTAAAGATCCTCCAGTAAACTTATGAGGATGTCTCATCTCTTTTATTCCCCTCTTCTGTCCTTGCCTCATTTTGCTCCTCTCCTGTTCATTCACCTTACACTTTTTTTCTACCCTCCTTCATGCCCCAATCTCCTTTCTTGCTTCCAATGTTAGCTAATGCTATTTATCCTTTTATGTATAATGATCATAACATGATCAAATCTGAGTTACTATCTGGAGCGCTGCTGTAAAGCAGATCCATTGCAGTTAACTGTCTCCATTTTCTGTAGAAATACACTTTACACTTTTGATAGGAAAATACCTTTTAAAATGTAGCTACTAATTTGTGAAATAACCATTGAAAGAGTAATTGAAGAGGTGAGTTCCAAAACCTGTTAATTACATTTTTTTCCAAAATGAGTTCATACCTTTATAGATAGCCATAGGATGTGTGAAATTTTCACTAAAAGGCATTTTTTTTGTAAGGTATATGATATTCAGTGAAAATAAAATCTTATGTTGGATAGAAGTCTTGAAAACAAAATTTTAACATTTATCCAGAAAACAGCTTTTTATAGTTCTCAGGTTTTGGAATTGAAATCTTCAATTGTAAAAGAGATTTACATGAATAAAACTGTATGTTACATAAGAACATAAGCATTGCCATACTGGGTCAGACTTAATAGTTTTTGTTTTAATAGTTTAATAGTTTGAAATACTTGATATACCATCTTTCCTACATAGTCAAAGTGGTTTACAATAAATAAAAGAGAAATAAAACATAAGAACGCCATTAGTTATAGGAAAAGCACACTCATTCTAGACCAATCACCTTCCACGCATCTATAAACTATTTAAAAAAAGTGCTAATATCTATATCTACACATTACTCAATTCACTCAAGTTTGTCTAACAGCCTTTTTAAAAAAGAATTTTTTAAATCCCACCCTAAATAACTTAGGTGAAGCCTCTGTCCTTAACTCTATAGGGAGCTGGTTCCATAATATAAGAGCCTTCCAAAAAAAAAAAAGCACACTTCCTAGTACCCGTTAAACATGCCTGTTTATTGCTTGGTACTCTAAGAAGCGACCAGAGCCTAATCTCAACTTCTTTCTTGGTACATAAGATTGAACTAAAGGAACCAGGTACAAAGGAATCCCCTCATAAAGTACCTTATGTACTAGCGTTGATACTTTAATCTGCCTGGTATTCAATTGGCAACCAGTGATAACAGAGGTATAGGAGAGTCACATGTTCTCTTATCTCTGCATCCCCAAGTACTCTTAAAGCCACATTCTGCAGAGTTCTCAACCGTCTTTTTAAACTAAATGGGAGACCCAAATAAATGCAAAACTCTAAAAATTGTATTGCTCTTGAAAATTGAGAAACAGTATACCCGTAGTATGTTATTTCTTAATCAAAGCGAGCCTCAACAGCCCTGGGATAAGTCTTAAACTTTTACAAGATGCAACCCCACGCTCTCATCGGCTCAGTGGCAGATTGTAAAAAACACAGTGGGAAACAACTCCAAAGGGGAGAAAAAAAACACTGCTGGAAAAAACCAACTGCCCTTAATAAAGAATGATATAAATGTAACGAAGGATGCTATATTGGAGAAACAGGCCAGATGCTTGACAAGATTCAATCTGCACAGACATTACATGAAAATAGCCGGTGCCAGTCAAGCCCCCACCCCTGTGGGCCAACACTTTACAAGACCAGAACACTGCACCAGTGATTTCACAGTAAGAATACTGAAAGGTAATTTTAAAACAATATAGGAACGTAAGACCTTTGAAATAAGAATGATTGAATATTTTGACACCCAACAAACAGGACTTAATAAGGATCTGGGTTTTCTAACCCATTACAAACCATAAAGCTGTATTTCTCTGTTTATTTCTCTGTTTATTACCATCCTCTCACCTACCAACACCCATTCTGTTCGAATATCAATGAAATGCTTTGATGTCCCCATGCATACCCCCACCCTCCCACTCTGTCAGACTGTCAAAGTAATGCTTTGATGTTTCTCTTATAATATACTATCTGCTACCACATTTGCTTATTTCCGATCTGACGAAGAAGGGCAACCTTCGAAAGCTAATCAAGAAATGTATTATGTCCAATAAAAAAGGTATCATCTTATTTTCTTTTCCATGTTTTATTTTGTTTGATTTCTATTGATAACCTTTAAGAGTAGACTAACACGGCTACCATACCTCTCTTCTCCAAGGTGAAAAGCCCTAACCTCTTTAGCGTCTCCTCATATGAGAATCGCTCCATCCCCTTTATAATTTTGGTCACCCTTCTCTTGACATTTTCTGATTCCATTATATCTTTTGTGAGATGCAGTGACCAGACTTGCTTACAGTACGTAATGTGTGATCACACCATGGAGTGATACAGAGGCACTATGATAGCCTTTGTTTTATTTTCTATTCCTTTCCTATTAATTCTGAAAATTGTTTGCTTTTTTTTTTGCGGGGTGCTGCGGCACACTGAGCAGAAGATTTCAACTTAATTGTTCATAATAATACCAAGATCCTTTTCCTGGGTGATGATTCCTAATGTGGAACCTTACATTACATAGATATAATTAGGGATAATCTTCCCTATGTGCATCACTGTTGATGAAGTGTTTGATCCTTCAGCTTCCCTTCATACTACTCCTCCATGTGTTAATATTGACAGACAGGTTTTTCAATTAGGTCAGCTTTGGAAAGGGAGGTTCACAACCAAGAACCCCTCTATAGAAAATCTCAGAGATCCTACATACAACAGAAGGACAGGTCGGGGACATGGAAGAGGGGGAGGCAGATTTCATCAATACAAGTTAAGACAGGAAACTCAGGGGATGTATTAAATACAGTTTATAATATTTCCAATAGAACTTTAACAGATGTAGAGATTAATGTTTTGAATAAGGGTCTTTCCTTTGTTCCAACTCCAAAGTACAATGCCTTTAAGATTAGGGTTGAACTTTTTAAATTGATCAGAAAATTGAAAATTATGGAGTTTTTCTCAAAAAATACTGAGTATGACTGACTTATCCATAGTTAGGAGAGACAGTAAGTGGATTCCACATAGTAATACACATCATTTGATTCAAATATTAGAAACTATAGTTCTTAATGATATAATGGAACTTGAAAAACAAGATGAGAAAAGGATATTCTATAACATGACTAGAGAAGAGACTGAGGCTGTTAAAACATTGGGTAATGATCTGAGTATTATTATAAAATCAGCGGACAAAGGTGGAGCAGTCATAGTCATGAACAGAGACTTCTATATTGCAGAGGTTAATAGGCAATTAGAAGATAGAGCATTTTACAAAGTGCTCAGTGAAGATCCTACAATGTCATTAAAAAAGGAAATTGTGTCCTTAGTATCACTAGGTCAAGAAGCCCAATACATTATTCAAAAGGAAGTTGATTTTTTGATAGTTGATGAACCTGTTCTTCCCACATTGTATATTCTCCCTAAGATACATAAATCCCTGTCCTCCCCTCCAGGTAGGCTATCGTGTCTGCATGTGGTTCTCTTATTCATTTTTACAGATACGTTTCTACGTCCTTTCATTAACAAAATTCCGTCAAACATTTGGGACTCAGCAGACATAATTATCTTGAATACCATGACATGTAGCAAAGATATGCTTCTAGTTACTCTAGATGTAGAGAGCCTCTACACCAAAATACCTCAACAAGAGACAATCGAGATAATCAGGAAGACCATTGCAAATAGAGGTGCCCTTCAGAACTATCGCCCAGGTACCACGAGGCCTGGGCAGTAATATCATTTTTTACACTCGTCCAGTATGTGCACTGGAAAATTTCCAGCGTGCGGCGTGTGTAGTCCCGTTCCTTGCCCCTGGGGAGGGGAAAACACTTCAACCCTAGTGGCTGGAATAAGAGAGACAATCAGACTTAGGTGTGACGCAACCAGTAAAACTTTTTATTGGTATTTCACTAAGCCAATACAAAATAATTGTTCTATCTGCAGCAGGTTGTCACACAGAAAAGCCAGACGCAAAGACTGAATAACAAAATCTGCTTTGCAAAACTTTCTCAGTTTTTATATATATATACTGTTATAAGTTTCATTTCTCCTAAATTATGTGATTTCTCTTAAACTAACTTGTGATCATATATGGATCTTCCTGTTTCCTTCCATTACACAATATAGTAATATACAAAAATGGCAATTTTCTCTATTCTATCATCCTCTCCTGCTTGTGTTCGCATGCACACTTTGTGGCCATTGGCTAATGCCTTATCAGTAACGCGTGATCACAGCGTGCAAAGACCAGCAAACAAATAAGTAATATGAATCACCTGGTGTCCTTCTTCTCTGAACACATATTTCCATTGGATCATCTTGGACTCTGCAGGGTCCTCAGTCTTTCATCACCATCAAGGTTATATCCATGTGTATCTGCCATATATGGGCCGCATAGCCTCATTTCCTCCTGAGTTTCTCCTTGGAAGGGTGATATGTACTTTTCATTTACTGATAAAGCACTCTTGCTTACATGCAGCTGCAGGGAGAAACTAAAATTATGCTGATGACAGCAAATGTAGGAAATCTGAGGGCTAGCAGGGCCATCTTACAGGCCTAGTATAGGGAGGAATATACAGGCGCTAACCGGGTGGTAATTGGCAGTGTATGCATGCTGACACACATGAGACCTTACTGCTAAGTCAATGGATGATTGTAAGGTCTCAGGCCTAAAATGGACACGCGCCAATTTTTATTTTGCCACATGTCCATTTTAGCCCCCCCCCCCCCCCCCCCAAAAAGGCCTTTTTTTGCAGGTGCACTGAAAAATGGACTTGTGCGTGTCCAATACACGTGTCTACACCAGTGCAGGCCATTTTTTAGTGCACTTTAGTAAAAGAACACCAGAGACTTTCACCTTCGGGTTCCTACCAAATTTATGGTAGAATTGGCAACAATCGCACTTACAAAGAACTATTTTTCATTTAATGGCAAATATTACAAACAGGTGAAAGGCACCGCAATAGATGTTACCTTTGCACCCTCTTTAGCTAATCTCTATGTGGGTGATTTTGAGAATAAATATCTCTCAGAATCTGTATATTCTGATAAAATACACTTGTGGAAAAGATACATTGATGATATTCTTTTGATTGGGAAAGTGACAGTGTGTGACCTAGAAAAGTTTTACATGTGGTTAAACACAATTTGTATACTAATTTCAAATTCCAAATGTTTTATAGCAAAAAGAGTATCCCTTTTTTAGATATCAACATTGGCATTAATGGCAAAAGTTTTATGACTGACGTCTATCGTAAACCTACTGACATCAATAAATTTCTTAATTACACCAGCTGTCATAGTACATCACTTAAGGCTAATCTTCCATTTAGTTACTTTCTACATCTGAAGCGTTTGTGTACTGACCCTCGAACCTATCACTGTTCACTTGTCCACATTAAATTTTCTTTGACATTTGGATGCCAAGTCTTCAAGTTTGACAGGCTCCTCCTGCAATTTCTCACAATCCCATTGTCATTTTGTCAACTGTAAATTTGATCAGTACTCATTGTTCCTATTTCCAGGTCTTTTTTGTGACCTGCTGAGCAAAAAAGTATCAAAAGCAGGGTATGTAATTTATTTATACCACAGCATAGATAGAGGGTTATCACCTGCATAATCCTGCAAAATATCAGCCTCAGGTATGGACTAATTATGTCTTTAAAAATGAGAAACATTTGTCAATAAAAAGTAATTAGGCCCAGAAATCACCCCCCCCCCCCCCCTGTTTTTAGGCTTTAGAACATAAAAAAAAATCAAAGTTCTGAAAAAGAAGCTTACAATAAAAATCCTCCTTAATGACTTGATTCCATTCTATATCTAAACCAACTAATACTGATCCCTTCTAATTTGATTATGTTAATCACATTATCACTAGTGGTCATTATATCTTACCTGTTTTATTTTGTGTTATGTAAATAATTCTACTGACCTATCTACTTAATTTCTTACATAGTAATATGTTAAATTAGACCATACCTCTTACTCTGTTTATGATTATACCTTTTGCAACATAGTGTAAGCCACATTGAGCCTGCAAATAGTTGGGAAAATGTGGGGTACAAATGCAGCAAATAAATAAATAAATAAATACATTAAAAAAAATTAGCATAGTCCTATTCTACTGACCCTATAGAACACAAAACTTTCAAAAATGAAAGTTACCCAAATTTACCCCTCCAAACTTTTATAGCCTTTATCTCTATTATTTATAACCCCACTTTTGATATCTATTTCCTCAGCAGGTCACATATATTATAAAGTACTAATCCTGATATAGATCCCTGTGGTAATCCGTTATTTACCATCCTTCACTGAGAAAATTTGCCATTTAACTCTGTTTTCTATCTTTTCACTATTTCTCAATCCACAACAGAACTTCTCATCCTATTCCATGGCTTTTTAATTTCCTCAGGAGTCGCTCATGAGGGCCTCTGTCAAAAGCCTTCTGAAAATCCAGTCACATGACATCAGTTGGCTCACCTTTAGCCACATGTAGCAGATTAACATAGAAACATTAAAAATGATGGCAAATAAAGGCTATATGGTCTATCCATACCAATTACTAATCTCTATTATCTTTTCCTCTCCATTAGAGATCCTCTACGCTTGTCCTATGGTTTCTTGAATTCAGATAGTATTTATTTCTATCATCTCCACTGATAGGCCATTCCATGCATTCACCACCCTTTCCAAAAATAAGTATTTCCTTAGGTTACTCTTCATCCTTTCCCCCTCATACCAGAGCTTCCTTTCAACTGAAGAGGCCCACCTCCTGTGCATTTATGCTATGGAGGTATTTAAATGTAAGCCAAGACTAAATCCTGGTTGGTTCGGTCCCAATAAAGTTTGTCTATTATATTCAGTAATTTTGTTCTTGTATTTAAATGTGAACCAAAACTAAATCCTGGTTGATTCTGTCCTGGCCTGGAAGTACATAGGCTCTAGATTATACTTATTAAGGTCTTCAAGTCTCTTCTCATACATCTTCAGGTGCAAACCCCATATAGTTTTTGGTCTCCTTCCTTTGAACTGCTTCAAGTGTTTTTATGTCCTTAGGAAAATATGGCCTCCATACAATACTCAAGGTGTGGAATAATGATATTACTAGCCGTTAAGCCCGTAACAACGGGCTAGTTTTTTGTTTTCCTATGGCCTCCCCCCGTCCACCAACCCTGCTCTCTCCCCTGCCCTCCCCCCAGCATCTGCCTTCCCTCAGTTCCGCCCCCTCCTTCCCTCCCTGCTCCCTCCTCTTCCGATTTCCACGCCCATGTCCAAGCCCTCCTCCCTATTGGGCTGTACTGCTGGTGGAGGCAGGGCTTGGACTTCTACACTCTCAGCGTTCCGACTCTACTGCTCATTTGCAGGTGAGTCGGTCACTTGCCGTTTATATGTTTGATTATTCACTATTTCTTTGCTAATAATTCCTAACATTCTGGGTGGGGGCGGTCCATCCCAGGTGCAGGCAGAAAGGGGGTGCATGAAGCAGTCACGCAGCTGTCAGCTCCACCAGTTCCCTGCCCCCTCTGATGTTACTTCCTGTTCCGGGGCAGGGGACTGGCAGAGCCAACAGCCATGCAACTGCTCTGTGCAACCCCCACGTGGTGAGGATGATGCGCTTCGAGGGGGAGGTGGGTGATGTGGCGAGGGGGGAGAGGGGATGGGGAGGGGGTGATGCGCTGAGGGGTGGGTGTAGTGGTGACCTGCAACTAGTGGAAGCCAACCTAGGTACGCCACTGGCTCAGGGAAAAATATGTGCATACTAATTAGGTGTGCACACAGTTGTAGAACTACCTCCTAAGAGGCTTCTTGGCAGTTATTGGAGATAACTGTGATTCTTTCTTTGGTAGTAATTTTGACAGATTCTTTTTATAAGCAGCGCTGGGTGACTTCATGCCCCCTTACTGCCTGAGAGCTGGAATAAATGTCTCTTCTGAAACTGTAGGCCCTCAGCATCAGCAGGGTTTACTCATTAGAGGCTATGGGGTCCTTTTACTAAGCTGCGTGAAAAAGGGGCCTGCGGTATCAGTAGCATGCGGCTTTCCCATGTGCTGAGGCCACGTTTGCTGTGGCTGTAAAATGGCTGCAATTTCTGTTTCCCTTTTGATGGCCATGCGCAAATTTCGCAATTAGCTTTCTATGAAGCAATGTTACTAAGACTTATTATGGGGATTATTAGCAGAAAAGATCAAAATCCAATAATGACTTGAAATGCTTTAATTAATTAATTAAAATAATTGCTATTAATATAAATAATGCAGTACTAGAATGCAAACTGCCCAGCATATTTCTTTGCAGAATTATGCACTGGTTAATATTTATTCTGACCATTTATTTTTTTTTTTACAGAGTAGTGGGAATACAAATGAAAAGGGGAAATTTGGCACCAATGATGAAAAATCTGATCCCACGGGCAATGAGAAGGGTGTTGCGGCTCTGAACTTGGCATTTGAGGATGAGGAGCCCAGTACAAAGGAAGATGCACTGAATGTGTCCTCCCTAATAGAGCTGGAGAAGGAGGGAAGCTCTGAGGCTGCACTGTCCCACCAGGAGACTCAGAAGGAGCTAGAGACAGACAGTGAGATGAAGTCCATCCTTACCAAGGAGAGGAAGACAGATGAGGGCTACAAGGCAGTGTGGTTTCAAGAGGATATTGAGCCAGACAACAAGGACACAAAGGAAGAGGAGGGAGAAGGAGAGGATGAGGAAGATGATGAAGGGGAAAGGAACAATGAGGAAGGCGAGGAGGAAGATGATCAGGATGATGGTTATGATGGACCCTGGGAAGATCATGACCCCATAGTGAGCTTCAGCACACAGGATGTCACAGGGGACACTGAAATGAATGAATACACTTTTATGTAGCCATGCTGTCAATTTTCAAATCTGCTATGACAATCTTCTGCCAGTGCACAGATGTTTGTGTCTGTCAGTGTATGAAAGAAGCCTGAAACACTCCTAACGGGAATCCTAACAGAATACGGCAGTATTGAAGATACACACCCTACTACTTGGTGTTGTGTACAGTAGGCACTACACAATACTTGCTGTACTTGAATGTAACTTGCCTTGAGCTCCCAATGAAAAGGCATGAGCCAAATCTAAATACGTAAATCTCAATAATTATTATTATAATGAGATAATAGCACCATCAATGTATGTGGCATTGTTTGAGATAGCTTGGAGTTGCAATGCTGCAGCTTAGATTTTGAAGTTTGAGCATAGGATGGTTGTTGAAGGTCATTAATGAGGGGTGGAGAAACTGGCTTATACCATGGACCACTGCAGTAACTGTACTCTAAATATTAGGCTGTAGCCAATGCATGTAAACAAAACCCAAGTAAACAAGCAACAAACACTACATGAGGTGGATTCTCTTATTTCAATAAGGGCTTAAGAGACCGAACCCAATCGCTGATACATCAGACATTTCTGTCAACAGTGGCTCTTTTCAGCTACATTATCATAGACTCCTGTGAAGCCCAAGAGAAGGCTCTTGGGCGTTACTCTCCAAACAGTAGTTTTTCTCTTTTTAACCAATTTTGCAGTAATGTTTGCTCTGACAGTGCCACCATATAGAGACAAAATTAAACATTTAGATTTATTCATTTATTAAACCAAATGCATTTTGTACAAACATTCAATGAAAGTCAAATTTTAAGCTGCTTAAAAAAAAAGAGAAGATTAATTTTACCAGTGTCTGTGTGGCTTTGTCTCTGGATAATTGCTTAGTTTAAAAACTGACCTGTACATGTATATCACTTATACAACAGTGAGTGTCAGTATACATGCATATGTTGTATTTCAGTGTATACCCTGTGGTGCATATTTACAAAGAATAAGGACGTCTCAAAATGCCCAAATGAACATCCGTGCTCCTGAAACATCCAAATCCCAATTTTGCAAAGGCAGAGAAATGACGTCCAACACTTGTGTACGTCCAGATAGCAAGGGGGTGTGTTTTGGGCAAGACTAGGGAAGGACCCAAATCGGGATGCCAACAGTGATAAGCGAACAGGAAGAAACATTCAAATCTAAAAAGAAGGACACCTTTAGTTAGACCTGCTTCAATCATATCTAGGGTATAAAAAGATGCTCTGATTGAGCAGCTGGCCAATGGAGGGTTTAAGGCTCGACACCAGGGGCGTAGCCAGACTTCGGCGGGAGGGGGGTCCAGAGCCTGAGGTGAGGGGGCACATTTTGGCCCCTCCTGGCACCACCGATCCCCCCCCCCCCCCCGCCATTTTTGACCCCGCTGCCACCGCCACCACCACCACCACCTGACTGTGCAGGACATCAGACTCACAGAAACAGAAGCCTTGCATAAGTACATAAGTAATGCCACACTGGGAAAAGACCAAAGGCCCATCAAGCCCAGCATCCTGTCCCCGACAGTGGCCAATCCAGGTCAAGGGCACCTGGCAGCTTCCCAAATGTACAAACATTTTATACATGTTATTCCCGAAATTGTGGATTTTTCCAAGTCCATTTAGTAGCGGTCTATGGACTTGTCCTTTAGGAAACCGTCCAAACCCTTTTTAAACTCTGCCAAGCTAACCGCCTTCACCACGTTCTCCGGCAACAAATTCCAAAGTTTAATTACGCGTTGGGTGAAGAAAAATTTTCTCCTATTTGTTTTAAATGTACTACACTGTAGTTTCATCGCATGCCCCCTAGTCCTACTAATTTTGGAAAGCGTGAACAGATGCTTCACATCCACCTGTTCCACTCCACTCATTATTTTATATACCTCTATCATGTCTCCCCTCAGCCGTCTCTTTTCCAAGCTGAAAAGCCCTAGCCTCCTTAGTCTTTCTTCATAGGAAAGTCGTCCCATCCCCGCTATCATTTTCGCCCCCCTTCGTTGCACCTTTTCCAATTCCACTATATCTTTTTTGAGATGCGGCGACCAGAATTGGACACAATACTCAAGGTGCGGTTGCACCATGGAACGATACAATGGCATTATAACATCCTCACATCTGTTTTCTATACCTTTCCTAATAATACCCAACATTCTATTCGCTTTCCTAGCCGCAGCAGCACACTGAGCAGAAGGTTTCAGTGTATTATCAACGACGACACCCAGATCCCTTTCTTGGTCCGTAACTCCTAACGTGGAACCTTGCATGACGTAGCTATAATTCAGGCTCTTTTTTCCCACATGCATGACCTTACACTTGCTCACATTAAACATCATCTGCCATTTAGCCCAGTCTCCCAGTCTCGTAAGGTCCTTCTGTAATTTTTCACAATCCTCTCGCGAATTAACGACTTTGAATAACTTTGTGTCATCAGCAAATTTAATTACCTCGCTAGTTACTCCCATCTCTAAATCATTTATAAATATATTAAAGAGCAGCGGTCCTAGCACAGACCCCTGAGGAACCCCACTAACTACCCTTCTCCATTGTGATTACTGCCTATTTAACCCCACTCTCTGTTTCTTATCCTTCAACCAGTTTTTAATCCACAATAGGACATTACCTCCTATCCCATGACCCTCTAATTTCCTCTGTAACCTTTCATGAGGCACCTTGTTAAACGCCTTTTGAAAATCTAGATACACAATATCAACCGGCTCCCCTTTGTCCACATGTTTGTTTACTCCTTCAAAGAATTGAAGTAAATTGGTCAGGCAAGATTTCCCCACACTAAAGCCGCGTTGACTTGGTCTCAGTAATCCATGTCCTCGGATGTGCTCTGTAATTTTGTTTTTAATAATAGCCTCTACCATTTTCCCCGGCACCGACGTTAGACTCACCGGTCTATAATTTCCTGGATCTCCCCTGGAACCTTTTTAAAAAATCGGTGTTACATTGGCCACCCTCCAATCTTCCGATACCATGCTCGATTTTAAGGATAAATTGCATATCACTAACAGTAGCTCCGCAAGTTCATTTTTCAGTTCTATCAGTACTCTAGGATGAATACCATCCGGTCCAGGAGATTTGCTACTCTTCAATTTGCTGAACTGCCCCATTACGTCCTCCAGGTTTACCGTGAATTCAGTAAGTTTCTCCGACTCGTCCGCTTGAAATACTATTTCCGACACCGGTATCTCACTCAAATCTTCCTCGGCGAAGACCGAAGCAAAGAATTCATTTAATCTCTCTGCTACGTCTTTGTCTTCCTTGATCGCCCCTTTTACCCCTCGGTCATCCAGCAGCCCAACCGATTCTTTTGCCGGCTTCCTGCTTTTAATATACCGAAAAAAATTTTGCTATGTTTTTTTGCCTCTACTGCTATCTTTTTTTTTTATAATCCCTCTTGGTCTTCTTTATCTGCGCCTTGTTTGCTTTGACACTCCTTATGCTGCTTCTTGTTATTTTCAGAGGGTTCCTTCTTCCATTTTCCGAAGGCGTTTCTTTTAGCCCTAATAGCTTCCTTCACCTCACTTTTTAACCATGCCAGCTGTCTTTTGGACTTCCGTCTTTCTTTTCTAATTCGCGGAATATGTTTGGCCTGGGCCTCCAGGATGGTATTTTTGAATAGCATCCACGTCTGTTATAAAGTTTTTACCCTCTCAGTTGCCCCTCTAAGTTTTTTCTTAACCGTTCTTCTCATTTTATCATAGTCTCCTTTTTAAAAGTTAAAAGCTAATGTATTTGACTTCCTATGTATAGTTACTTCAAGGTTGATATCAAAACTGATCATATTATGATCACTGTTATCAAGCGGACCCAGTACCATAACGTTCCCCACCAGATCATGCGCTCCACTAAGGACCAAGTCTAGAATTTTTCCTTCTCTCGTCGGCTCCTGCACCAGCTGCTCCATAAAGCTGTCCTTGATTTCATCAAGGAATTGTACCTCTCTAGCGTGTCCCGATGTCACATTTGCCCAGTCTATATTTGGGTAATTGAAGTCACCCATTATTATTGCATTGTCCATTTTGTTTGCGTCTCTGATTCCTTCGGCTGGCAGGGGTTGGGGACCCCCGCCAGCAAAGGTACCTGATGGCGGCGGCAGGGGAGGGTTGGAGGTGGGATGGGGGGTCAAAGGGGTTGGCTGCAGGGGGGCCAGGGCCAAATCTACGGGGGCCCCATGTAGCTACACCCCTGCTCAACACTTTTTTAATTCTATGGTTGCTGTCCCCCTCCCTCTCCCTTAAAAGTGAAACTGGAAAGTGACTCTGACAGCTTCAGGTATTATCATTTATTAAAAATTTAATATACCACTTTCCTTGCATGCAAATTAAAGAGGTTTACATAAAGAATAACAAAACAGAAAATCAGAAAGGAACGCCAATGAGTAGATAGGAAAGACCTAGCTATCACAGACAAACTAGCCAGAATTCAAACCAAGATAAAACATTTATAGCAAGCATTTACAACCCCCCATTCTGAGCAGAGCAGCCTGCAGATCCAATGAGTAGCCTAGTGGTTTGTGTAGTGGACTGTACATCAAGGGATCTAGTTTCAAATCCAACTTATCTTTTTTTCATATTAAAAAAAATTATGAGCCTTCCAGGAACAGAAAAATACATATTGTATCTAAATATATAAGCCACCTGCTAGCCTGAAGGCTATTGAAGTGGTGTACATTCAGGTACAGTAGGTATTTTTCTGTTCCTGGAAGGCTCACAACTAGAAAATAAAAGTTAAAGTGGAATTTGAACCTGGGTCCCTCAGTTTAAAGTCTACTGCACTAATCACTAGGCTGCCCCTCTGCTCTGCATGGAGGTCTCTGTGGTCATTCTTCTAAGAATGCTGCTAGATAGACGTCCTTGTCCCTAATTGTTTGATCTATCTATCTATCTACTTATCATTTCTGTAGCGCTACAAGGCATACACAGTGCTGTACACCATACACAGAAGACAGTCCCTGCTCAAAGAGCTTACAATCTAGATAAGACAGGTAAACAGAACAATTAAGGGTAAGGGAATAAAGAGGTGAGGACAAAGGACAGGGTAAGTGAGCTAGGAGTCAAAAACAGTGGTAAAGAGGTGGGTTTTGAGTTTGGACTTGAAAACGGCTAAAGACGGGGCTAGACGTACAGGCTCAGGAAGTCCATTCCAGGCGTGAGGTACAGCGAGATAAAAGGAACAGAGTCTTGAATTAGCAGTAGAGGAGAAAGGGACAGACAAGAGAGAGATGTTCATATGTTGGAGATTTCAGTTTGTAAAATAGCTGTTCCTGCTGGATGTCCTCAACACACAGACGTCCATCTTGAACAGGAAATCCTGACATATTTCCTTTAGGAAAATACATGTGAGATGGATTCTGTTTTGGACATTATGAGCTGGATGTCTATATTCTGACTTGGACATCCTTTCACAAATGCCTGTCCACATCACTAAGAAGACAGTGGAGTCAAACAAAGAAAATATCAAAAAAATCCATGTAATTCATATGCAGTAATTGCAATTATTCAATCTGATTTTATTTCAGAACATATACAATACTTGTATGTGCAGTACGTACATGTGAATGTCCGCCATTGTAGAAACGTACACATCTATGTCTCCCCAAGTTGTCGCAGCACCCAATATCATTTGCCATTATTGCTTTCAGGTGCTGGGGGAAGGGAAAACACTGGGCATTAAGGGTGTGACCATCTCTAATCCCTCCAGTTGAGCACTGCATAACATGAGCACCTTTACAGATGTCCCCAGGCAGTGGCATCTTTAGACAGAAATATTTGGGATGGCAACAGGGAGGCAGCCTATTTATAGAGGGGGCAAACCAAAGCTACATTTCTGTATATCATGCCCACCACCATATCACATCCTCCTCCCACCCCTTTTAAATTAGCAATATAAGACACCATGGCCTTCTATGCATAAAGAAACCCTCCTTCAGCTAATTGCAGCTGCCATTATAATTGATACCATCATTCAAACAAATTCTTCTGTGTGGCATGGTTTGGATTCTCTACAGGACTGGACAGAATCTCAATATAAACCCTCCACCTTCAGTTCTGTATCCCCCTTACAACTCACCATAGAAAAAAATATTCAAACTGTGAGTATCACCTCAAGAACAACATATGTTCCTTCCACTGTCAGACACTTTGTTTAAATCATATGGGAGGGGGAGGTGTGTAATGGCATCCAAAATAAAAATGCTTACATAGTCGAGGACCTACTTTTAAATAGGACTAGACACTTTGCAAAATAAAATAAATATCGCAAATCTACAATCTATGCTCGTAGTTATAGAATACTCCCGGTCCGCGCCTAATTTAGGTGTCGGCATTTACACCAAGTTTATCTTGGTGTAACTGCTCGCAACTAAATTTAGTCACGTGGATAGGCGCTTGGCGTATTCTATAAACTGCATAGAAATTTAGGCTTATTCTATAAAGTACCCCCAACTTTTGGTGTACTTTACAGATTTTTTAGGCGTAATATATAGCATCTAGTCTTCACCCCAGTTACACATGTAGAACATGGACAGACCCTCACCTGATACAAAATAGGAGAACACAAAAAAAAGACAAATACTGAAATGGAGAACCCCTTCCACCCAAGAAAACCAGACTCTATAAGCAGCACAATACTAGTAAAAGAGAAATAGAAATACATTTTCCCCTGTACTCTGCAAAATACAAAAATAGAAAAGATGTAGATTTCCCAAACCAGATGCACCTCAGTCTTTAAAAAGTATAAAATGTTTTTCTTTTCTACCTTTGTTGTCTTGGCATTTTTCTTTCTTCCTTTTTGGGCTAGTCTTGATCTTTTTTCCACTTTCCTTTTCTCGCTCTTTACCAGGTTTGCCTTTTCATTCCTTCGCTCTCCTCTTGTCTTTCTTCCTTTGCTTCTCTACATTTGTCTGCCACTAATCTTTCCTTTTTGTGTTTTTTTCTCACTTTTCTCTTCTCTATGTTTATATAATTTGCTCATTTGATTTTACTCTCATTCATCCTTTCTCTCACCCTGCAGTCCTTAGTCCCCTTTTCACACCTCATTTAAACTTCCATCTTTTCCCATCTCCCTCTATCCCCTCTCCAGCACTTCTATTGCTACCTCTGTCTCTCTCATTCCAGTCTCCTATCACCCCACCCCATCTTTCACCCACTCCCTTGCCCTGAATTTAAATTCTCTGTTCTTAACTTCTTGGCCAGTGCCTCTTTCCTCACCAGCTTCAGCTCCATTCCTGTCTCTCCTTCCTCCTTTGCCTCCAGGCCATTTTTATCTCTTACCTTCTATCCTATCTACTATTGCCTCTCTTTCACCATCTTTTTAAACCCAGGTCTTCAGAGACCCATCCCCTTCCTCTCATACCTCTCCCCAGTGCCCCCATCCCTTTTCAATGTCTTTCATTTTCTCACCAGTCTTCCAGGTCAATTACATCATGTAGCAACCTTTCTCCCCATTTCATCCTCTTACCCCCAATTCCACACCCTTACTATTTGTTCCAACCCATCAACACACCCTCACTCATATCTACCAATTGGCAAGTCTTCACTATCCCCTCAAAATTCTCCCATCCGTAATTCTCTGCTCTGTCCCAACACTTTCCCACCGAATCATCATGTTCTAGTCATCTTCTGTTGTTTTCTTTCTTCCCTACCCCGAGTCCTTTTCTCTTTCCTGCTATTCTCTCCATCCTCTAGGCCCAACCATCTTCTGCTCCATTATCCTTCTCACCCCCACCCCATGGCCCACCCATTTTCTGTTCTATTCCCCTTCTCACCTCCACCCCATGGCATGTCCATCTTCTGCTCTGTTCCCCATTCCCCCTCCAGGCTTATCCATTTCTGCTCTGCTCCCCTTCCCCCACCCCACCAGTTTATCCATCTTCTATTCTGTTCCCCAATCCCTGAGTGCCATCCATCTTCTGCTCATCATTTTTCCTCTTTCCACATCCACCATCAATCCCTCTGCATCCCTATCTTTCCTGTCCAGCCTCTCCCCTGTGTCCTTGTTTCTCCCCATGTTCAGCATCTGTGTTCTCATCCCTCCCTCTGTGTCTAGCATCACCCCTCTTGTCCCTGTCCATCTCCATATACAGCTTCTTCCCCTCTCATCCCTTTCTCCTGAACCCTCACTCCCATCCCCATCCCTACCCAAGGGTCAGCATCTTTCTCACTCTTTCCCCTCCCCTCTCTCCCTGCTACTACAACTCTGTCTCCCTCCCTCTGGGGGGTCCAGCATCTCTTCTGTTCCCCACTTCCTCATCTGAGCCCTTTCTTCCTTCAACTTCCTCTCCCGTGCAGCATCTTTCCCCACTGCCGTGTTCCGTCATCTTTGTCCCACTACCCCTTTCCTGTATTCTGGCATCTCTCTCCCTTCCTCCCATGGAAATGCATCTCTTACCTTTCCTTCCCACCCACCTCCCAATGTGGTTCAGCTTATCTCCCTCTTCCCCCTGCCCTGAGTGGTCTGGTATCTCTTACACCCTTCCTCCTCCCCAGTGATCCTTCAATGTTCTTGTGGGCCGCCAGCAGTGTCAGCAAGGAAAACAAGCTGCTTCAGCCAGCCCTGGACACATTCTCTCTGTTGTTCCCTGCCTACGCGGACACAGGAAGTTGTGTCAGAGGAGGTGGGACACAACAGAGGGAACACTTCCAGGGTCGGCCGAAGCAGCTTGCTTTCCTTACTGATGCTGCCTGTGGCCCAAAGGAACTTTAGAGGATCTCCAGGATGGCTGAGAGAGATACTGGATTGGCAGGAAGAAGAAGGACAGTGAACAGTGAAACTGGGGTGGCAAGCCATTTTTATGGGGTGGCATTTGCCATCCTGTAATGACACCTATGTCCTCAGGAGCAGATGACATTGATCGTGGGGCACATAGAGGAGCTTTCCTCTTTTGAAATGGGGAACATATGTATATTTAAGCCTTGTCCTACTCCCACCCAAAACATGCCAAGACCATGCCCCCTTGCAATATGCTCATAATTGCAATGTAGACATGTACATCCTGGCTAAAATTGGGATGCAACTTGTGGATAATTTTGTAGGCATTCCTATGATATGCTATGAAGACTGGTTAAGTTTGTTTGTGTCTCAGTCATCTGTTGGGGTTATTAGATATGAGTACCCGCATGAAGGGGCCCTTTTACAAAGCAGCGGTAAGCCCAACGTGGGCTTATCAAATGCTAATCTAGAGCTACCGTTGGCCCAACGTGGGCGCTGGCAGTAGTTCCAGCCCTGGCATGCACTATTTCCTGCGCTAGGGAAAATTGGCCCATTTATTTTTCAGCGCGGTACTAACCTGGTGGTAATTGGGCAGTGCCATACAATACCTACATTGGGCTTACCGCCACTTTGTAAAAGGGGTCCAAAATTAGTTTTCTAACACTTCTATGAGTTGAATAATTTGATTTTCTTTCTGTTTTTCATCATTTCAGTTCTTGATTTTCTACTTCTACATTCTTTTATCCCCTTTCACCTTACTGTCTCGCTCAAATTTTCCTTTTTTCTTGTCATCTCCCTTTACTCTCCCATATATAAGCAATGTATTATTATTTCCAGTCCCATTTTATTGTCATGCCCAGTGTTTTACTGATTTTCTTTATACAGAGAAACATGATGGCAGACAAACACCAAATGACCCATCCAATCTGTCCATCCACAGCATCCACTATCTCCTCCTCTCCCTAAGAGAGCTCACGTGCCTGGAAGTTGATCTACCC
The DNA here is from genome assembly GCF_901765095.1 of Microcaecilia unicolor. Taxonomy (NCBI): domain Eukaryota; kingdom Metazoa; phylum Chordata; class Amphibia; order Gymnophiona; family Siphonopidae; genus Microcaecilia; species Microcaecilia unicolor. The sequence continues at coordinate 225,666,947 of NC_044034.1, read as the reverse complement.
TGAAGTGCTTTCTGTTTCATTCTATCCCAAATATTCATATTTAAAACACTTCCAAACACTACAAAATTCAGCCTTATGATTCTTAGGAAATATTTGCAAATACAATCATGTCATGCCCCTCTTTGTACGCTACCATTGGCTGCCCATAAGATTTAGGTTTGAATTTAAAATTCTTATTTTTGCATACAAGGCTTACTATGATCATCCAAACCCCTAGTCTGGACATAAAAGAGAAGAAGGAAAAACACACATACACAGACACACACTCATGCACTAGTGGCATGTGGGGTATGGATAATTAAGGATCAAACTCTGGGCTCTTTGAAACAAAGACTGACTATACACATCTCAAACCACCAAAAAATTCTTTTTCTGCTTCAGAAAAGACCTAGCTTGCCGTTGCTCCAACAGCATAAGGGCATGGAAACGATGTCACCATGCTCAGCAGGAGGGAAACAGATAACCCATCCATACACCCAAAATGACCTTCTTACCTAAAACTCCTGCCTTCCAAATTAAAAGCGTAAAATGTCTATTAGGAACATGGAAGGCCTCATATTTATCCAAAAAAATCCTCACTAGGGAGAGAGGCAAAGACTGTCCCATTAGATCCTCCAAGTGCCTCCATTTAACCCTCCAAAAAAAAAGTAACTTCCGGGCATTTTCAGAACTCATGTATGAAGGAATTAACATCTCCTCAGCAATTCAGACAAATGGGAGTATCAATCCTATCAAATATAAAAACTTGCTGCTCTGTGAAATAAGCCCGATGGAGAGTATGAAACTGGCACTTCCTGAGTTCAGCATGAATTGAAATCTCGGATATACGGCCAACCAGCCTCCAAAAATCCCAAACCCCCACAGGTAGGCCCAGATCCGCACTCCATTGGGAACCAAGCCCATCATCACTTCTGACAGGTAAAAGAGATCGTAGTTCATGATAAAGCACAGAGATCGAAAAGTCACCCTGTGCAAACTTGTCAAAATCTTCTGTAAGATGGGCACTCAATGAGAACCACACCCCAGCGGGGTTCAGAGAGTGAACATAGTGACGTAACTGTTGATATGCCCAAAAATCTTCCAGTATTCTTCAAGCTTGAAGTTCCATCCAAGAAAGCATGGCGCTACCTTTGCCCAACATATGCTACGAAAGCATTGCTCATTTTTAGAACTTCTAGAAAAACTAGCATTCTACATCCCCAGGGAAAAATAAAGGTTGCCCTGGATGGGAAACTGATCAGACCTCCCCAGATTGCCATCCATTAAAGGTACAAAAATGTGCAACAGGCCTCATAACGAACAGAGCAAAATACCACAATGCAGATAATGGGGTAGGGAACTCAATGAACTATGCAGCAAAGAATTAAAGTGCCAGGGATAATAAAATACCCTTTCATAATCTAAATAAGTATACATCTGTTGGTTTAAAAAACAATCACCCAGGTGTCTTAATAAGCATGCCTGATTGTATTTTTGCAGATTAGGGAGACCCATCCCACCATATCTCCAAGAACCATACAAATACTTACATTTCAATTTCAGCTTCCCACCACCCCAACAGAACTTAGATAAAAAAAATTTGTAACATAAGTAAATCCTTTTTCAACAATCTAATAGTCAAGAGTTGCAGCATATAAAGCCACATTGGAAATAAAATCATTCGCTGTGCAAAGAAAGAGAGAATACCCGCCACTCGGCTAAACAATCCTGAGTATACAAGAGAAGATTGGGCACATTTTCAGTATAGAGTATAGAAGTCTGAAATGGGAGCTGTATCCTTAAATAATGAAACAAATTCATTGTCCACTGCAATGGAAAAAGGCCTCCCCAGTTTTCCCTCACCACTGCCATAGTTGGTAAGGATAGGAATTTATTGAGGTTCAAGGTAAACCCTGAGTAATCCCCATATTCGGACCGACCGTTCACTTGTCTATTAGATTGTAAGCTCTTTGGGTAGGGACTGTCTCTCTTTGTTAAATTGTACAGCGCTGTGTAACCCTAGTAGCGCTCTAGAAATGTTAAGTAGTAGTAAGTAGTAGTAATCCCCACATTCTGAGAAATTCTCCATAAGGGCCTTTAAAGAAGATTGGGGTTCCACAAGGTGCACCAATAGGTCATCTGCAAAAGCTGAAATCTTAAATTCGCTAGAATCTATGCTCATCCCTCTGACATCTGGATTACCCACAATCTCCCGAATTATTGGGTCCAAAGATAAGAGAAACAACACGGGGGACAAAGTGCATCCTTGGTACATGCCTCTCTGGATATCAAACAGTTGGGACAAAATGCTGTTCACCCAAATCTTAACTTTAGGGGAGGAATATAATGTTCATATAGCATTTTTAAAAAATCTCACTATCCTATATTTAAGAAGTGTAGCAAACAAAAAATCCCAAGCTACCCAATCAAACGCCTTCTTTGCATCAATCCCAAGCTACCCAATCAAATGCTTTCTCTGCCTCTCAATCAGATTACACCAATGTTCCACCCCATTACCAATTTGTGTTATAAACTGTGGCCCCCTAGACTGCTGAAGGAGTCCCGCTACTAACTTTTACCCCCTTTATTACCATGAAGATAAAACTGGTAACAGTAGTATTGTAATGACTTCACTGTTCAAGCAAATATGTGTTCGTTCAACATTGCCTGAGCAGCTAACAAAGAACTTTTCTGTTGAGGAGTGGGGTGAGATCCATATTGAATATGAGCCATTAAAATTTGTTTTTCAAGAAGGAGGATCTCCCTGTCTCCGCTTTCCGTTTGAAACTAATATAAGTCAAGATCTCTCCCTAGAGTACAGCCTTAGTCGCCTCCCAGAAGCGCATCAGATAATACACATACATTATTATTTTGTAACAAAAAATCCCTGAACTTGGTATCCCAGTATAAATAGGGTGGAAATTTCCACTGGAAGGCCTTAACCAAATGCCCCCCCCCCCCCCAACTCAAGGGTATACCACATAAGTGCATGATTGGATATGCTATATGGACTATAGAATGACACAGTTACCAACCATGGTAAATCTGCGGTAACGGCAACACTCTAAAAAAAATTACCATGGATGCAGGAACAAAACTTTTTACCACCTTGCGAGTATGGTAAAAAGCCTTGATCCTGCTGTAAAAAAAAATCCTCTCCTTCCAGCGGGTGTCACTTACCTTTCCTGCAGCTGGTAGCAATTCATACAGGCCAGCTCTGTGGCCTTCCTCTTGCCATATCCCACCCTCTCTACTTCAACTTTCTGTTTAGGGCAGGATGTGGCGGGGGGAAGGCCACAGAGACAGCCTGTATATGAATCGCTGCCGGCTTCAGGAAAGTGTAAGTGACACCCATGTGGGGGTAGGACGGGAAGGGAGAAAAGTGCTGTCTGGACCCATGGGGGAGAGGGGATGGGGGAAAGGAGAGAAGAGCTGGCTGGACCCATGGGAGGAGGGGGGCTAGAGGGTAAGGAGAGAGGTGCTGGCTGGACCCATGGAAGGAGGAGGGGGCTGGAGGGAAAGGAAAGAGGTGCTCGCTGGACCCACAGGAAGAAGAGGTGGGTTGGAGGGAAAGCAGAGAGATACCGGCTGGACCCATGGGAGACAGAGGGGAGCTGGAGGAAAAGAGGGCTGGAGCGAAAGGAGAGAGGTACTGGCTGGAACCATGGGGTGGGGGGGCAGGGGGGCTAGATGGAAGGGAAATAGATGTCGGACCAAGGGGATGAAGGAAGAGGGAGTCAAATACTGAACCCACAGTAGGAAGGAGAAATGGAAAAATGGAAAGAGGGCAGGCAGGTGAGCCAGATGTTGGAATGGGTGGCGGAAGAGAGGGAGAAAAGCTGGGTTGGGTTGGAGAGGAAAGAGACACATTGGTGTGGAAGAGAGGAGAGAAACTGGACATAGGGAGGAAAGAGAAAGAGACAGGGTCCATTCACTCATGCAATGCAAGTACTTCAGAAGTGAGACTCTTCCGCTCCCACTTCTCTCACCTTAGGCAGTTATCCCCAGGCACTCCTACTTTGTTCCTAAGCTGGAAACTCTACTGCAGGCACCTTGTTCAGAGGTTTCCAAACATAACACTTGCAAACTTCTCCTGCTTTGGTACCTAAGACTTCCCCCCCTTAGTGCTACAGGTCTTGGCAGGGATGGGCTACCAAAGAGTAGAATTTTCTGCAACCGATTTTATTAACTTCTCTGTCCTGCCCTCATGGGTTGGGCTTTACTCTGATTTCTTCAACAGTCTCCTTAGTGACCACTCTGAATATCCTCCCTCCTCCAGCCTTATGCCAGAGTCCATTTTCAGGGACGGGGTCACATATGAAAGTGTCTGGTATCTTCTATTGCTAATTTTAAAATGGGGGTAGGCATGATATGTGGCTTGCCCCCCCCCCCCCATAACTAACTTGTCCCCCTGTTGCTACCCCAGTATTTCTATCTAGAGATGCCACTGTCTTGATCTCATTCGGGAGAGAATTCCACAAGCATGGTGTACTAAATAAAGAAGCTCACTCCTCCCCTCCCCATCTCATCCCCCTCCCTACTGAAGGCAACTTAAGAGAATGGTGTAAACCAGGGGTCAGCAACCTGTAGAAACATGACATAGAAACATGATGGCAGATAACAGCCAAATGGCACATCCAGTCTGTCCATCGTGGCACATGTGCCACAAGGTAGCATACTAAGAGGTTTTGTGTGGCATATATGGTTGTTCTCAGAGCAGCGGGGATCCTCATGTATGCTAAATTCATGAACTGAGCATACACAGGGAGTGCCAGCTTCAGCAGCTAGAAGCGTCGCTAACTTCCCAGCTGCTCAGACAGCATGGGGGGGGAGAAAGTGCATGGTGGCGCACAACTGTTCATTGTAATTCAAATCCACAAAAAGCGGCATGCGCTGTACAATAGATTACGAACCCCTGGTGTAAACATTGCTTAATTGGCCACTCAGACCTATAAAACTGGACCAAAGAGGTCAAACCATCAGAAGATCAGTCATGACTAATTTTCAAAACCATCAATAAAACCTAAATACAAAAACCCAATACAGAGCCCTTATAGCTCCCTTAGCCCGAGTGTAATATGATTGAATCTTGATTCATTCAACAGAATACAAGCTACCACATTCTGTTTACCTGTAGTACTTTCAGGGTTTCAGTGTAGATTTTGGCAATCCAGCATAAATCACACTACAGTAATGATAGCAGGGGAACACCAAGGTCTGAAATATTGTCCTAAAATCATTTGGATGTAAAATGGATGCATACTGGGGAGGGGGGGTGGGGGGAGGAGGGAACATACTGTATTATAAAATGTCATTTTAATTGGATTCCTATTTTGGGAATGCATACCTACTCTAAAACAATCCCTACATCGTTTACTTCTGAGCTCACAGACAATATAGCCTTGTTGAGCTGGATAGAAATAGTTGGCACATAACCCAAATCAGAACAATTTACCATGGCCTCCATCTTCAAATTAATCATCAAATCATGACTAGATAGCCACTTCACCAAAATAGGAACATAAATCATAACACCATCATTGTATACAATATAGCAAAGCCATTAATAATATCACATAATGGCTGAAAATATATCAACTAGACCACCTATTCTAACCTGCTGCTCCCTATCAGTAGGGTATGACCAAAACCATGACAACACTGTAGCGCCTATACCGAACAGCCACAATTTGTTTCATTAAAATACCATAAAATACATTGGTCCATAAAAACATTTTGGCCCATATTCTGAGAGGCTTTATTTCTCTGCAATCCCAGGTCCAGCCTGTTCCATTTTCCAATCTTTCCTCCAGACAAAATTTGATCATGTTTTATTATGAAAAAAAATAAGAAAAATAAATAAATTTTCATAGTCATTTTGTCTCCAGACATACAGTTTTATTTAAATTCTTATTTATAATTTCTTTCCTACATTTCATTGGGTTGGAAAGAAGAAAATGTTCTGCTGGACAAGTTTTGGAGGGCTATTTAAACTTATTAGCTAGGCAAATATAAAAATCTACACCTTCACCATACAGAGCAACACGGAGGGGATATTTCAGATATTTCCCAAAGATCCAAATTGGTCACTGTCGGTAACAGCATACTGAACTTGGATTATTGTTCTGTCCTAGACTGAAACACCTTATATTCTGGAACTGTAGTGTTAAAACAGTGACTAAAGTTTTAAAAAGGCAATGGGGGAGGGGCACTTACATTGAAGGAGGAATACTGCATGTGTTGTGCATGGGATTTTCAAAAGTATACATGCAATAGAACCCTATTGTCTAAACAAATAGTAGCTGTAAAGTATACAGATATGTTGATTGAAAATTAAGGTCCTCTTTTATCAAGCCGCTCTAGCGGTTCCTGCACAGCAGTGCTGCGACAAAGCCTATTCAAAGTGAATGGGCTTTGTTGGCATTGCCGCACAGGGGAGTGCTAGCGTGGTTTGATAAAAGAGGCCCTAAATTAGTTGCAAATAGGCACAATACAAATACCCACGTACTTTCCAACTATGTGGGCTATTCGAAAGTTACCCATATAAAGTTAACATCATCCCTGCCCAATTACTGCATTAGTTTTCATTTAAGACTATGACATAACATAAACCTGATAAAAGTCAGACACGTTACAATGGAGATGCAACACTGGGATTGAAGAGTATCTAATAAACGTAATTAAAAGCTGTTTGCTTTAAAACCACAGCAGGTTCAGAATGATGATGTCACAATGGTGGCATTGTGACAGGATGCCTTGCTAGAGATGTGGCGTTTCCATAGAGACTCAGTGTATTATTTTTGAAGTTAGAGTAGCTAAGAAGTTCATATTGAGATGGAAGGAACTGACAGATCCTCTGCTACACCTGAATCTGTTCAGGTAGGTTGAGGCACCTGATGTTCTATGGCTGTTCCTCTATGGAGAACAGACCTAGAATGGTTCACATTTACTTAGTAATGTAGAAGATGATGTCAGATAAAGACTGAAATGATCAATTCATTCTGCCCAATAAAGTGGCTAGGGTAGTAAGTGTCACTCAATGAGCTTATATCTCCCCTCCTCCCAATACCTTTTATGGTTGTAACTACCACTCCATACAAGTTAAACCCATGCCTACATTTAAGGATGTAACTGACAGTCTGTGCAGGTGATCATCCCATACCTTCTTTAATGCTTGTAACTGCCTCTCCATGCCTTTCTCTATAGTTGTAACTGATGTTCCTTGCTCTTAAGAAATGCAAAAGTCAATTCATTGCTGTTTTGTACTAAAGTGCTCAAAACGTGTGTAGCTGATCTCTCATTAGGGGGTGAGGGTAGCTCTGGAGGTCCTACCCAAAAGAGAACTACAGGGTGACAAGAGAAGTAGAAAAAACAGCAACCCAGTGGACCTACAGTGAAATAAAGGATCCTGATAGATAGAAGGAGGCAAAGCTCAAGGTGTAAACTGGAGAAAATTTCAAAGAGACAAAAAGTCAAAAAGACAAGTCAACACCAACAGGTATATTTAAATAAAACATTTTTTTTGGTGACCTTCATAACCACAGTATATACAATCCATCAAACTTAGTCAATGCAAAAGACTAAAAGAAGAACACAGAATTCAAAATCCTTGGACTTTATGTATTCCCTGGCACCCGTCCTCTTGGATCTTCTTTCTGATTGGAGGTGGATACTTCTTTCATCGCTGATACCAAAGCTAATTCTCATCCTATGAGAGATTGTAACTTCACCTTCAAAGAACTAATGCCTAAGTTACACATCATCAGTGCATTCATGCTCTGCACAGTAAAATACTATCCTCCTTCCATAGGAACCAACTTTTCAAAATGATTGGAGGTGCTCAATTCAGCACGAATGACCAAGTCCATAAAAAAAGAAATTAAAGTGTGGTGGTCAGGCTGTCTTTAAATGTAGAGCACAGCAGGTGGTGCACACACAGGAAGGGCATGTGGGTAAAAGAAATGCTAGGGGTGGGAGCATTGCAAGTCCCACTAGTCTCCCTTTCTCCCCAACTCCAACTCATCTCTACAGTTTACCATCCTCCTTCTAGTTCATCTACACCATACCTAGTCCACCATGGCCCATCTATAGAATTCACATGATCCCTCTCCCAAACAGTCCTTAATATTTTCTCTTCCCTGCCTAACCAATATTCATATTGACCTTATTAATACTCCTATTAACCTTATTAATATTGGACTACTTTGTGCTACTTTTGGGCTGAAAAACGTTTCACCATCTGGCAACACTGGCGAGTAAGTAGGATACAGAAGGACATTCTTCCTGTGTTTTCCTGCAGCTCTGCAGCATGAAGCTTTCAGCCTAAAATCTTCAGATTTGCAGGGAAAAATATTGGGGTTGCTTAAGCACCCACAGCTGGCGCCTATGTCTCCTTCCATCCCTCCAAGTCACAGAGGTGTATATTCCCTAGGCAGCGATATGAGTAAAGGATACTTACTCTCATCCCCCAAAACACAAGTGTGAATATAGCTGAGAAAATATCTAAAGAATACTTCTTGACTGAGAGGTGAGGGATGCACTTGGGAGGCAGGTCCAATCCATTTGAGCACAGAGGGCCCCTTTTACCAAGCTGCAGCAAAAGGTGTTTTACATGCACCCCGAGGCCCACTTTTATAGCAGCTAGTAAAAGGGAAGGTCTTGCTTTCTTGCAGGGAATGGCTGGGCAGCAAATAAAGCACTTGGCAAGTGGCCATTTTTTTTGGGGGGGGAGCCCTTACCGCCACCCATTGAGGTGGCGGTAAGGACTCCCACGCTAACCTGGCAGTAACAGGGCACCGCGCAGCACTGCCTGATTACCACCGGGTACAATCCGGCACTACAAAAGTAAATACATTTTTGTAGCACTGGAAATGATGACGTGGTAGGGGTGGGAAGTACCGCCAGGCTGCTGCGGTAGCCTGGCAATACTTCCGTTATAGCGAGTGGTAAGCCCGCATTGGGCTTATCACCACTTAATAAAAGGAGCCCAGAGTTTCTTCATGAGTGATGCAAGAATATATCTGGCTTGCAGGTCCCTCTTTCAGATCTAAGTTGGCCACCTTTTTCTTTCTTTCAGTTAGTTACCACCACCTCCCCTGTAGATGGATCTCCTCACAGATCTCCCTGGATCTCTATGTCCCTGCTCTCTTTTTTCATCTTGTAGTTAGATTAAGCCTAGATGGCTGTGGGTAGACTGCAATCTGTAGCCTCTCCTGCTCCTTGAACTTCCTTGTCAGAAAGAAGACACAGGCTCCTGGTTACAATAACCTTTATGCTTTCATACAATTTGAAAAAAGGACATCCTGCTCAGTGACTGACCACTAAGTCCAGCTTCCATTATCTCATGGTATAAAGTGGATTCAAACTTAGGAGCAGATGCTCTAGAATGTTTCTTTTGCAAACATAGAAACACAGTTCTGGAGATCCTAATTCAAATGATTCTACTTTCCAGCTATTTATGGAACCTGCTTTTTGAATTCCATCATTGTTTTAGTTTCTATTACCTTCCAGGCATTCACCTCCTATTTTATATATATATACACATAAGGTTATTCTCCATACAAAAAATGATCAGTTTCATGATTGATGATTGACAGTTTTGGAGCTTGCAGAATACATCCAGTATTTATTGATGAAATCTCTTCTTCTGAGGGTCCCTCACTTTTATACCAGGTAGGATTTTTTTTTTGGATTGGATAGAGAACAGAGAGACACATTTGAATTTAAGCTTCTTGAATTTCCCTGGGGTGTCTGCAATTTGCCCTAAGGAATTGTTTAAGAGATTTTTGGTTGAACTCATTAAACTACCCCTCTAAAGAAAAGGAATTATCTGGCTGTTAAGATGACCATAGAAGGGGCATCAGCAGTGGCAGAGCTCTGAGCTGTTTCATTAAACAGATCAGCTGAGGAAGAAGTACCCTGCTGGATTCCTTTGTATTTGAATTTACCCAAACCTTTTTAAAACAGAAAAGCAAAATTTAGCCACCAAAGCACCATATTAATTTAATTGTTGGTGTTGGCATTTAAATGAATACATACCAGATATTCAGTGCCATTATATATATATATATATATATATATATATATATATATATATATATATATATATATATATAAAAAGTGGCAGGGCTGTACATATTTAGAATGCAGTCACCACACCACTATAGAATCCGGGGGAAAATCTATATATTTATTTTATTTATTTATATATGGAGTGGAATTAGAAAAGAAACAGAAAAGGGCAACAAAAATGATAAAGGGGATGAGATGACTTCCCTATGAGGAAAGGCTAAAGTGGCTAGGGCTCTTTAGTTTGGAGACAGTTGAGGAGACATATGATAGAGGGTGTATAAAATAATGAGTGAAATGGAATGGGAAGACATGAATCTCTTGTTTACTCATTCCAAAAAAACTAGGACTAGGGGACATGCAATGAAGGGAAAGGGGAAAGGGAAATGGGACTTGATATACTGCCTTTCTGTGGTTTTTGAGCAAAGTCCACTGCTCTAACCACTAGGCTACTTCTCCACTACAAAGCTACAAAGTAGTAAATTTAAAACTAATTGGAGAAAATAGGTCTTCACTCAACATGTAATTAAACTCTGGAATTCGTTGCCAGAGAATGTAGTAAAAGCAGTTGTGATTTCCCTACTTCACAGCAGAAGATAGATTACGAGTATTTGGATTTTCTGGTTTATGCCACCTGTTCCCTTATTGTTCCCTAAGCTGTGGTAGCATTTTTAGTGCATGCTAATGATTAGTGCACGTTAAACAAAAGAGATGCCCATATGAATATATGACCATCTCTAACATTTAGCACATGCTTATTTTTAGCATGAGCCAAAAATGCGACCACAGCTTAGTAAGAGAGCCCCTGTGTTAAAGTGAAGTAATTGAAATCATCTATTATTATACTGTTGCCCAATATGCTTGCTGTCCTAATTTCTGTAAACATTTCTTCATCTGTCTGTTCGTTCTGTCCTGGTGGACAGTAGTACAGCTCTACTAATAAACTCCTAACCCCTTTACACATGGAATTTCTATCTATAAGGATTCTACATGAAACAGATAGCAGTGTGGAATGTTTATTTTGTTTGACTCAATTCCCTCTTTAACATATAGCACAACCCCCCTTCCAATTTGATCCACTATCATTGTGATATAATTTGTACTCTGATAACAGTGCCCCATTGATTGTTCTCCTTCCATCAGATCTCTGAGATGCCTATTCTATCTATCTCTTCATTTAGTCAAACCTCTTCCACCTTATCTTTTAGGCTTCTAGCATTTGTACACAGACACTTTAAATTGTGTTTTTTTCCTTGCATCTTCAAGCTGCTTAGAAGCTGACAGGGATATTTTGCATCCTTTACTCTGCTTGCCCCTTAAACACTCCTGGCTTTCTTTCACCATTGTTGAAACCTCTCCATTGGGATTCCCTAAATGTCCTGTTTTAGTAGTATTCTTCAAGGATACTCAACACAGACCATGTGTTCCTGGGTGACTGTTGGCTTTCTCCCTCCATTTTAGTTTAAAAGCTGCTCTATCTCCTTTTTGAATGTTGGTGCCAGCAGCCTGGTTCCATCCCGGTTAAAGATGGAGTCCAACCTTTCAGAATAGGCTCCCTCTTTTCCAGAATGCTGTCCAGTTCCTAACAAATCTAAATCGCTCATCCCTACACCATCATCCCAACCACTCACTGAAACTTCAGAGCTCAGCCTGCCTGTTGGATCCTATGTGTGGAACGGGGAGCATTTCCGAAAATGCTACCCTGGAGGATCTGGATTTCAGCTGTCTATCTAAGAAGCCTAAATTTGGCGTCCAGAACATCTCTCCCACATTTTCCTATATTATTGGTACCCACATTTACCAAGACAGCTGACTTCTCCCTAGCACTATCTAAGATTCTATCTAGGTGACTAGTGAGGTCCAGGCAATCCTCATGTTCACCAGCCACCCAGCCATCTACATGCCAAATGATTGAATCACCAACTACAACAACTGACCTAACTCTTCCCTCCTGGACAGAAGACCCTGGAGACTTATTCTCAGTACAAGAGAATATTGCATCTCCTGGTGAGCAGGTCCTGGTTATAGAATTACTTCCCACTTCAACAAGGTGATGTTCCCCTTTTAGAAGACCTCTTTCCTCCAAGGCAGCACAGGGGCTGCAGACTGGATGTAAGATCTACCTCCATCAGCTCCAATTTGCACATGGTAATGCCAACACAGTAGCTGGTTAGTGTTTCCATGCCCACTCTCTGCCCCCTCAAAACATATTTTTAAAAATAGTTTATGTGCACTACTAGACATATATATTATATGCAGATACTTTCTCTGTCCCTTAAGGGGCTTACACTCTAAGGTTTTTTTTTTTGTTCCTGGGGCAATGAAGGGTTAAGTGACTTGCCCAAGGTCACAAGGAGATGCAGTGGGAATCAAACCAAGGTTAACATAATCAAAGCCCACAGCACTAACCATTAGGTTACTTCTCCACACAATGTTTTAGCTCATTCTGTAGTAATTCTTTTTCAGCATCCGAAGCCCACATTAGGGCTTAGAGCACCTTAGCAAAAGAGAGGCTAAACAGGTTTGGGCTTTTCAGCTTAGAGATAAGACAACTGAGAAGGGGTATGATGAAGTTTATAAAATTATGAGTGATGTGGAACAATTAAATACAGAATGGTTGTTTATCCTGTCAAACACAAAATCAAGAGGATACTCTGTGAAAATAATGGCCAGCAGATTGAAAACAAATCATAGAAAGTTTTTTTTTCACACAATGTATATTAAGCTATCTATTGCAAGAGGATATGATCAACGCAATTGATACAGTGGGATTGTAAAGATAATTGGATAAGTTCCTGGAGGAAAAGTCTATAACAATATTAGCCAAGTAAACTTCAGAGAGTCATTGTTCATCCCTGTTCATCTTGTGATCTGCGAAGTACTTGCAACATGGACCAGCTATTGTGGGAGACAGGATGCTGGGCTTGATGGGCCTTGGTCTGACTCAGCATAGCTTTTGCTTATGTTCTTAGCTTCAAATGAGAAAGAAACCTGGGATAGACTTTCCCTCAAAAGGATTCCAACTTGAAGCCCCACAGAGCTGCTTTGAGTACTACTTCCTCTCATCTCCGAAAATCCAACCTGCAGACCTGGGCTACTTCAGAAGACAGAGTCCAGAACTCAAAACACCATCCACTGGAGTATGTCTGTCATTAACTCCTCCTCTGACCTCACCACTATGTATCTCTGTAAAGACACTAGTGAAGGACTACTATGGCAATAGTGATAGGTACAGTTTCCAAGGTTCAGGGTACATATGGAACAAGAGTCACATTTTAATTATGCACAAAAAGAAAGGAGCACTTAGTAGGAGGCAGAGCTCCTGAAACAAAAGAACTTTACAATGAAAATAGTAAAACCAATCTCCCAGACTCTTCATGATTTTAATATCAGGAAAAGCAATTTCTGAAAAATCTAATTGCATTATAAAATGTAAATTTGAAAAGTGCATCTATGCCATTTTCTTCAATGGAACAGGCAGGGTGAGAGGCAGTGGGGGGGGTCTCCTATGCCCCTAATCTTATTTATGATGCATCCGATTGTATTGTTGGGTAGACCTTGAGGTTAGATGAACCTTGAGAAGGAGGACTTTGGGACTTAGATCCCCTTGTCTGATCTCAGAGTGGGCATCAGCCAGGAGGAGGAAGGGAATGCGGGGGATGGGTTACTCAATCCACAGTAGGGACATTATTCACATGTTGGACAGATAGCTCTCTGTGCACTGCAGTGGCGTAGCCAAGGGTGGGCTGGGGCGGGCCCAGGCCCATCCACTTTAGGTTCAGGCCCACCAAGTAGCAGCACACCTATAATGTGGCTGGCAGGGATTCCAAGCTCCACCAGCCAAAAACTCCCAACAACTGTTTGCTACCGGTGAAAATCTGCTATTTAAAAGGTATACGGGGAAGAGGAGATGTTTGAAAGACCATATGGCATGCAGGCGAGAGAGGGAGAAACCAAATCACTTGTAGGACAAGGCGGAGTCCTGCCCACCCACTTTGGGTCAAGGCCCACCCAAACTTGGGTGTCTGGCTACACCCCTGGTGCACTGAAGAGGGCAGGGAGGGGCTAGACCATGTTTTTTCCATAGTTTAACTACACATTTTGAGATAAAGTTAACTTTTGGTGTTAGTTTTGGTAGACAATACAGAGGAGCAACAGAAATATTAATTGTCTCTTCTTATTATTTGTAGGAAAAGAAAACCGGTCGCCTTACAAAATTATGTAAGTATTCATTGATTCCTTGTAATCACACCCATAACTTGAGTCCATTTTGATGAATTATTGATTTACTTACTTATTTTGCTTATTTAAGTTGTCTAGGAGTGTAAAAACACAACACATAAAATATAACTATACACTAAAAGCACATGTCAAGATAGAAACAATCCAGAAAATCTAATAAAACTAATAAATAAAAACAGCCAAGTCAATTAAAAGCAATAAAGACAAAAGGATTTATGCTAGCATAGATATGAATTGTATGTTTATAGACTGGCATGCAAATAGGCACCACAATACACAAGATATATTCACACAGACATATTCAAATAAGCAGAGACAACAATCAATATTTAAATTTAAAAAGAGCCTCACCCTCTCCTTCCTCCCACTTTCTCTCTCTCTCTGTCTCTCTATATTTCCCTTCGCCACTCCTCTTGGCCCATTTTTTTCCTCACAAGACATTTAGGTCCTGTTTTACTAAACCGCACTACTGATTCCTGGCACGGCAAATGAGAGGAAACCCAAGGAATGGGCTTCCTCTCATTTGCCACGTGGGAATCACTGGTGCAGTTTAGTAAAAGAGGCCCTTTGTCTACCTGGTTTCCTCCTCTTTGTTACATAGTAACATAGTAGATGACGGCAGAAAAAGACCTGCACGGTCCATCCAGTCTGCCCAACAAGATAAACTCATATGTGCTACTTTTTGTGTTTACCTTACCTTGATTTGTACCTGTCCTTTTCAGGGTACAGACCGTATAAGTCTGACCAGCACTATCCCCGCCTTCCATCCACCAGCCCCGCCTCCCACCACCGGTTCTGGCACAGACCGTATAAGTCTGCCCAGCACCATCCCCACCTCCCAACCACCAGTCCCGCCTCCCACCACCAGCTCTGGCATAGACTGTATAAGTCTGCCCAGCACCATCCTCGCCTCCCGCCACCGGCTCTGCCACCCAATCTTGGCTAAGCTCCTGAGGATCCATTCCTTCTGAACAGGATTCCTTTATGTTTATCCTACGCATGTTTGAATTCCGTTACTGTTTTCATTTCCACCACCTCCCGTGGGAGGGCATTCCAAGCATCCACTACTCTCTCCGTGAAAAAATACTTCCTGACATTTTTCTTGAGTCTGCCCCCCTTCAATCTCATTTTATGTCCTCTCGTTCTACCACCTTCGCATCTCTGGAAAAGGTTCGTTTGCGGATTAATACCTTTCAAATATTTGAATGTCTGTATCATATCACCCCTGTTTCTCCTTACCTCCAGAGTATACATGTTCAGGTCAGCAAGTCTCTCCTCATACGTCTTGTAACGCAAATCCCATACCATTCTCGTAGCTTTTCTTTGCACCGCTTCAATTCTTTTTACATTCTTAGCAAGATACAGCCTCCAAAACTGAACGCAATACTCTAGGTGGGGCCTCACCAACGATTTATACAGGGGCATCAACACCCCCTGCTAGTCACACCTCTCTCTATACAGCCTAACAACCTTCTAGCTATGGCCACCGCCTTGTCACACTGTTTCGTCGCCTTCAAATCCTCAGATACTATCACCCCAAGATCCCTCTCCCCGTCCGTACTTATCAGACTCTCCCCGCCTAACACATACGTCTCCCATGGATTTCTATTCCCCAAGTGCATCACTTTGCATTTCTTCACATTGAATTTTAAATGACAAACCTTAGACCATTCTTCTAGCTTCCGTAGGTCCTTTTTCAAGTTTTCCACTCCCTCCGGGGTGTCCACTCTGTTACAGATCTTAGTATCATCTGCAAATAGGCAAACTTTACTTTCTAACCCTTCGGCAAGGTCACTCACAAATATATTGAACAGAATCGGCCCCAGCACTGATCCTTGAGGCACTCCACTACTCACCTTTCCCTCCTCCGAGCAAATTCCATTCACCACCACCCTCTGGCGTCTGTCCGTCAACAAGTTCCTAATCCAGTTCACCACTTCGGCTCCTATCTTCAGCCCATCCAATTTATTTAAGAGCCTCCTTTTGGGAACCGTGTCAAAAGCTTTGCTGAAATCTAAGTAGATTTGCTGCGTATATTTGCATTTGTGTATTGTGGGGTTCCAGTTCTTCTCTTCCGACCTCCATTTTCTTACTCACTTTTTTCCAATGGCATAAATTCCACCCAAGCAACCCTCTGCAGTGCAGGAAGGAAGGCAGCATGCAACACTATGCTTACCCATAACAGTTCTAACCTGTGGCCTTCCAAAATATTTCTTCAATAAAATAAGCCAAATACCCCCCCCCCCCCCCCCCCCCCGTCAGTCAGAGAATCCGCTCGCACCAATCCCCCACACGACTCTGCCAGACATCCTTTTGCCTCTGTTGCTCTTCCTTCTACCCTTAGCATTTGAACTGTGTGGAGTACGAAGAGGTAGGAAGAGGTCACAGTGCTAGTAAAAAAAAGAGTTTTCACCTGGTTTAAAGCACCAATTCAATGCCGAGAGGGTCTATTGTAATCAATGGACAAGCACATGCTCCGAAAGACCTTTCCTACGTTTGAGTGGTGCTTTTAACGAGGTGGAAGCTCCTTATTTACTAACACATTAGCCTCTTCATATCTCTATTGGCCCATATAGTTTAAAGGTCAAGCTGTTTGAATTGTGTAGGGCTCCATAGATGCAGAGAGCCACACAGTTCAAACAGCTGATATCTGAATTACACAGGTCTCTGGAGATAGAAGGAAACTGTAGCACTAGCAGTGAAGGAGTTATTACCCTGGGCCAGCGCTAGGAGAGTGGGGGAAGGAGTAGCAGAGAAAAGAGATGCCTGGCTGTTGAGTAATGATTAGACAGAAAAATGAGGGAGAAGCAGGAACAGTAAAGGCCTTCGGAGCTTCTTGGAGAGAGAAGAGGATAGAGATAGCAAGTGCTCAGGAACTAGGGATTTGAGGAAACAGTAGGTGCTCAAATATTGCTTGGGAAAGGAAGAAGAGCAGAGGGGAGGGGGAGGGAGAGCAGAATAAAACAGAACTTGGGTGTGGACTGGTAGGAAGGAGTGTCATGGAAGACTGGGTGCTCAGGGACTGAAAGGAGTATAGCGAGAAAGACAAAGAGAAAGAGAGAGAGAGAGAGAGAGAGAGCAGGAACTATGGGGAGAGGTAGGACTTGGAAACTGAGTGGGAATTGGGAGATGAGATCTTGACAATTGGGTAGATATAAGTGGGGAAGTGTTATAAGGAGTGGTGGTATGAGCAAGGTGTGGGTCAGAGGAGAATGAATGGTGACAAGGGGTTGAGAGATGGTGTAAATGACTTGGAGGACTGGGAAGAGGTTGAGAAACAGTGGACAATGATGTGAGTGTTAAGGAGTGGTGATAGAGGAAACAGATGAATCTCTGAAGAAAGTGAGAGAAGGTGGAAATAGGGCTGGGGAGGTGGTGTAAGAATGGTACTAAGAGTGTTATGGGGGATAAAAGGGGAAAAAAAGAGACTGAAGGCAGGGAAAGGCCTGTACCACAGGGGATGAGCAAGGGCTGGTAAGAGGATTAGAGACAGTGAAAAGTATATGAGGACTGGAAATTACAGAGGATGGAAATGGCAGAATAAGAAATTGGGGAAGGAAGGAGACAATAGGAGATAGGCTGGGAAGAGATTATAGTTGGAAATGGAAAGTTGGTGGGTACTTGAGAGATGAAAAAAGTGAAGCATGAGGAGAAGGAGGAAGGGTGTGAAGTCCAGTTATGAATATACAGATACAGAATAAAAAAAGAGAGATAAGTAATAGATCAAATCCTGGAGAGATGAAGGGGAGGAAGTGAAGAAGAAGACGGGAGAAGAGAAAACAAACAGAAAAGAGAGAGAGGATCATTAATAAGGTCTTAGGAGAAGATAGATAAGGAAAGTGTAAACGCGAGATGAGACTAGGATCAACAGGATAAGAAAAATAAGATGCTCATGACAAATGTAGAAAAAGTCATTATTTTAAATAATGTGGTGAATAAATTATTTTTCATAAACATTGTCATTGGCGATTCGCATCTTTTTTTTCTATTCCATGCTGGATCTTGAGAATCACCTGTCCATTTGTTTTCTTGGAAAAAGTCATTGGGCCAGATATTTAAAGGAGTTTATACATTTACCCCCATATTCTATATAGCGTGACTAACCAGCTTATTTTTGAAAGTGATCGCCGGCCATCTTCTGACATAAATCGGGAGATGGCTGGCGATCTCGGAAAAGCGGCGAAATCGGTATAATCGAAAGCTGGTTTTTGACAGCATCGTCGCTTTCCCGTCGCCTTGCCGGCAAAAGTTCAAAGGGGCGTGTTGCCGGCGAAGCGAAGGAGGGACATGGGCGGGCATGGGCGTGGCTACCAGATGGCCAGCTTTCGCGGATAATGGAAAAAAAAAGCGGCGTTAAGCAGTATTTCACCGAGTTTACTTGGTCCTTTTATTTTCACAATCAAGCCTCAAAAAGGTGCCCCAACTGACCAGATGACCACTGGAGGGAATGGGGGATGACCTCCCCGTACTCCCCCAGTGGTCACCAACCCCCTCCCACACGAAAAAAAATAAAAATAAAGCACTTTTTTGCCAGCCTGTATGCCAGCCTCAAATATCAAACCCAGGTCCCTGACAGCAGTATGCAAGTCCCTGGAGCAGTTTTTAATGGGTGCAGTGCACTTCAGGCAGGCAGACCCAGGTCCATCCCCCCCTACCTGTTACACTTGTGGTGCTAAGTGTTGAGCCCTCCAAACCCCCCCCCCCAAACCCACTGTACCCACATATAAGTGCCCCCCTTCACCCATAAGGGCTATGGTAATGGAGTAGAGGTGTGGGGAGTGGGTTTGGGGAGGATTTGGGGGGCTCAGCACCCAAGGTCAGGGAGCTATGCACCTGGGAGCTTTTTTTGTATTTTTTAAACATTTGTAGAAGTGCCCCCTAGGGTGCCCTGGCATGTGAGGGGGACCAGTGCACTAAAAATGCTGGCTCCTCCCACGACCAAATGCCTTGGATTTCGCCAGGTTTGAGATGGCTGGCATTTTTTTCCATTATCGCTGAAAAACAAAACCGGCGATCTCAAACCCGGCGAACTCTGGCATTTGGCCGGGCTAAACCATATTATCGAAAAAAAAGATGGCCGGCCATTTTTTTCGATAATATGGTTCCAGCCAGCTGTTGTGCCGCCACCAAAATAGTCAATCAGCACTGATAATTGCCACTTAACAAGCAATTATTGACACTAATTGGCATTAATTAGAATTTACACGCAGAACTAAGTGTATTCTATAATGTCATGTGCGTAAATTCTAAATTGCATAGTTGAAAAGGGGTGTGGCCATGGGCGTGGAATGGGTTGGTCACAGGCATTTCTAAAATCTATGCGCATTGTTATAGAATACACCCAATTCGTACCTAATTTAGGCGTCGAGATTTACTTGGTGTATCTGCCTGTGACAAATTTAGGTGCGCAGATGGTCACTTGGCGTATTCTATAAACCGTGCGGAAATTTAGGCTTATTCTCTAAACTACACCTAAATTAAGGTGTACTTTATAGAATACGCTTAGGTGTATTTCATTTCGGAGCAGATTTTTTAGGTGTGATATATAGAATCTAGTCCTTAGGGCTTGATATTCAACTGGGTGAGAGAGGCTCCTACCCGATTAAACCACATTCACTGGGTCACAAGCAGATATTCAATGGCACTTCACCAGAGTGCTGCCGAATATCTCCTCTGACCATCACGGCCTCTCCAGTTAGTGCCATGGTGCTCCTGGTGTAGTGAGGTCAGAGCCGTGAGTTATACACGCAATGCCAATACTCAGCGGTAGCGAGATAACTACCTGGTTAAGTTAAAAGAGCAAAAAGGAGTAGTCTAATGGTTAATGCAGTGGCCTGAGAACCCCGGGAACTGGGTTGGATTCCAACTGTGGCTTCTTGTGTCCCCGGGCAAGTCACTTAAACCTTCATTGCCCCAGCTACAAAAAAAAACAACTTCAATTTTGACCCCACTAGGGATAGAGAAGGTGCCTGCATATAATAAATGTAAACTACTTTGGTTTGTACCACAGAAAGGCAGTATATCAAATCCATGACCCTTTACTGGCAGTGTCTGGGATACTCCAGGCACCCAACCCTAGTCCCAGATAATCATTGTCAGCATTGAATATCCAGATCTATTTCAGTCAGTGTTTAAAAAAGCACTGATTGGAGCCAGCTGAAAATTGCCCCCTTAGTGGCAAGCAAATATATAAATCCCTCAATTCTTAGAACCCAATATGTATAGTGCCACTAAACATTCAGTCTGACCACCTCAGCCCTGTCTGTATAGTGCTGGAATGGGGCAAGAAAAAGTTAAACGGAACACTCAGAGCGTTCCACTTTACATACAGAGAGTGGAAATATGCCACTATCCATAAATTATCATAAAGTGGTTTAAGTTAGGACAGCAAAAAATTGAGCTACATTAGACTATATGACTAGCAGCTGAATATCACAGCTTTCCATATAGCAGCAGCAGGCAGCAAGGTCTATGTACATGCAGCACTGCTGCTTCTCTGGATAACGGCACTGAACACGCATGCACTATTTAAACACTGTGGTGGATGTTTTAAACAAATTCTGACCCATTTATTTTTAGTTTAGTAATTGGAGCACATCAGTTTGGGGAACATGCATCTCTTATCTTTTTATTTTGCTTAGCAGAGGAGGAAGTTCATGTCTGCTTTTGTTTCCACAGTGCTACATTGCATGTGGAGCCTGATTTCTCAAGATTTTCATTTCACTTTTTCTCTACATATTTTGGTCTTTATTCTGTATTTGATTAGGTTCTGAATGTATGACCAAGGTGAGGTATTCTGCTAATATGTAGTGTCTGTGAAGGTTTCTATAGCTCTCTGCTTTTAATGTTTCCCCTAATAGGAGGTTGTGGTAATGTGACCAGCAGATAAATACAACCACATAGGGATTAAAGGTGAAAGGAAAATATTTATTTACATGCAGAGAAGTGTGTAACCTGTACTCTACACAGGCCAGAGATAAATAAACATACAAAGTCACTTCTTATAGTCACAAGCTCTCTCTCCCTTGGCCTGCTCCTGTAGGCCCATTGCACACACTTGGTCACCCCTCCACTAGGCAACCCAACCTTGTATCTTCCTGGAATTCCCACAGTTCCAATTTCAATATTCCACACTTGGCCCTGACTTCCCAAGTCACACTGTCAACTAGGTTGTGAGGTAAACTTATTCTACTTCAAAGCTACTTTTGTGACTTACAGGGTAGCACTCTTGGCTAAGGCTACTCTTCTTCCACAGGCTCTTTCTAAGTACTGCAGCCATGCGTGCCACACCCCTGGAATTCTGCACTTGGGGGCCTCTCTAATCTGTTCAACTTCAGGGCATTTAGTGCCAGCCTGGTCTGAGCCCCACCCCTCTGACTCGGCCTCAGCCTTGGCAGCCTAGCGCTACCTGCTGTAAGGTGGCTGAATTGCACCATCAGTAAGGGAATGCTTTTCACTGTACCATCCACTCCCTCACAAAGGTATGTTAGTGTTTGAGAGCTCATTGTAACATTTGCAAGGGTTATTGCTGTTTGAGTCTTGGAAGTTCATGCTATTA
Source organism: Microcaecilia unicolor (assembly GCF_901765095.1). Taxonomy (NCBI): domain Eukaryota; kingdom Metazoa; phylum Chordata; class Amphibia; order Gymnophiona; family Siphonopidae; genus Microcaecilia; species Microcaecilia unicolor. Next base: position 225,645,100 of record NC_044034.1, on the reverse strand, counting down.
ATAACATGGCAGGTTCTGAGCGTTATGGGATCCAGTGGAGGAGTAGCCTAGTGGTTAGTGCAGTAGACTTTGATCCTGAGGAACTGAGTTCAATTCCCACTGCAGCTCCTTGTGACTCTGGGCAAGTCACTTAACCCTCCATTGCCTCTGGTACAAAATAAGTACCTGAACATATGTAATCCACTTTGAATGTAGTTGCAAAATACCTCAGAAAGGTGGTATATCAAATCCCATTTCCCCTTCCTGGCAGGGTTTTATGTTATTTCACAATATGCCTGGCAGTAGAGGAAGTTCAAGCTCTGCACCCTTTGGCAGGAGAATTTCTGTGGCCACAAGGTATGTGTGCAGGACGCACACTGGAGTTCTCTCCCACCCTGCATAGAATCCATACACTCCCATATAGATGAATGAATTGCCATTAAAAATTGTAATGTTAATTTTAATGAATGGTTGAAACTGGTTGGGAGAAGAAATTGGGTCTGCTTGTGGGGTCAAGGAGTGGGATGGTAGATGTGCATCATCACAATGGTATATCTTTTACTACAGCAGCTGGGTCACTGGAGCCCCCAACTCCATATCCCTTTGTTAGCATTTATGTAATAGGCTCATTTTCACATATGTAATGGGAATGCCCTGGTATACGCGATTTTTGGACTTAGGTTCAGACTCTACTTTCTTGGGTCACCGGGGAAGCAATTCTGTCTATCTTGCCTGAGTTCTTCTTAGGGGGTGGATCCTGGATGGACTATGCTGCTGGAATTTGCTTGCCTTTTGAGCAGGATGCTGTTAGCGGCCATGAACATGACTGTGTGGTGGAACAGCTTCAAAAGGTGTGGGAAAGATGATATAGGAGTGAGATTGGGTGATTAGGCTGTATGAGGTGTGCTCCCCTTTTCTCAAATATATCTCAAGGATTGGACATTTAGTTCCTTTCATTTATTTTCTTTCTTTTCTCTCTTTTTCTGTTGAGTTTTGTCTAAGGTGTACCATAGTTTAGACCTGAGTCTAGCGGGTCTGCTGCTGATCTCATGAAACCTGACACAAGTCACAGCTAGAGTGAGGCACATAATTAAAGAGCTTCCAGGGAAGAGTTCAAAAGAGGGGAAAAGTGAGGTAGAAAATAATTGAAATAGGCAACAGAAAAGTGATTAAGAGAGGCAGGAAGAAAACAAATGGAAGGAGGAAATGATGTAAAGGAGAAAAATGGAAGAAGGGATAGTAAAGAGACAGAAGGGATAGAGACGTGAAGGGGCATAATCAAACGGGGACGACCATCTCTAAGGGCGTCCATCTCTAAGGACATTCCGGCGAAGGGGCGGGGAAACCTGTATTATTGAAACAAGATGGACGTCCATTTTCATTTCGATAATAGGATTGGGGAATCCCAAATCTCAACATTTAGGTCAACCTTAGAGATGGTCGTCCCCAGTTTTCGGCCATAATGGAAACCGAGGACACCCATCTCAGAAAAGACCAAATCCAATCCATTTGGTCATGGGAGGAGCCAGCATTCGTAGTGCACTGGTCCTCCTCACATGCCAGGACACCAACCAGGCATCCTAGGGGCACTGCAGTGGACTTCACAAATTGCTCCCAAGTGCACAGCTCCCTTACCTTTGGTGGTGAGCCCCCCAAACACCCCCCAAAACCCTCTCTCCACAACTGTACACCACTACCATAGCCCTTAGGGATAAAGGGGGGCACCTACATGTGGGTACAGTGGGTTTCGGGTGGGTTTTGGAGGGCTCACATTTACCACCACAAGTGTAACAGGTGGGGGGGGGGGACAGCCTGGGTCCGCCTGCCTGAAGTGCACTGCACCCACCAAAAACTGCTCCCGGGACCTGCATACTACTGTGATGGAGCTGGGTATGACATTTGAGGCTGGCATAGAGGCTGTAAAAAATGTTTTAAAATTTTTTTTAGGGTGGTAGGGGGTTGGTGACCACTGAGGGGGAGTAAGGGGATGTCATCCCCGATTCCCTCCAGTGGTCATCTGGTCAGTTCGGGCACCTTTTTGAGGCTTGGTCGTGAAAAAAAGGGACCAAATAAAGTCGACCAAATGCTCGTGAGGGACGCCCTTCTTTTTTCCATTATCAGCCAAGGACACACATCTCTTAACCACACCTCCGTCCCGCATTCGGTACACTGCCAACATGCCCCTGTGAACTTTGGTCGACCCCGCGATGGAAAGCAGTTGAGGACGCAAAAAATTGGCTTTTGATTATGCCCATTTGGGCGACCTTGGGAGAAGGTGTAATCTCAATAAAAACATAGATCCTTTCCAGTCCCAAGCATATTGTGAAGCACTGTATCTATAATACAAAGCCTATAAAAATCACTCAGGACCTATAGAACTAATCTACTTTACCATAACACCACTAACTTACAGAAGTAATACAACAAGGACCTAGGATAATGCAACACAATAAATATTACAGTCGGAACTACAACTAGAATATCAATACGCATATTGGGAAACAGAACAAGCTGAATTATTACAGAGGCTTACACAGAACCTGCATGCAAATAGAGTACCTGGCCCTAGTCACAAACACTGAACACAAATAGACCCTTGCCAGGTAGAAAATAAGTGACCCCAAACTTAAAATATGGATACATAGACAAAAATTAAACTCAAAGCCCAAGAATCCACACTCTGCAGGTGGTGCAACACTAGAGAAAGAGAAGCAGCACCCTGCACTCTGTAAACTATAAAGAAAGCAGTGTAAATTTTCCATTCACTGAATTAAGAATACAATTCTTCTTTCTTCCTCTGTTTTTTTCCAATCATGTTTGTCCCAGTCTCCAGTTTCTGCTTTCCTCTAGCTTTTCTTAACTTTCTTTAAAAGATCTCCACTCCATCTTGTAATTCTTATCTCCATTCCTGCCTTCTTCACTTCTTCTCCTATATCCATCGCTGACCCTTATCTTTTCCCTTCAGCTTTCCTTCATTTATTTTTCCATTTCTCAGTCTGCTCAGACTTCATTCGTTCTTAGTATTCAATCTTACTTTTTTTTTTAAACCACATCTACCTATAGCTTTTCATCTCCCTTAACCCAACCATCCCATTCTTCATCCTGTTATTCCTGTTTATTGCTAACACTCCCCTCTTCCAGCACCTTCTCTTTCTATTCCTCCCTTCAGCGCAGCACCCTCTCTCTAAATTTTCACTCTTCTGACCAGTATCTTCTCTCTCTTTCTCTCGCCCCCTTCTATCCAGCGTATCCTCCTTCTCTTACGCCAATCTAGCATCTCTCCCCATCACCCTATTCCCCTTCCTATCCAGCATTCCTCTATGTTTCTCTCCCTTTCCATGTCAGCATCTCCCCTATATCCCTATTCCTCCCATGTCCAGCATATCCCCTCTCTATCCCTATCCCCGTCCAGTGTCTAGCACCCTTCATTGTTTTCTTACTCCTCCCATTTCCAGCATTTCCCGTCTTTCTACTCACCCCATGTCCAGCATCTCCCCTGCCTTCCTAACCCCATATCCAGCATCTCCAATATCCCTTTTTCCTCCCTACTTAATCAAGCATCATCTCTTTTCCCTACTCCAAGCCAACTTCCTCCATCTCATTCCAGTACATCCCTTTTCCTCCCTCCCCCTCATCCGAATTCAGCTTCTCCATTCTGTCACCTTACTCCCCTCATATCCACTATATCCCCTTCTCTCCCTTTTTGTCTGGGCATTTTTTTTTTTTACTAATTGGGCTATCTCGGTCTCTTTTCCACTTTCTTTATGTCAGTCTTCTCCTAAATTCTTTTCCAGGTTTGCTTTTCCATTTCTTCTGTCTCCTTTTGTCTTCTCTATATCTGTCGGGCTTTAATCTTCTTTTTTTTCACTCTTCTCTTTTCTGTGTGTTTTATCTGCCCATTTAATGTTACCATCATTCTCCCCTTCTCTCACCCTCTAGTCTCTTCCTTTCACATCTCATCTACATACTGTTTTTCCCATTTCCTTCTCATCCCCTCTCCAGCACTCACACACCACACACTACCTAGTGAGAAAAAAGAACAAACAGGACTGCTACAGGTCTCTACATAAAAAACACAGGCTAGCAGAATACCACACTTTGGTCAAATGCACAAAACACAAATAGACTCTCAACAAACAGGAAACAAAGGACCACAGATTAGTGATATAGAGTTGAAAAGAAGTCAGACCTTGCATACAACAAACAGAGAAACTAAAATGCAAGACATCAGAGGTGCACGTTTCCCAAAACTGACATATTCCAATTACTACATTCAAAATAAAATACTTTTGATACCTTTCTTGTCTGAGCATTCCATTTTTCCCATTCGCTTTGGTTCAAATGTCAGTTTTCTGCTTTTCTCAGGTTTTTTTCCTGTCTATTTGACATTTATTTTCTCTCCATGTTCACCATCTATCTTCCCTCTGCATCCCTAGCCATACAGTCCAGCATCTCCCCACTGTATCCCTATCCTTATCCTCCCCCATGTTCAGCATCTGTCCTCTCAGGAACCTCATCTCCCTCTTTTCCAGCATTGCCCTCCCCCCCCCTTGGCACCCTTTTCCCTCTTTTCCAGCATTACCCCCCCCCACCTTTGACCCCATCTCCTTCTTTTCCAGCATTGCCCCCCCCCCCAGGTCAATATCACTCCCTCTCTCTCCCCTTCCTTACCCCCATGGTCTGGAATTTTTTGTACTATTTCTCCCCCCCCCCTCCACTCCCCACACAGGTCTTGCATCACTCCTTCACCCCCTTCCTTCCATCTCCCGCCCCACAATCTTCTAGACCTCTCTTCTAGTACCGGCAGTGGCAGCAATTAGAGCAGGCTACTTTCAGCTGGCATCAGAGCTTTCTTTCTGTAGGGTCCCACCTATTCTGATGGAACTTCCTGTTCCCATTTAGGTGGGACCTTGCAGAGAGAAAACTCCAATGCCAGATGGAAGCAGCCTACTCTATCACTGCTGCTGCCAGTACTAGAAGAGAGGTAGGGAACACCGTGAATGGGGGGGGGGGGGGGGGGTGTCAGGGCAAAACTTGCCATTTCTAAAAGCGACCCTGTGCAGAAAGCCTGTGTACCTGACCCCAAGGACCCTGTAGCTACGCCCCTGCTCAGCTGGATAGTGTACTGAAAACTGCTGCTAACCAGCTAGAAGATGGGTAGTTAATGGCAATACTCAGTGGCACTAACCAGTTAAGTGCACTGAATATCATGTGCTGGGTCACTCAGTGGGCTATATACAAGGTAGGAGCCTCTCCTGCCCAGTTAAACCCTTTTGAATTTCAGGCTGTCAATGTTTAGAGGTTCTTTTACAAAGGCAGAGATGCTTGAGGAGGGTGGAAACATCATTTGGAGAAGCAAGGTACCTGAATTTGTTATTATTATTCATCAGGTGACTCAATTATAATAAATCATAAAGATCTTATGTTCTTCAGCATAGATCAAGTTTAGATCAAAAGGGTCTTAGTAGTGCAGCTTTCAATATCATATATACATACTGAAAGACTTACAGCACGCCTCTCGCCACCGACCCATAGATCCAAAACACTTATAATCAATATATTCTTTCTAAGTGATATTTTAAAATTATTATCTAAACATTTATCACAATATTTTCTGAAAGTTATAGATAGTACTCATCTGAAGGATGAAAAACAAAATTGTCAGGTCTGGGGCTTAAACATCAGACATGTTTCGCTAAGCGCTGTATCAAGATTACTTCCCCTTGATAATTATACTACCAGCTACCTAGTAATATCCATTTAATTTTGTTTTTCATCCTTCAGATGAGTACTGTCTACAACTTTCAGAAAATGCTGTGGTAAATATTTAGATAATAATTTTAAAATATCACTAAGAAAGAATATGTTGATTATTATAAGTGTTTTGGATCTGTGGGTTGATGACAAGTGGCATGCTTGTAAGTCTTTCAGCATGTATATATGATATTGAAAGCCACACTTCTGAGACCCTTTTGATCTGAACTGGATCTGTGCTGAATAACATAAGACCTTAAATCACAAATCATAGAGGTCTTATGTTCTTCAGCACAGATCAAATGGTATCAATTATAATAAAGCCTTTGCATTCAAAGAATTTAATTCAATGAGATATTCTTTTTCTTTACAGACTTATGGTTTAAGAATAAAAGGTATTGTATCTTTTTTTTTGATACATGGATTGCTACTCTTTCTTATGCGATTTTATGTTCTATGTACTATTTCATTTGTGGGAGTGCTTGAGTTTTACTCACACTGAGATTAGTGAAGATGAAGCAGTTACAAATGACAGTGAAAAAAAATCACCAGCTGCCATTAAGGCATTGACTTGCAGGACTGATCATCTGTGGCTGCACAGTAATTACTGGCACTGTCACCTATACAAGAAAACACTAATAACATGCTTCATCTCACTCACGCAATCTTTCTCCTAATCTCTCTTCCTAACTCCACCTCCTCCATTTCTTCCTGTCTGCTGCTTGTGCTCTTCATCCCTCTCCTTCACATTCTAACCTCTCTCTCTGCTTCACTAATTTCTCTTACTATGCCTCCATTTCCTTCTGCAGAGATGTGGTGTTTCTCTCATTATGCGTATGCATAGGCAGTCAATGACTCAGACGTTCGGGGAGGTTAAAGAGGGGTGGGGTTGGGTGGGACTAGGAAGAAATGGGATGGGATGTAGTGGGGAGGGGTGACACCTATATTGGCAGTAAATGGGTCACTTTTGAACACAGCAAGGAAGTATCCCTCCACTGTGTCCCTGTGGACACACCAGCTGCCTCCCTTCCTAGTATCTCTATTACTGATGGTAATATGCATATTGAATACACTCCAGGGAATTATGTGCCAAAAAAAATCAAAACAATGCAACATATTAAACAGAATAATATTGCAGTATTCTTTAACACTTGGCTCCCAGTGACCCTACCCCCATGTCCAGCATCTCTTGTTGACCATATTAACAATGCTGTTCAGCAGCACTGTAACAGAAATCCTGTGGTTACTGGCAACTATAACATAATTTGCCTATCAATGTTTTTTGGTAGGTTGCCAAATGACCACCAGGCTGCAGATCTGCTGGCTTTTAGTTTATTGTCAAGCTACCAAACATGTTTAGAAAATGCATTATCTGCATTTGCTATATCTAATAGTTAGAGCAACAGGATGAGAACCAGGGAAGCCAGGGTTCAACTATCAATGCAAGTTACTTAACTCTCCATTGCCTCAGGTACAAACAGACAGTAAGCCCTCCAGAGACAGGAAAATATACCTGAGTGTAACTCACCTTGACCTAGGGTTACCATAAGTCCGGATTTACCCAGACATGTCCTCTTTTTGAGGACATGTCCGGGCAACCGGGCGGGTTTTGCCAATCTGCCCGTTTATCCAGATTTCTGGACAAACGGGCAGGCTGGTGGACGGGCCGTCCTATAGGATGGCCCCACCCACCAGCCTGCCCATTTGTCCAGAAATCCGGACAAACAGGCAGATTGCTAGCCTCCCCTCCCCTTACTTACTACTGCCCTGGTGGTCTAGTGACCTCTTCCGCCTTCGGGGCAGGAAAGAGCCCCCTCTTTCCTGCCCGGAGCGCTGCCCTGCATGCATCCTTCCTGTTCATGATCTTGGCGCCGATTCAAAATGGCCACCGAGAGTTGACTAGGCGCTGAGATCACGAACAGGAAGGATGCATGCAGGGCAGCGCTCCGGGCAGGAAAGAGGGGGCTCTTTCCTGCCCTGAAGAGGTCACTAGACCACCAGGGCAGTAGTAAGGTAAGGGGAGGGGGTGACGGGGAGGGGGAGTGACAAGGTGAGTGACAGGGGGAGGGGAACATGTGACAGGGGGCAGGGCGTGGAAGGGAGCAGGGCATGTGTCCTCCTTTTTGGGGGACAAAATATGGTAACCCTACCTTGACCCACTACTGAAAAAAACATGTGAGAACAGAAATGTGTGTACAAAAATTAAACTAAATTCCCAAGTAATAGACTCTGCATATCATCAGAGAAAGAGAAACAGTGATACATGTTCTCCTGTACAGTGCAAAATAAAGACAACAGATGTACCTTTCAAAAATTGACACATCCCAATCACTACATTACAAATTAACAAACAAAATATCCTGACCTGAGGAAGGAGGTTTTACCCTCTGAACGGCTAGTTAAAGAATGTATTTAGTCCAATGAAAAGGTATCACCTTATTTTCCATTTTTTGCTTTATTTTAATTTATTAACCTTTAAACTGAACCAATCTCACTACCACACTACTTCACTCTCAATTAAAAATACAATTATTTTTTCTACCTTTGTTGTCTGGCCATTTAATTTTCTAATTGTGTAGGTCCCAGTCTCTGGTTACTGCTTTCTTGTCTTCTCATAGCTCTCTTTCCAGGGTCTCCTGTTTGTTTTTCATCGCTCCTCCTGTATTCTTCACTTACAAAATACATGTCACTTAAATAGTTAATTGGTGCTTAATTGGCACTCAGTTGGTGATAAGTAACAATAATTGATTTTAATAAGCATTAATCGGCTCTAATTTGCAGTTATATGTGTAACTGATTTACATCCCTAGTCTATAAACATAACATCTATAGCGCACAACTGCAAAGGGAATATTGATATGGGACGGATATCGGCGGGTCACATACTTATACACAAAACTTATAGAATATTACAGGTTGCACAAGTAAGTGCCAATGTTTCGGTGTGTACATATACACCTGCTAAAGAGATGCTACATCAGGAAGCATTAGAGAGGTAAAATTCGTAGATGTAATAAATAACTGCTTCTTGGAGCAACTGGTCCAAGAACCGACAAGAGAGGGTGCTATTTTAGATCTAGTCCCTGGTGGAATGCAGGGCATGGTATGAGAGGTAACTGTGTTGGTTCCGTTGGGAAATAGTGATCATAACATGATCAACTTTGAGCCAATATCTGGAGTGAAGTCATTAAAGAAATTTACTGTAGCAGCATTTAATTTTCGAAAGGGTGGCTATGACAAAAAGAGGAAAATGATTAAAAAGAAGCTGAAAGGGTTGGTTGCAAAGGTTCAGACTTTAAACCAGGCGTGGATGTTGTTTAAAAATACCATTGTGGAATCTCAGACCAAATGTATTTCACATATTAACAAAAGGTGGAAAGAAGAGCAAACAATAGCCAGCATGGTTAAAAGGTGACGTGAAAGAGGCTATTAGAGCCAAAAGACTATCCTTCAAAGAATGAAAAAAGGATCCGAATGAAGAAAATAAGAAGCACCATAAGCAGTGTCAAATTAGATGCAAAGCATTGATAAAGAAGGTTAAAAGAATATGAAGAAAAACTTGCCATGGTTAGGGCTCTTCAGTTTGGAAAAAAGATGGCTGAGAGGAGATATAATTGAGGTCTATAAAATCCTTAGAGGTGTAAGCAAATCAATTTTCCACTCTTTCAGAAAGTACAACGACCAGGGAACACTCAATAAAATTACAGGGAAATACTTCTAAAACAAATGTGAGGAAATATTTTTTCATTCAAAGAATAGTTAAACTCTGGAACTTGCTGCCGGAGGATGTGGTAACAGGGGTTAGAGTATATTTAAAAAAGGTTTGGACAAGTTTCTGGAAGAAAAGTCCATAGACTGTTATTGAGATGGACAGAAGTCACTGCTTGCTCCGGGATTGGTTGCATGGAATGTTGCTACTACTACTACCAGTACTATAAATCACTTCTATAGCACTACCAGTCGTACACAGCGCTTTACAATTGAACATGAAGAAAGACAGTCCCTGCTCAAAAGAGCTTACAATCTAAATCAGGACAAACAGACAGGATCAATAAGGATAAGGGAAGGACAGACAGATACTAGTGACCTGGATTGGCCACTGTTGGAAGTAGAATACTGGGCTAGATGGGCTAGATGGACCATTGGTCTGACTCAGTATGGCTGTTCTTAATGTTCTTATGTACCTATCCAAAACTGCAAATAAAAAATCCCAGGAATCCCTATTGTAGTCCTTCTCTGCATCAAAACTGATAAGCAGAGAAGGCGTTCCCTGTCTCTGAACCTGCTCTGGAGAGGCCAAAATCACTCTAATATTTTTAGTAGCAGAGCGACAGCGCACAAACCCAGCCTGGGACTCATCAATCAAGGAGGGCAGAACCTTAGCAAGATGATTTGCTAACAGAGAGAAATAGGTTGATAGGGGATAAGGGGGATCCCAACCTGGCCTAGAAAATACCACCATCTGTACTCCCTGTAAGGAATCCAGCAACCATTTGTCCTCAGTAATATCAATATACATCACAACTAGATACGGGCTTATGGCAGTTGATAGCAATTTGTAAAATTCAGTCCTAAATCCATCTGGACCCAGTGTCTTTCCCAAAGCACTAGCTTGAATTTTGAGTTGAATCTTATCCAAGGTAATAGGTGCATTGAGCATTGTACTCTGCAAGGGGCTCAGGGTCGGTAGGACTAAGTTGTTAAGATACAGTGAATGAAGAATATGATCATCAGGACCATAAAGAGTCTCAAAATATTGCTGAAAAATAGTTTATTTCTGTGTCTGAATGCATTAGAGAACTGCTCGGCTGTTTAAGTTGTAATATCTTTTTAGGCCCCAATTTAGCTTGAATCAAGTGGGACATAAGCCTTCCATTCTTAGTGCCCTGAAGATGCATCTGATATTTGTAATAACTGAGAGATTTAATGGCTCATTGGTGTAGAAGCTCATTGAGTTCAGCCTGGGAAGTGAACAACCTTGCCCTATTTTGAGCTGTGGGAGAATCTCCATAAACTCACCTAATTTGTGCAACTGGGACTCTAGGTACAAAATGTGGGCATCTCGCATTTTCTTTTTACATTTGGAATATGCTATAATGTCCCCTCGTAATACAGCTTTCGCTGCCTCCCAAAAAAAGGGTAGGTTGGTCTAGATGTTGTTGATTATGTAGGTGGTAGTCTTGCCATTTCTGGTGAGTACAGTCGTGAAAGTGAGAATCACTATACAATTCCAAAGGAAATTTTCACTGAAATGTGCCTCTCACCCCCCCCCCCCCCCCCCCACTCTCGGTTGGAGCCAAATCCAAGGCATGATCGGTGATCCCATATGGGCCAATTTCCGCCTGAGGAATGCTAGAAAACAAAGCCCTAGACACCAATAAGTAACCAATTCTAGCCTGGGTGGAATGGGAATGAGAAAGGTACGTATATAGTAGTCACGCTCACACGGTTGTAATATTCTCCACAAATCAAGGGATCTTATCTGGCTCAAAATGAGCTCAGCTCTTTGGATGTGATTTGTCCAATAACAGATCATAGACCGTGTTAAAATCCTCATCCATAATCAAATCATTTGATAAAAGAGGAGAGATAATCTAGATCAATTTACAGAAAACTGTATTGTTAAAGAAATTAGGGACATAACAATTGCAAAACAATAGGCTTTGACACACTATCTTCACTTGAACAAGGACATATCTACCATCTGAAGTCTGGGTGGTCTTTTGTTTCTGAACATCCAACTCATTGTGAAATAAAATTAACAGCCCGGTCTTGCGATGTACCACTGACAATTCTGTTATCCTACTCACCCACCACCTTTGGAATTTCTGGTGTTCCACTGAGGACAGATGAGTTTCCTTGAGTAGGGCTACATCAACCTTTTGTCTAAGCAGTGCTTGCAGAATTTTTGATGCTTAATAGGTGACCCCCCCCCCCCCCCCCCAACATTCCAAGATACAATTTTAAGTGTGGTCATCCCTACCGTAACTTATAACACCAGCAGAAAAATACCATTATGAGAAGGAGAGACCATCCCAGCCAGTAGTCTCTCTGGAAAAAGTCTTTTATAAAAAAAGAAAAATATTGAATTACCAAGGGTCCCGATGTGGAAAAATTATAACAAAAACAGGAAACAAAAAACCTATACACAAGAAAAAAAAAACAAAGAAGAAAAACAAAATGTGGCAAAAGCCCAATAGTGGGCAAAGAAAGAACAGGACCTAATGAGAAAAAAAAAAACCCTAAACCCAGAACCAGAAAGAAAACCCAAGTAAAAGAAAAGTCTCAATAAGAACTACAAAACCTTAACAAGCAACCCCCTCCTTCACCCTCCACGTTCCACCCCTTCCCAAAAAAACATCAAGTTGCCATAGTTTGGACCAAGGTCACCACTGTGCAGTGAACCTCCCTTTACCCCTAACCACCCTTCCTCCCTCCTGAGAAGCCAGAATCACAAAACCCACATATGGAAAAAAAACATGCTAGCTCCACGAGGGTCACTTCAGGGAGAAACACAAAAAACAGGTAGTAAGGATCCCCAATCAGGTAGAAGTACAACAAAAGAATAATATATTTTAATAGGAAAACCCCACTAAAACTGCAAAAGAACACTGCAGATCATAAACAACCTTTAATGTAAAGAGCCAGAGGTACTTAAAATCAAATAAAAGGAGAGGGAAATCCAGCCACCTCCAAAAAAGAACACACACTCAATTCTAGACAAACTTCATCATTGAAACATGGCAATCAAGCAAACCACACTCAACAAAATACAGCCACACAACAAAATTCTAAACTGAGATATAAAGGAAGCAAAGGTAAAGTCAATAGGTATCATAGCATGAAAAGCCCATGTTGTGGCAAAACAAGGAAAAATACTAGTCAATCCACACAGATAAAGCCACAGGGGCTCAGGAATCCACTCACACACAGAAGCTGGTACTTCTTAGGAACTCACACAGAGAAGCTGGCTGCTTCTTAGGACCCTCTCATACACAGAAGCTGGCGGCTTCTCAGGAACCCAGTCACACACAGAAACTGGTGGCTTCTCAAGAACCCATTCACACATAGAAGCTGGCAGCTTCTCAGGAACCCACTCGCACACAGAAGCTGGGAGCACTGCTGGAACCCCCACACACAAACAGAGACTGGAAGTACTACTGAATCCCAGTCACACAGACAAAGGCTGGAGGTACGGCTGGAATCCCCACACACTGATGAAGACTGGAAGTACTGCTGCAACCCACACACATAGACGAAGATTGCAGATACTGCTGGAACCCAGTCACACACACAAAGACTGGAAGTACTGCTGGAACCCAAACACACAGATGAAGATTGGAAGTATGGCTGGAATCTACACACACTGATGAAGACTGGAAGTACTGCTGGAACCCATACATACAGATGAAGACTGGAAGTACTGCTGCAACCCAGTCACATAGACAGACTGGAAGTACAGCTGAAATCCACACACATAGGCAAAGACTGGAGGTACTTCTGGAACCCAGTCACACAGGCAGGAAGGAAGCACTGCGGTAACCCACTCACACAACGGAGACAGGAGGTGTTGCTGGAACCCACTCTCAGAGAGCGTCTCATGACCCACAGGAGCAGAAGCTATGGGTGGTTATGACGCAAGATCATCTAAGCTAGTGCCTGATGGGGTTAAATGCCTGTAGCTTCTGATTCCTGTGGGTCCAGAGACGCTCTCTGAGAGTGGGTTCCAGCAGTGTCTCCTGTCTCCGTTGTGTGAGTGTGTTCCAGATGTGCTTCTCGGTGAGTGGGTTCCTGGAGGAACCTCAGCGTCTGACGTCATCCACAGGGCGAATCAGGTCCCGCGATGTGACAGATGGATCCTCCCACTGCACGCCAGCAGCGAGTCATGGTAGGGCCGTGACAGACACTATTGACTTTTTAAAACAAACAACCGTCAGCTATTTCTGAAGACCATGTATCTTTTACTCCATCATGATCATTTTTATGGCATCTTAGATATCAAACCGTTCTATGGTACAGGAAATTTCTGTAAACACTGCGAGACTTCTTATAGCTATAAACATACATGCAAGTCATGTTGTCATCTGTGTTTATCTGACACATGCACAGTTCAGGCAGGTGAGAGAGAGAGGTGCCCTAACTGCTGGCTGTAATGCTGTTCTAAGAAATGCTTAAAGTAGCGTGCAGCCCTGGCATCCAAAAAAGAGATAGAATACTTGACTAAAATATTTTGTGATAAGTGTGATTCTTACACAGAAAAAACACACACATGCAGAGTCAAAAAATGTCTGCAGTACAGTTATCCCTTACTGAAAGATGAAAAGCATTTATGCTATACGACAAGGTTGGCTAGGCCTAAAACATTTGAAAGGTATATTATGTATGATTATGAATGTATGCAGGAGACTGGTGTACACATACCCAATTACATCTTTGCAACAAACCTTTACCTCATGCATGAGTAGGAATTCAAGGGGTTCAGCTATCTCTCTGAGTTAACTTTTATTGACAAACGATTCAAGGACTACACTTTCATAACCCATAACTCGAAAGGGTACGACGGCTATTTCATCATCAGTCAGCTGTTGCATGAAAATATGATGGTGGGGTTGTTGGTGAAGGGCGGTAAGCTTTTCCAAATTAGGATTGACATACTGGGCATTTAGTACATAAGTATTGCCATACTGGGACTCCATCAAGCCCAGCATTCTGTTTCCAACAGTGGCCAATCCAGGTCACAAATACCTGGCAAGATCCCAAAAAAGTACAAAACATTTTATACTGCTTATCCCAGAAATGTGGATTTTCCCCAAGTACATTTAATAATGGTCTATGGACTTTTCCTTTAGGAAGTCGTCCAAACCTTTTTTTAAACTCTGCTAAGCTAACCGCCTTTACCACATTCTCTGGCAACGAATTCCAGAGTTTAATTACACATTGAGTAAAGAAACATTTTCTCCCATTCGTTTTAAATTTACTACATTGTAGCTTCATCACATGCCCCCTAATCCTAGTATTTTTGGAAAGCGTAAACAGACGCTTCACAACTACCCATTCAACTCCACTCATTATTTTATAGACCTCTATCATATCTCCCCTCAGCCGTCTTTTCTCCAAGCTGAAGAGCCCTAGCCACTTTAGCCTTTCCTCTTAGGGAAGTCGTCCCATCCCCTTTATCATTTTCTTCGCCCTTCTCTGCACCTTTTCTAATTCCACTATATCTTTTTTGAGATGCGGCGACCAGAATTGAACTCAATATTTGAGGTGCGGTTGCACCATGGAGCAATACAAAGGCATTATAACATCCTCATTTTTGTTTTCCATTCCTTTCCTAATAATACCTAACATTCTATTTGCTTTCTTAGCCGCAGCAGCACACAGAGCAGAAGATTTCAACGTATCATCAACGATGACACCTAGGTCCCTTTCTTGGTCTGTGACTCCTAACGTGGAACCTTGCATGACGTAGCTATAATTCGGGTTGCTCTTTCTCACATGCATCACTTTGCACTTGCTCACATTAAATGTCATCTGCCATTTAGATTCCCAGTCTCCCTGTCTTGTAAGGTCCTCTTGTAATTTTTCACAATCCTCCTGTGATTTAACTACTTTGAATAATTTTGGCCATCAGCAGATTTAATTACCTCACTAGTTACTCCCATATCTAGGTCATTTATAAATATGTTTAAAAGCAGCGGTCCCAGCACAGACCCCTGGGGAACCCCACTAACTACCCTTCTCCATTGAGAATACTGACCATTTAAAACCTACTCTCTGTTTTCTATCTTTTAACCAGTTTTTAATCCACAAAAGAACACTACTTCCTATCCCATAACTCTCCAATTTCCTATGGAGTCTTTCATGAGGTACTTTGTCAAACGCCTTCTGAAAATCCAGATACACAATATCAACCGGCTCACCTTTATCCACATGTTTGTTCACCCGTTCAAAGAAATGTAGTAGATTGGTGAGGCAAGATTTCCCTTCACTAAATCCATGTTGACTTTGTCTCATTAATCCATGCTTTTGAATATGTTCTGTAATTTTGTTCTTTGTAATAGTCTCTACCATTTTGCCCAGTACCAACATCAGACTCAGCATACTATAATTTCCCGGATCTCCTCTGGAGCCTTTTTAAAAAATTGGTGTTACATTGGCCACCCTCCAATCTTCTGGTACCATCTTCAAATGTAAGGATAAATTACATATTACTAACAATTTGCTCCGCAAGCTCATTTTTCAGTTCTATTAGTACTCTGAGATGAATACCATCCGGTCCAGGAGGTTTGCTACTCTTCAGTTTGTAGAACTGCCCCATTACATCCTCCAGGTTTATAGCGAATCCATTCAGTTTCTCTGACTCGTCAGTTTTGAATACCATTTCTAGCACCAGTATCTCACC
The DNA here is from genome assembly GCF_901765095.1 of Microcaecilia unicolor. Taxonomy (NCBI): domain Eukaryota; kingdom Metazoa; phylum Chordata; class Amphibia; order Gymnophiona; family Siphonopidae; genus Microcaecilia; species Microcaecilia unicolor. The sequence continues at coordinate 225,628,965 of NC_044034.1, read as the reverse complement.
CAAATCTTCCTTGCTTTATAGATTCTCTAAATTTTCTGCCCATGAAACTTAGCAAGCTCCCACAAGCCATAGGCTTTGAAGACAGCAAAGGGTACTTTCCTCACTTTTTTAACACCATGGAAAATCAAAGCTATGTGGAGGAAATGATGAGGAAAAATACTACAGTGTTGTCACGTATGTGAATGTTTCCTTGTTTGTGCTCACCTCGCCCTCTGCTATGGACTGCCACCTGTTCCAGACTTCAGCCCAGTCCGGTCCAGATCTTCCGGGCTGCCAGACTTGCTTTTCTTGTTTGTGCCTGAACAGCACCCGTAGCTGCCTTGTGATTCCTGCAGCTGAGCTTCAGCAGCTGATGGGCTTTATTAATCACCTGGAAACTTCTGTGTTTGCCTTTGCATCGTCTAAGGTCCCTGGTTTGTTGGTGCTTTGTTGCACTTCTGCCTAGTCTGGTTTCTTGTTTGAGTTTCTTGTCTGGTTCTAGTTAGTCTGTGTGTAGGTTAGCTTAGGTTTATTGCTTATTTCCCTAGTCTTGTTTCTGGTCTATATTCCTTGTCTAGTTTCTGTTTGTCTGTGTTCTTGTTTAGTGGTTGCTCTGCAGCTTTCAGTCCTGACTCTTGTCTGTCAGTGTTTTTCAGTGGCTGCTTGGCAGCTTTCAGTTCCTGTCCTCTAGCTTGTCCATTTCCTGCCTTGTGTAGTATTGTCTGTCTGTGAGTCCTAGCCCAGTTTCCTGCCTTGTTGCCCATGTATATTCCCTTTCTCTCTGACCCTTAGTCCCTGTTCAGCCTAGTGGGTATCCAGTTCCTGCCCTGTCCAGTAAGTCCTGCCAGCCGCCTGCACCCAGGGGCTCAACTCCTGAGGAACGGTGGTCAAGTGCAGGTGAAGTCTAGCTATTTCTGTCAGAGTTCTGCCTTGTCTCTGGTGTGGGATGGTTTTGCCTGCCACTGCTGCTCCACGGCAGTGGCCCAAGGGCTCACAAACCTAGTTTCTGCCTTGAAAACCTAACAAGTGTTGAGAGCACGATGCCCGATGATAAAGAGGCTTTCACATGCTGATATAGTTGATTTACAAAAAGAACTGACCTGCTATTGCAGGCAGGATGTGTTTATGTTACAACAGGCTTGCGTTCTGTACAGAGAAGAAATTATGAAAATGACAGAGAGGATTGTGAAAGTAGATGATGAAATACCGGGGGCGGGGGGCTGTAACCCTAAAGAATTGTATAGAGTCGTTTCAGTACATCACACTTGCTTCTATTTATATGGTCATGTTCAGGTTTATGTACTTACAAACAAAAACCACAGCACTTCTGCCACTCGCTAATTATCACCAACTGACCAGCCTTTGAAATTAACAGATGCTTTTACCACGGCTGTACAATCTGCTATGATTCTAAAAAAAAAAAAAAAAAGAACCTGCTAACGGGCACCACTTTTGAGTTTCTCAACTACCAAACACAACACAAAGCAGATTACCTAAAAGAGAGAGGATTTAAGGTCATAAGTATTTGGGAATATGAGTGGGACAGGATGGTTAAAACAGATAGGAACTGTGCAGCCTTTCTAAGCAGAACCGCTTTACCTGAACCTTTAATTCCTCTAGACGCCCTTTTTAGAGGTAGAACAAATGCTGTCTGTCTGTACTACCAGGCTAATCAAATGAAAGAAGTGGAGAAAGCCAACCAAAATGTTCAGGATGACCAAAGTTTATTCTTCAACATAAATGCTGATAGAATAACCCAACATGGGCCGTCGACAAACAGTCTTCATCAGGAGTATCTTTCAAATCAGCAAACAATGTTTTGTCATATCTGAATTGCCATCAGCATTCTTCCCGTGGAAGCTACACCATCGGAGAGTAGTTGGACTTGTGAAGAGAACCCCAAGCCACAGATGAGAAGGTGACAGAGCTGAGGTCGCCCACAAACCGTGGCCCCGTGGTTGTCCCCAGCATACACTAGTACACACATCACACCTTCTTTGGTTTGATTTGTGTGCTCTGTGGAATTCATCAGTGTCCTCTGGTGTTTCGTTTTGTACTACCAGGCTAAACAGGGTGAGGAAATATACTATTATGAATAAGAAAATTTCGGCACCCTCTCTGATTGTTTCGAGCTTGGTGTACCTTCCACGTGGGCTCTTTTTCCCCTGTTGCCTGTCAGGATGCACGGAAAGCTCATGCTTCCATTGTGTCGCTGTGCATCAAGATGGGCCAGTGGGAGAAATGTGCACTCACTGATGGTGAGATAATCCTAGTGGGACCTTGGTGTACCATGAAAATGGAAATGGCTATTGCTAAAGGTTATGTGGTTGCTAAAATCTATGAGGTCTGGCATTTTGAACAAACATCTACTCATCTCTGCAGAATACATAAACATGCACCTTCATCAAAAGCAGGAATCATCAGGGTTTCCACATGCTGAACAACAAAACAAATATATAGATGATTTCTTTCTATCAGACAGAAAGCATGCTTTTACATGCTGATCAGGATAGCGTGAACCCTGCAAGATGACAAATTACAAAACTGTTCTTAAACTTATTGTGGGGAAAGTTTGGTCAAAGAAGAAATCTACCTTTTGTGGGTGGAGTGGAGCTGCTGTTGGGGTCATTAGAGCAACCGGTCTTTGCAGAAGAGGGGGCGTCGTATCTGAAGTTCGGGGGTGGGGGGGGGCCAGGGCCAGAGTGAGGGGGCACATTATAGCCCCCCACTGCCGCTGCCACCATTGCCGACCCCCCCCCCCTGCCGCCGTCACCTACCTTTGCTGGTGGGGGACCCCAACTGCCACCAGCCAAGGTCCGCTTCCTCCTGCCGCTGCCTTTAAAAATATTCCTTCAGCTGGCGGGGGACCCCAACCCCCACCAGCCGAGCCAAGGTCTTTTAAGTTCTTCTTCGATCGTCCTCCGTGCTGTTCAAAGCTGCTGAATCCAGTTTCGGAGTCTGACGTTGCAGCACGTTGTATGTGCAGGACGTCAGACTCACAGAAACAGAGTCTGTGAGTCTGATGTCCTGCACATACAATGTGCAGCGACGTCAGACTCCAAAACTGGATTCAGCAGCTTTGAACAGCACGGAGGACGATCGAAGAAGAATTTAAAAGACCTTGGCTCGGCTGGCGGGGGTTTGGGTCCCCCGCCAGCTGATGGAATATTTTTAAAGGCAGCGGCAGGAGGAAGCAGACCTCGGATGGCGGGGGTTGGGGTCCCCCGCCAGCAAAGGTAGCCCATGGCGACGGTGGGGGGGGGGGGGTTGACAGCGGTAGGGGGGTCCAGGGCAAAATCTGCGGGGGCCCAGCCCCCCATGGCCCCACGCAGATACGCCCCTGAGTCAGTGTGGCTTGTCCAGAAAAATCTTGCATGAGCTCTGAGAGGGTAGAGGGAGGGGCTGCGATTCAAAGTTTTCATTCTGAAACAGATGCAATGTTTATGCTTCTCACATTCTTTTAAACTCATTTTAAAAATCCAAAAAAGAGAGAAACCTGTCTGTGCTGCAATTAATATAGGTCATGGCAGCCATTTTTGGATAATGCCACAAGGAGCAGGAGAATGGGGGCTGCACTCTTGCCCCCAATGACTACCATTGGACCACCAGGGTATGGTTTGATTGGGGGGATTTTGAGCGGGAGAGGAAAGTGGCTTTCAGCCATGGACTGGGAAGAGAGAGATGCATCAGGGGCTCAAATCTTTAAAAAAAAAAAAAGCTTATGTGGGTCTTGGCCTGATATTCAGCCGGTGCCACATAACTCTTATGCGGGCCCTGGTTGAATATCGGTTGGGCCTACATAAGCTCCGCCGCCCAGCCCGCCCACATGTAGCCCTCAATGTTCAGTGCCCAGACATAGCCGGTGACGGTTAGCATTTTAAAAAATACTGACCATTGCAGCAGGGGCGTATCTGGAATCCGGCGGTAGGGGGGGCCAGAGCCAGAGCCGAACTGGATTCAACCAATCAGCACTGCAGCGTTACTTCCTTGAAGCACATGGCCACGGAGGAAGACGAAATATGGAGATTGCGGGTCGGACCTCGGCTGGCGGGGGTTGGGGCCCCCCGCCAGCAAAAGTAAGCAGCGGGGGAGGGTTGACGGCGGGGAGGGGGGCCAGGGCGAAATCTGCGGGGGCCCAGGCCCCTGTGGCCCCACGCAGATACGCCCCTGCGTTGCAGGCTGAATATTGGCAAGAATGTCTTATAAGTTAGTCGCACAGACTTTTGCCTGCGTGAGTGTGTTCTTAAGAGCACTGCATATGTCTAGTAGTGTTATAGAAAGATTAGTTGTAGTAGAGTGTTGGAGACACTCCTAACAGTTTCCACAGAGGTTTTGCATGTTGGTGGGAGTATTTTATAATACTGCACCCAGGTTTGGAGATGGAGAAAGCATCTATTTTAAGCCTGTTGTATAAAATACTAGCACAAATCTTACAGAAATCATACTTGCATTGAAGGTGTAGAAATTTGGAATAAATATTAGTGCATACAATACATGTATACAATATAAAATATATGTATAAAATGTGGCTTCACCCATGTTCAGTGGTGTGCTAGAGCCGGTTGTTAAATTTTTTAAGATCTTGCGAGCCAGTTGTTCTGCTGGCTCCGGTAAACGAGGTAAGCATGGCAGGAGGGCGCCACAAGCCATGCTTACCCCGCTTATCTCACCTCCCACAACCCTCGTTTGCCTGCGCCCACCCCGCGCTGCCCTGGGGGGGGTTTAAATCTTTGTTATTACCTCCATCAAAGTGGCCGCGTCATTGAAAGCCCTGCCCGTCTCTAGCCTTCCCTTCATGAGTTCGTTCCCTCAGAGTCCCGCCTTCTGACATTATTTCCTCTTTCCACGAGGGCGGGACTCTGAGGGAACGAACTCAAGAAGGGAAGGCTAGAAATGGGCAGGGCTTTCAATGACGTGGCCGCTTCGACAGAGGTAATAAAAAAGATTTAAACCATGCAGGGTGGCACTGTGGCAGGAAGAAAAAGGGGGGGTGTTGGGGGGGAGAAGAGGTCGGGCAGGTGGATATGAATGGAATGGGAGGGGAGGATAGGGGCAAAGGAGAATCACTGGACATGGATGGGAGCAGGAGGGGAGGGCGGGGGAGAGAGGAGACTCGCTGGGTATGGATGGATGGAAGGGGCAGGGGAGAGAAGAGAATTGCTGGGTATGGATGGATGGAGGGGGCAGGGGAGAGAAGAGAATTGCTGGATATGGATGGAGGGCAGGGGAGGGGAGAGTTGCTGGACATGGGTGGATGGAGGGGAGGGCAGGGGAGAGAAGAGGGTTGCTGGACATGGATTGATGGAGGGGAGGGCAGGGAGAGAGCAGAATTGCTGAGTATGGATGGGTGGAGGGGGGCAGGGGAGAGAAGAGAATTGCTGGACATGGGTGGATGGAGGGGAGGGTAGGGGAGAGAGGAGGGTTGCTGGACATTGGTGGATGGAGGGGAGTGCAGGGGAGAGAGGAGGGTTGCTGGACATGGATGGATGGAGGGGAGGGCAGGGAGAGAGGAGAATTGTTGGACACGGATGGAGGGGATGGAAGGGAAGACAGGAAGGAGATGCACATGGATGGAGGGGAAGGGAGAGAGAAGAAATGCTGGACATGGATGGAGGGAAGAGAAGAAAGAGGACGGAGATGAGATGAGGGAAAAGGGAGAAAAACTGCACATGGATGGAGAAAATAGGCAGAAGCTAGATCCACTGGGCAGTCAAGTCTGCGGAGGACCCAGCTTTTACTTACGGATATAGGGCAAGAAATGAAGAAGAAAGGTGGAAAGTAAAGAAATAAATGGAAAGGAAGCCCTGGAAACGGAGTTAAGAGGACAGATAGCAGCAGAATCAGATACTGGGCCAGCATGACCAGAAAAACAAAGTCACCAGATAACAAAGGTAGAAAAAAATCATTTTATTTTCATTTTAGTGTTTGGAATATGTCCACTTTGAGAATCAGGTGCTCAATGTTAAAAGTTTATATTTGTTTACTTATTTATGGCATTTTATCCCACATTAAACATGAATTAGATTGGAACCTGGGATCATTTAATTTTTTTTTCCTGGGGAGTGTAATGCATTGCCACCCCCCCCCCCCCCCCCAGGCTCTCTCCCCAGCTATAGCCAGCTCTGCAATTTGTGTGGGGGCGGGGGGCGGAGAGGTGGACTGGGGAGAGAGCCTGTAGTTAAACATTTACCAGCACACCACTGCCCATGTTCTACCTTAATTCCTTCCCTAAAAATGCCTACTCTATATGTATGTACGAACTTGCAACGTGTACTTTTATGCATGACCTAATTTAATGAGGCCTTTTATATGCATAATTTTACATTTTATGTGAACCCGGCACCTAGTTTAAGGCAGCCAAAATGAACCTATTTTAACCTTAATGAATAAAGAAAAGTAGGCACCTACTTTTTGTTATAACATACTAACATATGTGGCCAAAACCATGCCTCAGTTTAGGGCATTGATACTTAAACCTGCTTTTGAGCTGGTGTGAACGACTGCAACTACATTTTGCAAGTATGTGCATATATTATCGTATTTCAATATGTGGACTTGCTCACACTTCCCATCCTCCACTAAAACGCTGCTCATGTGAAAGTAACCACCATGCAAACAATGTGCTGGTTGATATTTTATAAAATGTCACATACATGCTGAAATGAGTAGATCTGGCCATTTTTGCACATTCTTAGCATCTAAAACTAGGCAGCTGACTTTTTAAAATCCCCCGCTTAGAAGCACCTAATTTCTACTATTGAAAACTAGTTTAACCAAATATGTACACAGATATCCACCTTGGCAGAGCTGGTGTAAGTGCACAGGCCTAAATGACAGAGACATACAGATAACTTATAATATTCTATAAGCTACACACGTGAGAGTCCTGCCCATGTGTAGGCCCACCTGTCAAATATGTGCTGTGTAAGATATGAATGTGTTTACAGAATAGCACTTACACACACATACAAAACACACACATACACACACACACACACACACACACACACACGTAACTGTTAGCGTTATTTTATTGCCCCAAAAGTTTGGTGATTAGATGCAACACCTTAGCATAAGTTAATAAATAGACCTATTTGTGTTTTAATACCATTCCTTTCTAAGTTTTTTTTCTCTTTCTTTTTTGTAGACTGAACCAAGTGTACCCAGGGTCATCAGTGCTTCCCGTTTCCACCCACTCTTCTTTCAGCTTCAATCCATCCTTTCAATCATCTTCACCTGCACCTGTTTCTTCTTCTACAACTCAGCTATCTCTCTTACGGAGTACACCTTCATCTTGTCTTCCAAGAATCCTCCCACACCATTATTTTTCTAATATATCCTTCTCCTCTCTTTCCAACTGCCTCTGCCCCTTCAATTGCCTTGCCTTCCTCTTTCACACTTCCAGTTGTTCTCCCACCGCATCTCACACCTCATGGTCCCCTTCCAATCGTTCTTCCTCAGTCCCATCATTCCATTTTCCATCCTCTCGTAACTTTCTCTCTCCATCTCCCTCATCTGCACTCTTTCCATTAATCCCTTGTCCACCATCTTCTCCTGTTACAAACCTTTCTGTAGCTGCACTTTCTCAAACTCCATCATCTCCACCTTCTGCCCTCTCTCCATCTTCTCCTACTGCAGCTGCCAACTTTCCCTCATCTTTCACTTGCTCACCATCTTCTCCCCTTTCAAAATCTTCTCTATCTGTCTCTCCTGTATCTACCTGCTTACCTTTATCTTCTGTTCCATTTGCCCTTTCTCAATCTGTCTCTTGCCCCCCATCATTTCCATTCTCCATCATTTCTGCATCTGTCTCAAATATCCCACCTCCTCCCCCATCTTCCCCTTTTCCATCTGCCCCCTGTTCTCGATCATCTCCCCTGTCCATACCTTCACCACTTGCCCGTTGTCCCCCATCATCTCCCCTTACAATATCTTCATCAGTTCGTTGTCTCTCCTCTTCTTCCCATTCTGCCCCTTATACATATACCCCCTCTGTCGCATGATATGTTCCCTGTACCTTTTCCCTCTCATTTCTCCGATCCCCTCTTCTTCATGGCAATTCCTTTCAGGGCACCATTTCCTCCTCTGTTATACTCTACCACCTCACAATTCCTCCTCCTAAATTCAGAAGGATTCTACCATGGAGATGGGCAGCCAGGTGAGTGCTAGAAGGCACTAGAAGGGCAACTCCACGATCTTGGTGTTTATAATTACATGCAAATGTGTGCACTTTCATGTGTATATGTTAGTATGGTGCCTAAGCACTGTTCTGCAAATACCTGCTTAACTTACATAATGTATATTTTCAAAGGGGGTGTAGACAGGGGGAGCATGGCCAGGACATAGGTGGGGCGCTCACATGTGTAATGTATAGACAGTGGTGTGCTGGAGCCAGCTCTCACCGACTCATGAGAGATGTTTGTTTTGTTTTAACAACTAGCTCCCAAAATTTGGGCTCCGGCCCCCTCTTGAACTCCCCCTTACTTTGCTGAAGGGGATGACAAGCCCTACCAGCCAAATATATAGACTTCCGCCATTCCCTGCTGCTTGTTTCTGGCTCAGAGCAACAGGTCGGGACTTCTCACATATGCTCTGAACATGCACAAAAAGTCCTGATATGCTGCTCAAAGCCCAGCAGCGAGCAGTGGCAGTCCACTTATTTGACTCGTGGGGCTCGGCATCCTCTCCAGCAAAGGCATACCTAGCATGCCCATACGGAGGGGAGGAGAGGAATAGGTTGCTCCCTGGGCTCCCCCAAATTACAGGGCTGGCTATTCCCGGAAAGAGGGCCTGTTGTTAAAAATTTACCAACACACCACTGCGTACAGAGTACTGTGAGTTACAAGCATCCCTGTTGCACTTAGGGGTATGTACTTACACCATGGCTAACATATGTGCAATTGCCTAAGTTTTAGGTGCGTTGATAGCCAGTTATACATGTATTCTATAATGAAACCTATGCTCCTAGGTTCCTCTATATAATAGGCCTATTGCAAGCTGTCTGGGTGTCTAACTGGAGATACCCAGTAATAGAATTGCACACTAAGGGTCTAATTTATGATTTTTTTTCCACTCATAGATAAAGATTGGGAGGATTGGAAAGCCTTAGCAAAGTGAGATCTGTAGGGGTCATTATAGTCTATTAATAGGGTTTTATTTAAGGATCTGGAGAATAGGTGCAGTCACCTTTTGTAGAAAAAGAGAGAACCATAAGGAGTCATAGAAGAGTGTGGGCTGTTGATTAAGATTTTGCCTGATTTTTCTCCAAGTTGAAATTAGAGCCCCTTGTTTAGCAAAGCTGGAGGGTTAGATAATTGATACTTTTTATTGTTTGATTTCCTTTTTTTTTTTAATATGAACATATATGCTATGTGCAGTTTTGCTCTGCTAGTTAGTAACCTTATACCAGCTTTTCTGTACAAGTCGTTCATTTAATTGTTGCTTGATAAGCATAATAGAAATTGCTATATATAAAAAAATTTGGGTTGTGATATGGAACAAGGAAGTGAGATAGAGATATTATCATATGATGTTAAAACAGAAAAAGCAATTATATATCCTCATGCAGATATTAGATGCAGTATAATATTCTATTTCATTGCCGGGTTCATAGGTAGTAGCATTTGATTATGTTTTGTGAAGATAAGATACATAAAATGTGATAAGTACATAAGTATTGCCATACTGGGACAGACCAAAGGTCCATCAAGCCCAGCATCCTGTTTCCAACAGTGGCCAATCCAGGTCACAAATACCTGGCAAGATCCCAAAAAAGTACAAAATATTTTATGCTGCTTATCCCAGAAATAAGCAGTGGATTTTCCCCAAGTTCATTTTCATAATGGTCTATGGACTTTTCCTGTAGGAAGCCGTCCAAACCTTTTTTAACCCTGCTAAGCTAACCGCCTTTACCACATTTTCTGGCAACGAATTCCAGGGTTTAATTACACGTTGAGTGAAGAAAAAGTTTCTCCAATTTGTTTTAAATTTACTATACTGTAGTTTCATCGCATGCCCCCTAGTCCTAGTATTTTTGGAAAGCGTGAACAGATGCTTCACATCCACCTGTTCCACTCCACTCATTATTTTATATACCTCTATCAAGTCTCCCCTCAGCCGTCTCTTCTCCAAGCTGAAAAGCCCTAGCCTCCTTAGTCTTTCTTCATAGGGAAGTCGTCCCATCCCCGCTATCATTTTAGTTGCCCTTCGCTGCACCTTTTCTAATTTCACTATATCTTTTTTGAGATGCAGTGACCAGAATTGAACACAATATTCTAGGTGTGGTTGCACCATGGCGCGATACAAAGGCATTATAACGTCCTGTGAGGAACCCCTGAGGATCAGGGAAGAAGGGATCCAGGAGTAAGATGGGTAGGTTTCATACCCGGGATTCCAACTACAAGTCCCAGGATCCTAGGGGCTGGGAAGCCACGCCCCCATGGAGGCATAAGTTTCCCAAGAGCCGGAGGACTACAGTTCCCAAGAACCCCTGCAAAGCCCTGGGGGCAAGCAAAGGAAGCAGCAAGGGAACTACAAGTCCCAGGATCCCAAGGGAGAGGAGGGGGATTGGCTGAGGAGGAATAATCAGGAGGGATAGGACCAGCTGGGGACCATAAAGGGAGAGGAGCCCATGGAATGGGAGGTGGAGAAAGAGGTCGGAGAGGAGATCCAAGCCCAAGATGACTGGGGAAGTGAGCCCATGGAGATTTTTGCTCTAGCTCAGGTACAAGAGTAGAAGTTGAAAGGCTTCATAACAAACCTTCTTCAAGGCTGGGGAAAGCTTGGAGGAAACATTAAGCAGCTGTTCCACTCAAGGGGGAGAGAGGTGCCATGTTGTAAAGCAGTGAATGATTTCAGCTGTGGCCAGAAGTCAGACCCAGTTGGAGAAACAGGTAGTGACTTGAACGATGTCCAGGAACCTGGCTATGCTGGGGAAGCAGTGAGTGATTTGAACTATGTTCAGAAGTCATGCCATGCTGGAGAAGCAGTGAGTGATTTAAACTGTGTCCAGAAGTCGTGCCATGCTGGGGAAGCAGTGAGTGAGTTAAACTGTGTCCAGAAGTCGTGCCATGCTGGGGAAGCAGTGAGTGATTTAAACTGTGTCCAGAAACTGTGGCCAACGGGGGGAAGGAATAAGAGGTGATATGTGCTGTAACCAAGGGCTGTGTCTGGAAGAGGAAATGTCTTGGCCTTGCTGATGGAATAAAGTGGTTTTAAGCATATTTTTGGAGTCTGCTTCTGGGAGTGCTGTGTCCAGGGAAGGGCCCTTCCAGGGTTAGCCAAGTTCATACCTGCAGGAAGGCCTGAAGGTGGTGGCCTGCTGACAGCTTGTTACAGATGGACCAACAATAAAAAGGAACGACAAGGTGGATGCAGCAGCTCATAGGTTTGCTTGCTTTGTTTTATGTAAATGAGGATGACAGCTGCGCTGGGAAGGGGAAAGTCCTAATTGGCTTCATTGCTCACAATGGACTAGATAGGCTCACTTCCACTCCTGTTTATTAAACCTTGGCTAATTTTATGTGCACTGGAAAGGGGGAAGAACATGCCTGGCGCATGCACACAAGGGCTGGGAGGTAAGCACAGCTGTTTTGTGCATGCCCAGCCAGAGAGTTTGAAATTACTTTGTAGTAAAGCTCTTCTCACTAGCATCAATCAAAAAAAAATCTATATTTTTGCAGTTGGGAGATTTATTTGTGGTAGATCTTGCAGTGGGACTTATTTTCTTCCCTTCCTTCAGACACACCACATATGACCTTCACGGCCATTTGGTCTGACACAGTTTAGCAATTTTATTTTTAGTTAAATGTTAACATGCTCTGTATCCACTAAACCCCTATCCCTTCTATCTCATGACATCTGATTAATAGCAACATGAATCTCTCCACATTGTTAAATACAAAATCTGAAAAAATCCTAACAGCATTTATGTACCAAACCTATCACTAATTCCTATGATTCAAACAACTTAAACCCTACCTATGAATAGGCAGCACTACAAATATTACATGGGCCCTAGAACACCAATACACCTATTACTGGTAAAACAGACCATACAAACAGAATACCATAACTTGGTCACAGGTAAAACACAGACAGACCCTCACCAAATACAGAACAAGGGATCATAAATGAGAAATACAAAATTGAAGGCAAAAACTGAACTGGGAATCTCAGTAAGTCAAACCAGGTTTGAACCACAACATGGGAGAAATAAAAATAGAAATGCATTTCCTTTTCACTGAATAAATTACAAAGACATCCATGATACACATTTCCCAAAACTAACATATTCCACTTAAATTCAAAATAAAGCTCTTTTTTCTACCTTTGCTGACCGATATTCAGTGCTAGTTAACTGGCCTGGAGTGACCAGTTAAATCTGAATATTGACTTAACTGGTCATATGCTAGCCAGCGTTACAAGAACTGAATACTTAATACCGGTTGCCAGAAATGACCCAGCATTGAATATCCAGGTTGAACACTGGTGGTGGACAGTCAAAGTGCTGCTCGCTGCTGTCTGAATATCAGGAATTTATTTTTCCCAAGCATGTTGGTCCCAGTTTCTCTTTTCTGCTTTCCTGCCTTCCGCTGTCTTTCCAGTGTATGCTGTCTAATTGTCCATTCTCCAATTTCCGTCTATTTTCTTCCATTCCCTCATTTCCCTTTCAATCTTATGGTCCAGCAACTCCGTGTTTCCTCTCCTTCCCCTCTACCCTTATGGTCCAGCATTTTATTGTCCCTTCTCCATTCTTCTCCACCCTTATAATCCAGCATCACCCTATCTCTCCTACAACCCTATGGTCCAGCAGCTGTGTCCCCTCTCATCCCCCCACCCTTATTGTCCAACAGCTCCACGTTCCCTCTCCGTCCACCACACCTACGGTCCAGTAGCTTTGTGTCCCCTCTCTTCCCACCCCAATAGTCCAGCAACTCTTCCCCCTCTCCCTTATAGTCCAACAGCTTTGTGCCCTGTCTCTTCCCACCCTTATAGTCCAGCAACTCTGTCCTCTCTCCCTTATGATCTAGCAGCTTCTTGTCCTATCTTTTCCCACCCCTATAGTCCAGCAACTCTATCCCCTCTCCCTTATGGTCCAGCAGCTTCATCCCCACCTCCTTCCTTCTTCTACCCCTATACTCCAGCAGTTGTGTCCCCTATTTCACAACCACCCCTGTGGTCCAGCAACTCCTTGTTCTTTTCCCATTCCCTTATCCCACCCCACCCACTAACAGCAATGCATTTAGAGGATTCCTGCTCAGCTTAGAGGGAACATTGCCCACAATGGAAAAATAACTGAAAGAAGCTGGTAGAGATTTGAATACAAATACCAATTTATTGGGCTCTCTCCCAAGTGCACAAAAAATATATAAAAGTAGAGCTAGGAAAACAATGAAGCATATAGTTCATAAACAAAGGCAAAAAGTATTAAACATGCTAAAATGTATTTACAGTAATTGATCTCCTCTGCAGTATGCTTTCTCCTCTAGTCACCTGTATCTCCTGTGCTCCTTTACTAGCAGATGGGTTTTGACCCTCTCTGTTTCTTGGAGAGTGCCTTTTCACTATCAAGACTTTTAGCAGCTCCAATTTCATAAGAACATAAGAGTAGCCATACTGGGTCAGACCAATTGTCCATCTAGCCCAGTATTCTGTTTTCCAAACAGTGGCCAAGCCAAGTACCTGGCAGAAACCTAGAGTGTAGCAACATTCCATGCTACCAATCCCAGGGCAAACAGTAGCTTCCCCATGTCTGTCTCAATAGCAGACTATGGACTTTTCCTCCAGGAATTTGTCCAAACCTTTTTTAAACCCAGATATGCTAACCGATGTTACTACATCGTCTGGCAATGAGTTCCAGAGCTTAACTATTCACTGAGTGAAAAACATATTTCCTCATTTTATATTAAAGGTATTTCCATGTAACTTCCTCGAGTGTCCCCTAGTCTTTGTACTTTTGGAACGAGTAAACAATCGATTTACTTCTACTTGTTCTACACCACTCAGGATTTTGTAGACTTCAATCATATCTCCCCTCCTCCGTGTCTTTTCCAAGTTGAAGAGCCCTAACCTGTTTAGCCTTTCCTCAAATGAGAGGAGTTCCATCCTCTTTATCATTTTGGTCACTGTTCTTTGAACCTTTTCTAATTCCGCTATATCATTTTTGAGATATGGCAACCAGAACTGAACGCATTACTCAAGGTGTGGTTGTACCATGGAGTGATACAAAGGCATTATTGTATTTTTGGTCTTATTCACCATTCCTTTCCGAGTAATTCCTAGCATCCTGTCTGCTTTTCTGACTGCCGCCACCTCCGCCACTACCGCACACTGAAAAGAAGATTTCGACGTATTATCTACAACAACATCTAGATCTTTTTCTTGAGTGCTGACCCCCAAGGTGGACCTTAGCATCAGGTAACTTTGATTCGGATTATTCTTTCCAGTGTGCATCACCTTGCATTTGTCCACATTAAATTTCATCTTCCATTTGGATGCCCAGTCTTCCAGTTTCCTAAGGTCTTCCTACAATATTTCACAGTCCGCAGGTGTTTTAACAGACTTGAATAGTTATGCATCATCTGCAAATTTACTCACCTCACTCGTCGTTCTGATTTCCATATCACTTATAAATATGTTAAATAGCACCGGTCCCAATACAGATCCCTGCGGCACTCCACTGTTCACCCTCTTCCATTGAGAGAAATGACCAATTTACCCTACCTTTTCTTTTCTGTCCAATAACCAATTCCAAATCCACACCAAAACCTTGCCTCCTATCCTATGACTCTTTAATTTCCTCAGGAGTCTCTCATGAGGAACATTAGCAAAAGCTTTCTGAAAATCTAGATACACTACATCAACTGGCTCTCATCCTGCTAGATTCCCTAAGGTATGGTCAGTTTTTTGGACATGGGTTATACCCTGGTCTCTACTCCTCACTCCTTTTTTATAAGCATTTTAAAGCATGGCTATTTATACGGGTTTCTGGAATGGAACTTGATTTACGATTTTTTTTTTTTTTTTGCTGGACCCTTTCGAGTCAATATTTAACCACCACATAGATCCAATCCAGATAGCCAGCATTGCTGAATATAAGTGGAGAGCACTGGCTGCCAGTGACTAGCAGTGAAATTCAGCTGCTATCTGTAAAGTGGTTTAAGTTAGAATACTAATTTTCTGGACAACATACCCTCACTCCATCTCAGATATTATACAGAAGAACTGCAGTGGTTAGCGGGAATTTTCAGTGGCACTATCTGTATAGTTCCACAGAAAATTCACAGACGGGGCAATTCAACAACTGGTCATCTCCATTTAGGCATCTTGAGAACATGTGGTAGGAACATATTCTGTGACAGAACCTGGGTGTCCAGGTTCAGTTATATAATACTAACATAACCCAGTATCTACCCGCTTAACTTTTATGCACCTACAGTTACACCAGCCATAGGTCTCATGTAAGGGGTATAATTTCTCACCCATGCTCCACCCCTGTGTACACACTCTTGGAAATATCCACTATGGGGCCCTTTTACAAAGCATTGGTAAACCCAACGCGGGCTTACTGCACGCTAAATCGGAACTATTGCCGGCCCAAGGCGGCTGCTGGCATTAGTTCCGGCTCGAGTGTGCGCCACTTCCTGTGCGCTGGGAAAAAAATGTTTTCTTTCTAGTGCGGCACTAACCCAGTGGTAATTGGGCATCACCGCGCACTGCCTGGTTACAGCCAGGTTACCGCGAGAGCACTTACCGCCACCTCAGTGGGTGGCGGTAAGTGTTCCCCACCACACGACCATACGGTAAGATTTATCTTGCCACATGGCCAATTTTTGGGGAGGCTTTTTACCCACTGTGGTAAAAAGGGCTCAGGTGAATGGAAAAAACAGCCCCCACTGCTACCGCAGGGCCCTTTTTCCCCGCAGCTTAGTAAAAGGACCTCTATGTAAATTATGTGGGTATTTGCAGAATAGTGCTACACTTATGCATGTAAGTGCTAGTATTCGAGACATTTACATATTCCAGGGGTGAGTAAATGTGGACACCTAAATTATACAATTGCCCTTACAGCTAACACAGCTATAGAGATAACTACTTTGGAATATCTGGCTCTGTGTTATTATGATGTTTTCAATAAGTTCTGTATCATTTAAGTGCTAATTTTGTGTGATGGTGTTTGGATATTAACGGTATGTATTCAGGGTTTATTATACTAATTTTTTTTTTTTACTGTAATCCACTTTGATGTTAGCACTAATAAGTGAAATGGTAAGAAAATCAAATTTAAAAAATGAAAGAAGAGAAGTATTTCTGCTGCCAACAGAAAGAAACAGGGAAAACTGAAGGAGATCAGTACACTGTGCAATACTGAGACAGCCTGGGAACAGAAAAGCTCCTGATATAGCAGAGTGAGACATCAAGGGATAACCTACTAAGAAATAATTCGGACTTCTCTATTGCTTTACAGGAAGATGCTTAATCACTGTTAACCCTATCTTAGGTCCATGCAGGTATCACAC
Source organism: Microcaecilia unicolor (assembly GCF_901765095.1). Classification (NCBI taxonomy): domain Eukaryota; kingdom Metazoa; phylum Chordata; class Amphibia; order Gymnophiona; family Siphonopidae; genus Microcaecilia; species Microcaecilia unicolor. The sequence goes on along the minus strand of NC_044034.1, from coordinate 225,612,466 downwards.
GGAGATGTATGAAGCAGCTTATATTCAAAAAAGGTATGAAAATCTTGTATTCTATACAATCAAACCCAGTTTCTATCCATCTGTCATAGACTCCCCTAAAAGGATTGCAGTGCTCTGCCCTTTGACTTACCTTCTATAACACTTGTGTACAATGACTCCACATGACAATGTGTATTTCTTTGTGTAGTCAAACCAAAGTGGAGAAAGCCAACCAAAATGTTCAGGATGACCAAAGTTTATTGTGGATCTCTGTTGTGTTGCTTCAGGTGCAAAGGTGAAGTGGCTAATGGTGCTGTTTGGACAAAGATGGCATTGGCCCTTCCCACACCAAGGTTGTCAGGCATGGTGAAAGATCTGCTCCACAAAGATGAATGCTGTTATGGCAGTTCCAATATGACAACACATTGTTTGCTGATTTGAAAGATACCCCTGACAAAGATTGTGTCTGTCGAAACACGGTCTGTGTTGGGTTATTCTCAGGTGAATTTTCAAAAGAGACGGGCGCCCATCTTCCGGCACAAATCTGGGACCTTTTTCTGAAGTCCACTGCAGTGCCCCCTAGGGTGCCCAGTTGGTGTCCTGGCATGTCAGAGGGACCAGTGCACTATGAATGTGGGCTCCTCCCATGACCAAATGACTTGGATTTGGTCATTTTTGAGATGGACGTCCTCGATTTCCATTATCGCCGAAAACCGGGGACGACCATCTGAAAAACGACCTAAGAACGACCATCTCTAAGGTCAACCTAAATTTCATGATTTGGGTGTCCCTAACCGTATTATCGAAAAGAAAGATGGACGCCCATCTTGTTTCGATAATACGGGTTGCTCCCCCCCCTTTACGGGGCCATCCTGCGAGGACACCCTCATGAAAACCTGGATGCCCCATTCGATTATGCCCCTCCACATCAGCATTTATTTTGAAGAATAAACTTTGGTCATCTTGAACATTTTGGTTGGCTTTCTCTACTTCTTTGGTTTGATGTGTGACTGTATGGAATTCATCAGTGCCCTCTGGTGTTTTTTGTGTAGTGCCTGCTTTCTGGGATTTGTTACCACATTCTCTTCACATAGAGATTTCTTTTTCTAAGTTTAGAGTAGCTCTTAAGACTCATTTATGTCAATTTGTTTTTCAAAATTAAAACATCTAAGTAAAGAGACTTCCAGTGCACCTCTTGATTGGTGACATGGCAATCTGGGAATTTTCTTTTGTTTTTACAATCCTTTTAACTTGTGATGGAGATCCTATTTCTGTTTAGATTTTAGATTGTGTGCAGTGCATAAGTACATAAGTATTGCCACACTGGGATAGACCAAAGGTCCATCAAGCCCAGCATCCTGTTTCCAACAGTGGCCAATCCAGGTCACAAATACCTGGCAAGATCCCAAAAAAGTTCAACACATTTTATGCTGCTTATCCCAGAAATAAGCAGTGGATTTTCCCCAAGTCAATTTAATAAAGGTCTATGGACGTTTCCTTTAGGAAGCCGTCCAGACCTTGTTTAAACCCCACTAAGCTAACTGCCTTTACCATATTCTCTGGCAACAAATTCCAGAGTTTAATTACACATTGAGTGAAGGAAAGGTTTCTACGATTCGTATTAAAATTTACTATTTTGTAGCTTTATCGCATGTCCCCTAGTCCTAGTATTTTTGGAAAGAGTAAACAAACTATTCACGTCTACCCGTTCCACTCCACTCATTATTTTATAGACCTCTATCATATCTCCCCTCATCCGTCTTTTCTCCAAGCTGAAGAGCCCTAGACACTTCAACCTTTCCTCATAGGGAAGTCATCCCATCCCCTTTATCATTTTTGTCTCCCTTCTCTGTGCCTTTTCTAATTCCACTGTATCTTTTTTGAGATGCGGTGACCAGAATTGAACACAATATTCAAGGTGCGGTTGCACCATGGACCAATACAAAGGCATTATAACGTCTTCACTTTTGTTTTCCATTCCTATCCTAATAATACCTAATATCCTATTTGCTTTCTTAGCTGCTGCAGCACACTGAGAAGAGGGTTTCAACATATCATCAACAATGATGCTGAGGTCCCTTTCTTGGTCAGTGACTCCTAACGTGGAACCTTGCATTACGTAGCTATAGTTCAGATTCCTCTTTCCCACATGCATTACTTTGCACTTGCTCACATTAAACGTCATCTGCCATTTAGACGCTCAGTCTCCCAGTATCGTATGGTCCTCTTGTAATTTTTCACAATCCTCTTGCAATTTAACAACTTTGAATAACTTTGTGTCGTCATCAAATTCAGTTCTCAACAGAGTTTCCAATTTCTTTCAAAGAAAATTTCTCAGCATTAGTGGAGGCTGAGCCAGACTGGAAAACTGGTAAAAAATAATCTTTAGAGATTTTAATGGAAGTATGCATGTAACCCACTGTTATATTGCAGCTCTGTGTGGGAGGAACCCAGCATGGAAATAATTATGAGTCCATCTCACACTGGAGGATGTCCTTGTTTGTGGAGTCTCAGTGTGGGGTGGAGACGATGAATTACTATTTTAGGAAGGGCAGTGCTGTGAAACTTGTCCTTGGTAGCCTGTACCTAAGAAGTCCATAACCCCCACCAAGTGACTTGTTGGAGCTAAGAGGGGTACCTGCTAACAAACCTTGAAACAGGAACAAGATTAAATCTTTTACTGTTAATCTCCTGAGCTGTGTAGAGAAGCCGACCTGTGGACAGGAGATTGGGGAGTCTAGCCATAACCGGGCTTAAGGGTAGGGTGCTGTCTGCTTGCGGATGGTGATTCCTTTCAGAGTAAAACCCTGAAAGGCTTGGACAGTGAATGCTGGATCTAATTCTCTGACCGTAATGGTGATGCAATGGAGAAGTTGATTATGAAGTGCCAACTGGTTGCAGGTCAGGTGAAGGGGTTTTGTATGAATGCAGAACCCAATAAGGAAAGACTAATTTCTTTTGTGACTTTATAAGATCAATGCTGAGTCCTGTGCTAAGGATTTCTATAACCGTTGTTGAAGAGTTCCACTTGTTCAATAAAGTTCAGTTATTTTCTTTGGCTCTCCTGGCTAATGTGTGGTTCCTGCATGTGAACTGGAGGGACCCTGTCGTGAGTGGTGCACACCCACTCCTGAACCCCAAGATTCACTCACTGAGTTCACCTCCTGGGTGTGAACCTGCTTCTGAGTGAGAGGCGTGGGTTACATGTGCTTGCAATTTTTTTGCAGAGAGAAGAGAAGGGGCAAGCCAGAGTTCCTGCGGCAGTATTTTTACTTCTATCTTCCCTCCCATCCTCCTGCACAATGCCTTCCCACCAGCAGAAGTCTGCAGTAACCTGTGCATCTCATTTGCTGTTGCCCAGAATGCCCACCTCCCTACCTAGTTTCTACTCTGAAATAGGAACTGCACAGGGCCAGTAGGTCTCTCAAGATAATCAGGACTGGACAGTTTTGATGTAGGAGAGAAGGCTGATGAGGATAATACATACATGCATACATAATAAATGACAGTTAAAGACCTGTATGGTCCATCCAGTCTGCCCAAGAAGATAAACTCATTTTACATGGTATGCGATACTTTGTATGTACAAGACCTCACCCAAGTCTACTAACCACCTCTGAGTGAGAGGGTCTAAAAAAATTCTCTTCCCTGTCCTCCCTGCCTACACAATACCAAATAGAGACCAAATTCAATTAGATTGGGAGGTATAAGACAATTTTATCAACTTACAAAATGTTACTCCCCTTGGGAACCTGTGTTGTTCGCTGATTCAAGGACAGTGTCACGTCTGTGGCCGTGACCACCCTCAGACTTACCTTATTCCTGGGGGTCAGCTTCCTAGCTGGCTCCTGTTTCTTCTGTCTGTCCTTTCTGAGCTAGCTCTGGCTCTCTGTGCTGGCTGCATCCAGCAGCATGACACTAATTGCCTCACTATACTGCACCTGTGGGTGTTGCCTGGGTTAGCTCTCTCTCTCTCCCTCTGTGCTGGCTGCTTCCAGCATGACTCTAATTGCTTCATTACACTACACCTGGGTGTGGGAAGCCTCTCTGTGTTTCACTGTGCTTTCTGCCTGACTTGTGGTTTGTGCCTGAACAGCATCCGTAGTTGCTTAGAGATTTCTGCAGCTGTGCCTTTGGTGTTGAAGGGCTTTATTAAGCACTTAGAGACTGCAGCCTTTGCCTTTGCATTGCCAATGCCTCCGCAGTGCCTTAGGTCCCAAGGTTAGTGTGCTGTCTGCACAGTTAGCTTTCCTTGTCTTTTCTTGTGGGCTTCCATCCTTCTGCTTTGCGAGTTACTATCACCTGTGGGCCTTGCCTTCTGGCTCAGGGTATTATTGCTCTGTGGGCTTTCAGGCCTTCTGTGTCTATTGCTCTGTGGGCTTCCATCCCTTCTGTGCCCATTGTTCTGAGGGCCTCCAGTCTATCTGCGTATATCCCTTTTACCTGTGGGCTTCCAGGCCTTCTGTGTGTATTACTGCGGTCTGGGGGTTTCCAGCCTTTCTGTGGGCTTCTAGCCTTTCTGGGTGTATCTCTCTGACCTGCAGGCTTTCAGCCTTTCTGTGATTATTATTCTCTGTGAGCTTCTAGCCTTTCTGTTATCCCTGTGCAGTGGTGCAGCAGCACACTGTCTGAGTCTAGTTCCGTGCCCTGTCGCCCTCGTGTATCCCAGACCCAGGGTGGGTCCTCTGGATCTTCAGCTCCTGCCTTATCCTGCAAGTCCTGCCGGCCACCTGCACTTCGGAGCTCAACTCCGGAGGAATGGTGGCTAAGTGCAGGTGAAGCTGTTCCTGTTTTGTCTGTTCTAGTTGCCTGCCTTGTACTACTCCAGTCCAGAGTTCCAGTACTGCTCTTCTGTGTTTCCAGTCCCGAGGTGGTCTTGCCTGCTGCTGCCGCTCCTCGGCAGTGGCCCAAGGGCTCACAAACTCAAGTCCTGCCTCGAGGACCTGACAGAATGCCAAGGCCCTCGAGAACGCAACAGACAGCATAAGGAGGAGGTTTGGATGACAGATGTACTGAGGAAAGAAAATGGATGACTGGGTGGGGGTGGAAAGGAGGACAGATTGCCTACCCTCTCCCGGGGTGGGGCATTGGGGAAAAAATTGATTATTGTGCTGAGTGATAAATGTTTGTACCCAAAATATTGGAGATGATTATTCAAGAGCTGAAAGGAAGGCTTGGTATCTGAAGGATGGAAAGGTGGAAAATGTGTCTGTGGGTGCCAGAAGGAGGATAAAATGAACATAGTAACATAGTAGATGACGGCAGAAAAAGACCTGTGCGGTCCATCCAGTCTGCCCAACAAGATAAACTCACATGTGCTACTTTTTGTGTATACCTTACCTTGATTTGTACCTGTCCTTTTCCGGGCACAGACCGTATAAGTCTGCCCAGCACTATCCCCGCCTCCCAACCACCAGCCCCGCCTCCCACCACCGGTTCTGGCACAGACCGTATAAGTCTGCCCAGCACTATCCCCGCCTCCAAACCACCAGTCCCGCCTCCCACCATCGGCTCTGGCACAGACCGTATAAGTCTGCCCAGCACCATCTCTGTCTCCCGCCACCGGCTTTGCCACCCAATCTCTTCTAAGCTCCTTAGGATCCATTCCTTCTGAGCAGAATTCCTTTATGTTTATCCCACGCATGTTTGAATTCCGTTACCGTTTTCGTTTCCACCACCTCCCGCGGGAGGGCATTCCAAGCATCCACTACTTTCTCCGTGAAAAAATACTTCCTGACATTTTTCTTGAGTCTGCCCCCCTTCAATCTCATTTCATATCCTCTCGTTCTACTGCCTTCGCATCTCCGGAAAAGGTTCGTTTGCAGATTAATACTTTTCAAATATTTGAACGTCTGTATCATATCACCCCTGTTTCTCCTTTTCTCCAGAGTGTACATGTTCAGGTCCGCAAGTCTCTCCTCATATGTCTTGTAACGCAAATCCCATACCATTCTCGTAGCTTTTCTTTGCACCGCTTCAATTCTTTTTACATCCTTAACAAGATACAGCCTCCAGAATTGAACACAATACTCCAGGTGGGGCCTCACCAACGACTTATACAGGGGCATCAACACCCCTTTCTTCTGCTGGTCACACCTCTCTCTATAAAGCCTAACAACCTTCTAGCTAGGGCCACCGCCTTGTCACACTGTTTCGTCGCCTTCAAATCCTCAGATACTATCACCCCAAGATCCCTCTCCCCATCCATACCTATCAGACTCTCACCGCCTAACACATACATCTCCCGTGGATTTCTACTCCCTAAGTGCATCACTTTGCATTTCTTCGCATTGAATTTTAATTGCCAAACCTTAGACCATTCTTCTAGCTTCCGTAGGTCATTTTTCATGTTTTCCACTCCCTCCGGAGTGTCCACTCTGTTACAGATCTTAGTATCATCCGCAAATAGGCAAAATTTACCTTCTAACTCTTCGGCAATGTCACTCACAAATATATTGAACAGAATCGGCCCCAGCACCGATCCTTGAAGCACTCCACTACTCACCTTTCGCGCCTCTGAGCGAATTCCATTCACCACCACCCTCTGGCGTCTGTCCGTCAACCAGTTCCTAATCCAGTTCACCACTTCAGGTCCTATCGTCAGCCCATCCAGTTTATTTAAGAGCCTCCTGTGGGGAACCGTGTCAAAAGCTTTGCTGAAATCTAAGTAGATTATGTCCATAGCTCGTCCCTGATTCAATTCTCCTGTCACACAATCAAAGAATTCAATGAGGTTCGTTTGGCACAATTTCCCTTTCTTAAAACCATGTTGTCTCGGATCTTGCAACTTATTGGCTTCCAGGAAATTCACTATCCTTTCCTTCAGCATCGCTTCCATTACTTTTCCAATAACCGAAGTGAGGCTTACCGGCCTGTAGTTTCCAGCTTCTTCCCTATCACCACTTTTGTGAAGAGGGACCACATCCGCCGATCTCCAATCCCTCGGAACCTCTCCTGTCTCCAAGGATTTATTAAACAAATCTTTAAGAGGACCCGCCAGAACCTCTCTGAGCTCCCTCAATATCCTAGGGTGGATCCTATCCGGTCCCATGGCTTTGTCCACCTTTAGCTTTTCAAGTTGTTCATACACACTCTCTTCTGTGAACGGTGCTCTATCCACTTCAATCTCATTTGTACTTTTTGCAGTCCATCGCGGTCCTTCTCCAGGATTTTCTTCTGTGAAAACGGAACAGAAGTATCTATTTAGCAAATTTGCTTTTTCTTCATCATTATCCACATAGCGGTTCGCAGTATCTTTTAGTCTCACAATTCTCTTTTTAGTCATTCTCCTTTCACTAATATACCTGAAGAAAATTTTGCCACCCCTCCTTACATTTCCAGCCATTTGTTCTCTGTGGGCTTCCAGCCCTTCTGTGCTCATTGTTCTGAGGGCCTCCAGTCTATCTGCGTATATCCCTTTTACCTGTGGGCTTCCAGGCCTTCTAGGTGTATTACTGCGGTCTGGGGGTTTCCAGCCTTTCTGTGGGCTTCTAGCCTTTCTGGGTGTATCTGTCTGACCTGCAGGCTTTCAGCCTTTCTGTGTTTATTATTCTCTGTGGGCTTCTAGCCTTTCTGTTATCCCTGTGCAGTGGTGCAGCAGCACACTGTCTGAGTCTAGTTCCGTGCCCTGTCGCCCTCGTGTATCCCAGACCCAGGGTGGGTCCTCTGGATCTTCAGCTCCTGCCTTATCCTGCAAGTCCTGCCGGCCACCTGCACTTCGGAGCTCAACTCCGGAGGAATGGTGGCTAAGTGCAGGTGAAGCTGTTCCTGTTTTGTCTGTTCTAGTTGCCTGCCTTGTACTACTCCAGTCCAGAGTTCCAGTACTGCTCTTCTGTGTTTCCAGTCCCGAGGTGGTCTTGCCTGCTGCTGCCGCTCCTCGGCAGTGGCCCAAGGGCTCACAAACTCAAGTCCTGCCTCGAGGACCTGACAGAATGCCAAGGCCCTCGAGAACGCAACAGACAGCATAAGGAGGAGGTTTGGATGACAGATGTGCTGAGGAAAGAAAATGGATGACTGGGTGGGGATGGAAAGGAGGACAGATTGCCTACCCTCTCCAGGGGGTGGGGCATTGGGGGAAAAATTGATTATTGTGCTGAGTGATAAATGTTTGTACCCAAAATATTGGAGATGATTATTCAAGAGCTGAAAGGAAGGCTTGGTATCTGAAGGATGGAAAGGTGGAAAATGTGTCTGTGGGTGCCAGAAGGAGGATAAAATGAATGGGGAGAAAAGGAAGAGACATTATCAGGGGAGATTACAAGATTCAGGGAAAGGTAAGAATAGTGCCTGAAAGGAGAGAGAAGGGGGGGGGGGGGATAACTAAGAAACCCAAACTAAAAAATGGATAAAAACAAAGAACAAAATAAGAAAAATCCCTCAAAATTGCTGTTAAACCTCCATCACTTGTATGTGTGTGTTCTACTTGCTATGTTTTATTTATATGTTATATTATAATATGTTATATTGCTATGTGTGTTCTATTTGCATCCGCGGGAGGTGGTGGAGATGGAAACGTTAATGGAATTCAAACGTGCATGGGATAAGCACAAAGGAATACTGTTTAGAAGGAATGGATCCATGGAATCTTAGCGGAGATTGGGTGGTGACGCTGGTAATTGGAAAGCGAAACCGGTGCTGGGCAGATTTCTACTGTCTACGCCCTGATCGTGACTGAATAGACAGGGATGGACTTGAGTGTAAATTTTAAGGGACTTCGACGTTACCTTCAGAACTTTTAGTACAAGAAGAGTGCTGGGCAGACTTATACGGTCTATGCCCTGAGAATGGAAAGGACAGGTCAAACTCTGGTATACATATAAAGTATCACATACCATGTTAAATGAATTTATCTTGTTGGGCAGATTGGATGGACTGTACAAGTCTTTATCTGCCTCACTTACTATGTTACTATGTTTGTCTTACAAATGCTCCCAGAAGGGGGCTGGGTTGGCTAGGATTAGTCTTCAAGGTAACTGAGTGATCTGTACAGAGCAGTAAGGGGGGTAGGGTTGAGGGGGAGGAGAACATATGGAGTGTGGAGTTGTGGGTGAGTTTCCTGCTTATTTTTGAACGAGAAGGCCGGCCATCTTCAGACACAAATCGGGACATGGCTGGTATAATCGAAAGCCAATTTTGGCCGGCTTCAACTGCTTTCCGTCGCAGGGCCGGCCAAAGTTAAAGGGGGCATTTCGGCAGGGTACGGAAGGCAGGACGGGGGCGTGGTTACAAGATGGCCGGCTTCGGCTGATAATGGTAAAAAGAAGGCCGGCTCTGACGAGCATTTGGCCGGCTTCACTTGGTCCATTTATTTTTAGGACCAAGCTTCAAAAAAGTGCCCCAACTGACCAGATGACCACCGGAGGGAATCGGGGATCACCTTCCCTTACTCCTCCAGTGGTCACCAACCCCCTCCCACCCAAAAAAATTTTTTAAAACATTTTTGTGCCAGTTTCTTTCTCTATAATATCAGCAAAATTCACCCTTTCCTTTCTGAGCACACTACCAGAACCCTCATCCACACTCTTATCACCTCTCACTTAGACTATTGCAACTTGCTTCTTACAGGTCTCCCACTTAGCCATCTCTCTCCTCTTCAATCTGTTCAAAATTCTGCTGCACGACTAATATTCCGCCAGTGTTGTTATGTTCATATTAGCCCTCTCCTCAAGTCACTTCACTGGCTTCCTATCCGTTTCCGCATACAGTTAAAACTCCTCTTATTGACCTATAAGTGCATTCACTCTGCAGCTCCTCAATACCTCTCCACTCTCATCTCTCCCTACATTCCTCCCTGGGAACTCCGTTCACTGGGTAAATCTCTCTTATCTGCACTCTTCTCCTCCACTGCTAACTCCAGACTCTGTTCCTTTTATCTGGCTGCACCATATGCCTGGAATAGACTTCCTGAGCCGGTACGTCAAGCTCCATCTCTGGCCGTCATCAAATCTAAGCTAAAAGCCCACCTTTTTGATGCTGCTTTTAACATCTAACCCTTATTCACTTTGTTCAGAACCCTTACTTTATCATCCTCACTTTAATATTCCCTTATCTCTTGTTTGTTCTGTCTGTCTGTCCTAATTAGATTGTAAGCTCTGTCGAGCAGGGATTGTCTCTTCATGTTCAAGTGTACAGCGCTGCGTACGTCTAGTAGCACTTTAGAAATGATAAGTAGTAGTAGTAGTTCTATGCCAGCCTCAAATGTCATACCCAGCTCCATGACAGCAGTATGCAGGTCTCTGGAGCAGTTTTAATGGGTGCTGCAGTGGACGTCAGGCAGGCAGACCCAGGCCCCCCTACCTGTTACACTTGTGGTGATAAATGTGAGCCCTCCAAAATCCACCCGAAACCCACTGCACCCACATGTAGGTGCCCCCCTTCACCCATAAGGGCTATGGTAGTGTTGTACAGTTGTGGGTAGTGGGTTTGGGGGGCTCAGCACACAAGGTAAGGGAGCTATGGATGTGGGAGCAATTTATGAAGTCCACTGCAATGCCCCCTAGGGTGCCTGGTTGGTGTCCTGGCATGTGAGGGGGACCACTGCACTATAAATGCTGGCTCCTCCCATGACCAAATGCCTTGGATTTGGCCGGGTTTGAAATGGCTGACATTAGTTTCCATTATCGGCGGGAAACCAATTGCAGCGATCTCTAATGCCGGCCATCTCTAACACCGGCCCAAATGTTGAGATTTGGCCAGCCCCAACCATATTATCGAAACGAAAGATGGTCAGCCATCTTGTTTCGATAATACGGTCAGGTATGCCGCTTTCCGGGGCCGGCCTTGGAGATGGCCGCCCATATAGATGACCGGCCCCGTTCAATTATGCCCCTCCATGTGATTTAAAAATTATGGGCCTCTTCTACAAAGGCGCGCTAGCAGTTTTAGCGCTCGCTAAAAACTAGAGATGTCCGTAGGAATATATAGCGCACCTTTGTAAAAGAGGCCCTATTTGAACATAGACATCCGGTACAAGAGGCTTTTTTTAAACTGACATCCAAAAGAAAAGAATGCTTAGTCATTATCTAAAAAATACTAACAATTCCAAAGACTAATTTCCCCCGCCACCCCGTCCTAACCATGACTTTCCCCACCTCTGTCTCGCCACTACTTCTACTGCTGCATAATAATAATTAATTACAATAAAATAAAAAAGAAGACAAGAAAAGCGGCACGGGGATAGTCCTTTTTCCTCCAACTTTGACTTCCTGTTTCAGAGAGGCAGACAGCATGAACCAGCACCGACATGCAGAGAAGCAGAAGCCTCATGCCTTTTTTTTGTTGCAGTTGTTTTCTGCCACTGCTACCGTTGGTCCTAGTAACCAGCAGCAGCAAGAACAGAACATGATAGGCTGGATGTGGTATCATTTAGCATGCTGCACTTTCTGTGAGATGGTACCATATGCAGCTTATCATATCACCTGTACAAAGCAAATGAGTTCTCCATGTTTGTATGTTTTGGTCCCTGTGGACACAGAGCTAGTGATGTTGCCCCATGAGTAGTATGACAGAGAAGTGATATTGGGTGTGAGGGGATCATGAATACAATGATAGGAGATACCAGATGGGGTGGGGGAGGGGATATAGTGACAGTGGAAATCCTGGACATGGGGGTGGTTAGGATGACAGTGGAGATGCTTGACATGAGGGGTGGTAGGGAAATGATATGGAAGGGGATTGAGAGAGAGAAGAGATCTGGATGAAAAAGGGAAGAGAGAGATGCTAGATGGAAGGGGGAGATAGAGCTAGGAGATGCTGGATGGAAGGGGAGAGGAAAGAATTAGTAAAAGATGGGGAATAAGAGGAAGGGAAATTGGGAAGGCCAGGTTGAGGGAAAGGTGTAAAATTGTAAGCAGACACAGTAAAAACAGGGAGATTGAAGACTGGATAGTAAGAATAAATAAAATCTAAGTGGACAGAGAGGCACAAAAGGAAAAGATCAATGTTGGAGATGGATGTGGGGGGGGGGGGGGGGATGAAGAAGACAGGAGGAGAGAAAAAAATGTCAAATTGACAGGACACCCTGGAAGGAGAGTTAAGAGAAGACAGAGAAAAGCAGAAACTAGAGACAGGAACCAACACATTAAAAAAAATGTAAATGGCCAAACAACAAAGTTTTAAAAATAATAATTTTATTTTTTAATTTAAAATAAAGTAGTGTGGTAGCCATGTTACTACTTTAAAAGTTAAGAAAAATAAAATAAAAAAACTGAAAATAAGGTAATACCTTTTTTTTCCAAAACTCATCTTTATGGTATATTTTCTTCTATTGGTATAAGCTCCTATTTTTCCCTATCCACCCTTTGTGGTCTAAAAAGGTTGATTGAAATTTTTCCTTTCATTATGAAATATGTAATATTTTTTTCAAATTATTTGATCCATATTTCTTTTGCAAGTGTAAATGTTTGTTTGGTTTGCTTAAAAGTTAAATAAAGAATAAAATAATACATAAACATACATCACTTTAAAAGTGTTAATACACATTTAGGGCCCTGTTTACTAAGCTGCGCTGTAGGCTACAAATTAGCATGCACAAATGTTAGAGTTATGGCTTTATCTTCCCTGAGTGCCCCATTTACCCCTCGGTAAACTAGTGGTCAAACTTTTTGGAGTTTGAAACAGGGGCGTATCTGCGTGGGGCCTCAGGGGCCTGGGCCCCCGCAGATTTTGCCCTGGACCCCCCTACCGCCATCAACCCTCCCCCGCTGCCGTTCTTACTTTTGCTGGCGGGGGACCCCAAACCCCCGCCAGCCGCCCCGCGGTGTTTAAAATTCATCTTCGGCCTCCGTGGCCATGCTGCTGTGATAGGCGCTGTTGAAATCCACTTCGGAGTCTGACGTCGTTGTACGTTGTACGTGCTGCGACGTCAGACTCCGAAGTGGATTTCAACAGCGCCTATCACAGCAGCACGGCCACGGAGGCCGAAGATGAATTTTAAACACCGCGGGGCGGCTGGCGGGGGTTTGGGGTCCCCCGCCGGCTGAAGAAGAAGTTTTTACGGCAGCGGCAGGTGGAAGCAGACCTCGGCTGGCGGGGGGTTAGGGTCCCCCGCCAGCAAAAGTAAGAACGGCAGCGGGGGAGGGTTGGCTGCGGGAGGGGGGGTAGAGAGAGTCATTGGTGGCGGTGGGGGCTCGGCGGTGGGGGCTCGGCGGCGGCGGGGGGGGGGGGCTAAAATGTGCCCCCTCCCTCTGGCTCTGGCCCCCCCTACCGCCGGAGTCCAGATACGCCCCTGGTTTGAAAGAATCCTAATAGCAGTGTTCTTGATTGATTGTAAAGGCTGAAGAAACTGTGAGATCCTTTTACTAAGTTGTGCTGAAAAATGGGCAGCGCTAATGTAGGCGCGTTTTGGGTGCATGCAGATCCACTTTTTAGCGCTACTGTAAAAAAAGGCCTTTTTATATTTTTTTCCGAAAATGGATGTGCGGCAAAATAAAAATTGGCGCGCTTCCATTTTGAGTCTGAGACCTTACTGCCCGCCATTAACTTAGTGGTAAGGTCTCACATGTTAACTGTGTGGTAATCATCTGTGTGCATAGAATGACAATTACTGCCCGGTTTCTGCCGCGCGCCAGAAAATAAAAAGTTTCCAGCTTCCCAAAAATGAAATTACCGCAAGGGCCATGCAGTAGTCAGGCAGCAACTCCAAACTGAAGCACATTGGGCGCATGTTGGTGCCTACGCAGCTTAGTAAAAGGACCCCCGTGGTAGGCCAGAGAACACAATGTTGCATAATCTAGACCGAGAACTATATAGTGAATAAAGAAGTGTATTTTGAGATGCTTCATTGAGATAGGACCAAATGTTGTATTTAGCCGCTAAACAGATAGCGCTGTCATGGTCACTGCTGAACACATATATTCAGCGCTGCTATATATACAGTTTGAAATGCTCAGATTTTATATATTTGACTTCTGTAAGAATGGAATATGAATATTTTGGTCACACCAAGAATTACAATTTCTGGTTTTCTTAACAGGTGAGGACATTCCATGGACATTTTAAGGTATCATGTTAATTCCCAAAGAGTATAAAATAAAGATCAGCTCCATCACCTGTATGAGACTTCAGATTTAGAAACAAACATAAATGGAAGAAGCTAGCAAAGAACCAATACCAGTACAGACTGCAAAACTGTGCAAGTAAACACTGGAAATAATAATGTATCCAAATAAAATATCTGTGTAATTAACTTGAAAATTAGTTTCTGGAATGTTTTTCCTTACATTACTTTATACATTTGCTATACTACCTTTCAATATAGAGACCAATGCAGTAAAGAAGAATATAGCCAGGTGAGACATATCTAACAGTCAAGAGGCAGTGGAGAAAATGGTAGCTGCCCTCTGGGGTCACAGCCAGGTCATCCCAGCAACTTAAGTTTCACAGGTTTGGTTAAAAAATGCAGGGTCTGACTTTCAAAGCAATATGAGAGTAATTCTATAAAATGTTGCCTATACAGTGATACCTTGGTTTTCGTTAATAATCCGTCCGAAAACAATCAGTGAAAACCGAAACAGACAAAAACCGAGGCAATTATTTCCATATGAATCAATGTAATCCAATGAGCAGGGTTGCCCTTTGTTTTCGCAAAATTATCAGCGAAAACCGAGGCAACCAACGAAATCCGAGACAAATTTTTCACTGAAAAAAATCAACGAAAACCGAAACCGATGATAACTGAAGTCAACGAAAACCGAGGTTTCACTGTATATGAAGGGCAAGCAAGTGCCTTTTTGTGGCTTAATTTAGAAAGACACATAATGGACTCCTATGTGTCTTCATAAAATACTAGCACAAATCCTACAGTTTTGTTTTTCTTTCTGAGAAAGCAAAGCTTTGGACTGTCTTTTTGCATTCTGTATTGAAATTTGTTAGCTCATAATTTCTTAGCAAGAAAACAGCTGAAACTCAATGCTATATATATATTTTTATAGGCACTCAAGAAAAGGTCTATGGTCCTTCCAGGATCTTCAGATAGAAGCAGGGCCGCCGAGGGGGGGGGGGGGGCAAGATTTGGCTCAGTACGTTTTCCAGGTTCACCAAGATTTCTTTCAGTTCTTCTGCATCATTACCCTTCAAAACCATTTCCGGTACAGGTAGATCTCTTACATCTTCTTTCGTAAAGACCGAAGCAAAAATTCATTCAGTTTCTCCACTATGGCCTTGTCATCCCTGAATGCCCCTTTTGCTCCTTCGTGGTCTAATGGTCCCACAGGTTCCCTCACAGATTTTGTGCTTCTGATATACCTGAAAAAGTTGTTACTGTGAATTTTAGTTTGTGCAGCAAGTTTCTCTTCATATTCTTTTTTTATCCTTTTTTATCAGTGCTTTGCATGTGACTTGCCGGTGCTTATGTTGCTTCTCATTTTGGGTCTTTTTTCCATTCTTTGAAGGACATTCTTTTGGCTGAAATAGCCTCTTTCACTTCACCTTTTAACCATGCTGTCTGTAATGTTCTTTTTTTCCCATGTTTGTAAATACGTGGAATGTATCTGGTCTGTGCTTCCAAGGTGGTGGTTTTGAACAACGCCCATGCCTGATTTAGAGGCTCTTTTTTTACTGCTCGCTCTTTTGGAGTGGCCGCCAGTGGCAGTCCTGCCCAAAGCATGCACCATTTCCACAGAAAAAGAAAACCCCTGGAAATGGCGTGCGTGGCGGTAACCCGGCAGTAATCGGACATCGCTGTGCGCTGCCCACAAATATATGGGCGTCTCTAGCATTTAGCGCACGCTTATTTTTAGTGCACACTAAAATCGCTAGCATGCTTTTGTAAAAGGACTCCCAAGTTTTAGCACCTGGGGCAATGAAAGGTTAAATAACTTGCTTAGGTTCACAAAGAGCCACAGTGGAAATTGAACCCACATCCCCATGGTCTCAGCCCATTGAAGCAACCATTAGGCTACTCCTCTACTAAGCACCTACTGCAGCTTAGTAAAAGGACCCCTAAGTGCAGCCAGCTGCACAAACTCAGCTATTTCATGCCGGTGCCGCATAGCACAGCATTATGCGGTAAAGGCAGTTAGCTTAGCGGAGCTTAAAAAGGCTTGGACGGCTTCCTACAGGAAAAGTCCATAGACCATTATTAAATGGACTTGGGGAAAATCCACTGCTTATTTCTGGGATAAGCAGTATAAAATATTTTGTACTTTTTTGGGATCTTGCCAGGTATTTGTGACCTGGATTGGCCACTGTTGGAAACAGGATGCTGGGCTTGATGGACCTTTGGTCTTTCCCAGTATGGCAATACTTATGTACTTATATATCTGGATATAAAGCCAGTGATGGCAAAAAAAAAATTGCTGACCACTGCAGGCTGAATATTTACCCCCAAAAGAAGAAGCTGCAGAGTTTTGATGACAGCTGGTTAGGATCACAAAAAGGTACTTAATTCCACCACAGATTACAAAGCATCTGTAAGAAATTTTATTTTTTAACAAAAACATTACTTCCAGAGCAAGAACGTCTGGATTAAAAGATCAAGAAGTTCCAGGTTGGGATCAGTCTAAACATGTCAGGAAAAAAATTCTAATATGCAGTCCCAAAAACTGCTCAGCCATATGTCTAAAATACTATCTTAAGGCAACACTTCGAACCAATTCAAATGCAAAAGTAGTGAGTAGTTGTTTTAAATATACTATTTATGGGGCCCATTTACTAAGACACATAGAGGGGAATAATCGAACAGCGCCGGCGAAATTGATGACCGGCCATCTTCAGGCCCGGCGCCGTAAGGGGTGGAGCCAAGCGTATTTTCAAAATACGCTTGGCGCCGGCCAAATCGCTTGCAGGAATTAGAATAGGATCGCCGGCGGATCGCCGGCGGATCACCAGGTTTAGATGAGATGGCTAGCTCCGATTTTTAGCCATAATGGAAACTGGACCCGGCCATCTCAAACCCGGCGAAATGCAAGGCATTTGGCAGTGGGAGGAGCCAGCATTTGGAGTGCACTGTCCCCCCTGACATGCCAGGACACCAACCGGGCACCCTAGGGGGCACTTAAAAAATCTTAAAAAAAAAAAAAAAATTAGCTTCCAGGTGCATAGCACCCTTTCCTTGTGTGCTGAGCCCCCCCCCAAATCCTCCCCCCCCTGAAACCCATTGCCCACGTCTACACCATTACTATAGCCCTAAGGGGTGAAGGGGGGCACCTACATGTTGGTACAGTGGGTTTTGGGTTTTTTTGGAGGGTTCTACATTAACCACCACAAGTGTAATAGGTAGGGGGGGATGGGCCTGGGTCCACCTGCCTGAAGTGCAGTGCACCCACTAAAAACTGCTCCAGGGACCTGCATACTGCTGTCAGGGAGCTGGGTATGACATTTGAGGCTGGCATACAGGCTGGCAAAAAATGTTTTAATTTTTTTTGTGTGTGTGTGGGAGAGGGTTGGTGACCACTGGGGGAGTAAGGGGAGGTGATCCCCGCTTCCCTCCGGTGGTCATCTGGTCAGTTGGGGCTCTTTTTTGGGACTTGGTCCTAAAAATACATGGACCAAGTCCGCCCAGCGAAATACTCGTTCAATCAGGCGTTTTTTTTTTCATAATAAGGTGAAGACGACCATCTCGTAGCCCCGCCCCCTTCCCGCCTTCACTACCCTCCCAACACGCCCCCTTGAAGGTTGGCTGACGCCGCAACAAAAAAGCAATTGGGCCCGGCCAAAATCGGCTTTCGATAATACCGATTTGGCCGGGATTGAGAGATCGCTGGCGATCTCCCGATTTGTGTCGGAAGAACGCTGGCGATCCCTTTCGAAAATAAGCCTGATAGGCGCCTATGCACACTCAACATGCGCCAATTCAGAACTACTGCCCGGGCAGTAATTTCATTTTTTATGCATGTCCACTACGTGTGCCGGAAATTTTCCTGCACGCATTGCTAACCGGGCATTAATCGGCAGTGTACATTCTCTGATGATTACTGCCCGGTTAACACATGAGACCTTACCACTAAGTCAACAGTCACAGGCCCAAAATGGACGCACGCCAATTTTTATTTTGCTGCACATCCATTTTCATCCCCCCCCCCCCCCCCAAAAAAAGGCCTTTTTTGCAGGTGCGTGAAAAATGGATCTACACACGTCCAATACACACGTCTACACCAGCACAAGACATTTTTCAGCGCATCTTAGTAAAAGGTCCCCATGTGCCTTCTGCTCTCCAAGCTGAACAGCCCTAACCTTTTTAGCCTTTCCCTCATAGGGAATTTGTTGCATTCCTTTTATTATTTTCGTCACCTTTCTCTGTACCTTTTCTAATTCCACTATATCTTTTTTTGAGATGCGGTGAACAAAATTGCACACAATCCCCTGGAATCTATATATCGTGCTGAGATTTCATCATGGAAATCGAAGCATATTCTTTAACAATGCACATAACCTAATTGGTTAACAAGCCAATCAATGATCATAATTGTCACTAAACAAGCAATTATTGACATTAATTAGCATTAATTAGAATTTATGCATAAACTGTCTAAGCATATTCTCTATAACGTGCTGTGTGTAAATTCTAAGTCACATAGTTGAAAAGGGGGCTTGGCCATGGGAGTGGAATGGGCGGGACATGGGTGTTATAGAATTTAGGTGTCGGCATTTATACCTTATTTTACTTGACGCAAACTGCTGCTCAGCGTATTCTATAAACCATGATGAAATTTAGGCTTATTCTATAAAGTACACCTAAATAAAGATATAGTTTATAGAATGCTTAGACTAATTTCATTTTGGTGCAGAATTTTTAGGCGTGATATATAAAATCTAGTCCAATATTCAAGATGCGATTGCACCATGGAGTGAGAAGGCACTGTAACACTCCCAGTTTTGTCCTCCTTTCCTTTTGTCTGCCTTGTCTAAAGATTAAAACAAATATATTCTCAGAGACAGAGGAAAAACTTTTGGGAAAAGGTTTGACATTTATTCCCACTACTACATACAATACTTTCAATATTAGGGTTGATCATTTTAGATTCATTAGAAAATTTAAACTTACTGATTTATTTTCCAAACAGTCTCCAAGTATCTTTATCTTTATTTAAAACTTGATATATTGCACACCTTTTCAGATCTGTGCTGTTTACAAACAAATTCAAATACTCAGTTAAAACAAACAAAATAAAATTAAAGTAATAAAGGCACACCATTGTTACAGGAAAGACTTAACACGTGTACATTGAAGAATCATACATTCTATCATACACAATCATAACTAACACTAACATAATACAGTATAGTCAGTGCATGCTAGATCTCCTATCTCCTGGGACTACAAACCGAAAGGGAGCTTAAAAAGGTGTGTTTTGTTTTTTTTTTTACAAAACTTTAAGTTTCTTATAGACAGGTTCAGTCTGAATCTTGGGCAGACTATTTGAAATGGCACCTGCCAGAAATAAAGCCCTCTCCTGCGTGACCACCCAACATGCCCTTGCCAGAGAAGGTACCGACAACCTGTGATCCTGAAGAGAACTAAGACACCTTGCAGGCGTGTATAAAACAGTCCATGGTTCCTGCTCCCACAGAGATTTATGTGCTAAGCAAAGTGCTTTAAACTTGCATTTATAGGAAATGGGTAGCCAATAATATTTAATATACGTGGAGGGGCATTTTCGATATGAAGTCTAAGTCTGACTTGGACATTTTACAAAAAACGTCCAAAATCTGAATATCTTTTGTTTTCGAAAATAGGTTTTGTGATTTGGACATTCTATTTTTTGGTCCATTTTCGAAAACAAAACAAAACAAAACGTCCAAGTACAAAACACACAAAATCAAGCCATTGGGATGTAGGAGGAGCCAGCATTTTTAGTACACTGATCCCCCTGACATCCAAGGAAAGCAATAGGGCACCCTAGGGGGCACTGAAGTGAACTTCATAAAATGCTCACAGGTACACATCTGACCATTGCTCCCTTACCTTGTCTGCTGAGCCTCCCAACCCCCCCCCCCAAACCCCACTACCCCCAACTGTACACCACTACCATAGCCCTTATGGGTGGAGGCACCTATATGTGGGTATAGTGGGTTTCTGGTGAGTTGTGGAGGGTTCAGAGTTTCCTCCAGAAGTGTAACAGGTAGGGGGAGGTAGAAGCCTGGGTCCACCTGTCTGCAGTGCACAGCACCCACCACTAGACTACTCTAGGGACCTGCATGCTGTTCTAATGGACCTGAGTATAACATCTGAGGCTGGCAAGTAATGTTTTTCATCACATTTTGGGGGGGTGAAAGGAGGTTAGTGACCACTGGGGGAATAAGGGGAGGTCATCCCGCATTCCCTCTAGTGGTGATCTGGTTATTTAGGGCACTTTTTTGTGCCTTATTTGTTATAAAAACAGGTCTAGCTCAAAACGTCTTAGTTTTAGTCCTGGACGTTTTTGTTTTCTTCCATTATGGCTGAAAAACGTCTAAGTCTCAGGAACGCCCACGCCCCGCCCTGAACAAGCCCCTGATACACTCCCTTGAGATTTGGACGCACTTCTGATGGACTTCAAAGAAAAACATCTAAAAATAGGTTTCAAAAATACTGATTTGGACACCTATGTAAGCAAATTGATGAGACAACTTGGCTATAAAGATTTTTATGAGGTGTTAAAGAAGGATCCAACAGAAATTTTGAAAGAAAAGATAAAACATGTAATTCTGTTTGGGTTAGCAAAGAGGTTCCTCACAATTCAAAAAGCTGATTTTTTATGGGTAAAATACCCTATCACACTGACAATTTATATCGTACCCAAGATACATAAATCATTGGTAGTACATCCAGGTAGGCCTATTGTTTTAGCTATTGGCTCAGTGTTGGAATCTCTCTCAGTGCTCACAGATACATTTCTCAAACCATTTTTCTCCCTTGCAGATTCATATATCTACGATTCTAAAGACATGATAAAGTTTATTGGGGATATCCCAGTCTTTGAGGATATTCTTCTTATAACCATGGATATAGTCATTTTATACAAATATATCCCAGAGTGAAGACATCTACGTGATTAGAGATACATTAGACAAAAGAAAGTCCCTCTACAATATCTACCTTTTTTTTTTTTTGAGCTAGCCACAATTGCACTCATGGAAAATTTATTTTATTTTAAAGAAACGTTTTATATGCAGATTAACAGAACTGCCATGGGGGCAACCATGGCAACAGAGACTGTGAATTTACAGCCTATGTTGAGAAGAATTATGGATCAAACCACTTTCCAAGATCAAATTAAGATATGGAAGAGAGATATAGATCTATCTACCCAACCAGGTTTGGAAATACTAAATATGTATAGGAATGTAACCCACCTTAAGACTCTAAAATCCACAATCGGGATTTAAACTAATTACAAACCAAGAACCTCAAACCTCCTCATGGGAACCTTAATGCTACTAGTGCTTGGTTCACCACTCTACCGAGGAGTAAGTTACTATCATTGGTTCAAGTGCGGGGGAGAAGAGAAAAACAACCAACCGTAAAAACTCAATCTACTATGAGAAAACCGGATGGTTTAAAAACTCTTAACCCCCGACACTAACATACCAAAAAAGAGCCAAAAAGTAGGTAAACCACCCCTATTCAAAAATACCAACCCCCATATAGTGCACCTTCATAACAACCTGGTCCTATAAACCCCTTATTGTGAATCTTTAATAAAGGGTAATTACAGTTACTTAATAATGAACCCGTTCTTATTTGTACTCAAAAAGTCCAGCGTCACTTATCTGGTCGTTGTCAATCCAGGGCTCAATAAAAACGACAAACCAGGCTGCAAATAGTCCACATTGGAGATGGTACTGAATTGTTCAGTTACCAATGACACCTCACGTGTCTGGCTTCGTGCCTTGCTTTGTGCCTTTCTTCCGACAAGTGCGCCTTGTTTTGCCGCTATCTGGCTGCTTCAGGAAAAAAAATTTTTAACGTTCTCGGGTCCTCCCCGAGACCTCAGCATATAACCGAACTTATTCTCAGTTGTTCACAGCATAAACTGTCCAAATGGCGCAAACACAATCTTTAGCCAACCGGGAAAAACCCCGTCGCGTTTTAACTACCGAATTGGAAAGCCCCGCCCCTGCTGAAAGCTGCTCCAATCAGTTCATTTGTATAACCAATGAACTTAATAGTAGGCGTTCCATTCTATATTACGGTTCAACCCCTTAGGTTCTACCGTCTGTAACAAATAGATCCAAAACTGTTCTTTTCTCCATAATATAGTTTTAATATCCCCCCTCTCTTACCCAATATTACCTGGTCAATGACCATGCAGGTTAATTGTTCAAATTTATGTTGAAATTGCACACAATGACGTGTCATTGGTGCTTCCAATTTAGATTTCGTTACACAATGCCTGTGTTCGATAACCCTAGTTTTAAATTGCCGTGTGGTGTGGCCCACATATATCAAATCACATGGACACCAAAAGGCGTAGACTACGTTCATTGACTCACATGTGGTATTCTGTCTGAGCTGAAAATTTTTGCCCGTTGTGGAAGAAAAAGTAGAACCTTCTTTAGTTATAGAACAAATTGAACAATGTCCACATTTTTGATGACGTCCTACTGGATTTTGTTTTTGTGTCCAAACATCCGCATAACTGAATTGGTCTTGTAAATTTCTGTTACGAGAAAAAGACATCATTAAATGATGATCAGAGAATGCGGGCTGGGTAACCATAATATTCCAATGTCTTCTCAAAATTGTAGCAATTTGTGGAGATCGATTGGTGAATTTCAAAACACAAGACGTAACTTTAGAATCACTCTGTTGTAGTGCGTTGCCAAGGTGCCTTTCTTTCGATGATAACAAGAATTCTCTATGGTTGTTAAGAGCCCGTTTATAAGAATGTTTGATAAGTTTATTAGGGTAGCCTCTCTCTTTAAATTTGGACTGTAGTTTTTTAGAGGATTCCTGATATTGTTCTGCCGTATCACATATCCTTCGGTATCGAAGAAACTGAGAGAACGGTAAACTTTGCTTAAGATGGTAGGGATGCATGCTATCGTACCTCAATAATGAATTCCTGTCGGTACTTTTCACAAAAACATCTGTTTTTAAAGACCCACGTTCCTTTGTAATAAGAACGTCCAAAAAATTAATGAACACCGGATGACAATTACTCTCAAATTTAATTGTTGCATGACATCCATTTAAGCCAGTAACAAACTCTTCCAGTTCTTCCTGTGAACCTTGCCAGAGAAGAAAAACATCGTCAATATATCTATTGTAATATATCTATTGATATATTGACGATGTTTTTCTTCTCTGGCAAGGTTCACAGGAAGAACTGGAAGAGTTTGTTACTGGCTTAAATGGATGTCATGCAACAATTAAATTTGAGAGTAATTGTCATCCGGTGTTCATTAATTTTTTGGATGTTCTTATTACAAAGGAACGTGGGTCTTTAAAAACAGATGTTTTTGTGAAAAGTACCGACAGGAATTCATTATTGAGGTACGATAGCATGCATCCCTACCATCTTAAGCAAAGTTTACCGTTCTCTCAGTTTCTTCGATACCGAAGGATATGTGATACGGCAGAACAATATCAGGAATCCTCTAAAAAACTACAGTCCAAATTTAAAGAGAGAGGCTACCCTAATAAACTTATCAAACATTCTTATAAACGGGCTCTTAACAACCATAGAGAATTCTTGTTATCATCGAAAGAAAGGCACCTTGGCAACGCACTACAACAGAGTGATTCTAAAGTTACGTCTTGTGTTTTGAAATTCACCAATCGATCTCCACAAATTGCTACAATTTTGAGAAGACATTGGAATATTATGGTTACCCAGCCCGCATTCTCTGATCATCATTTAATGATGTCTTTTTCTCGTAACAGAAATTTACAAGACCAATTCAGTTATGCGGATGTTTGGACACAAAAACAAAATCCAGTAGGACGTCATCAAAAATGTGGACATTGTTCAATTTGTTCTATAACTAAAGAAGGTTCTACTTTTTCTTCCACAACGGGCAAAAATTTTCAGCTCAGACAGAATACCACATGTGAGTCAATGAACGTAGTCTACGCCTTTTGGTGTCCATGTGATTTGATATATGTGGGCCACACCACACGGCAATTTAAAACTAGGGTTATCGAACACAGGCATTGTGTAACGAAATCTAAATTGGAAGCACCAATGACACGTCATTGTGTGCAATTTCAACATAAATTTGAACAATTAACCTGCATGGTCATTGACCAGGTAATATTGGGTAAGAGAGGGGGGATATTAAAACTATATTATGGAGAAAAGAACAGTTTTGGATCTATTTGTTACAGACGGTAGAACCTAAGGGGTTGAACCGTAATATAGAATGGAACGCCTACTATTAAGTTCATTGGTTATACAAATGAACTGATTGGAGCAGCTTTCAGCAGGGGCGGGGCTTTCCAATTCGGTAGTTAAAACGCGACGGGGTTTTTCCCGGTTGGCTAAAGATTGTGTTTGCGCCATTTGGACAGTTTATGCTGTGAACAACTGAGAATAAGTTCGGTTATATGCTGAGGTCTCGGGGAGGACCCGAGAACGTTAAAAATTTTTTTTCCTGAAGCAGCCAGATAGCGGCGAAACAAGGCGCACTTGTCGGAAGAAAGGCACAAAGCAAGGCACGAAGCCAGACACGTGAGGTGTCATTGGTAACTGAACAATTCAGTACCATCTCCAATGTGGACTATTTGCAGCCTGGTTTGTCGTTTTTATTGAGCCCTGGATTGACAACGACCAGATAAGTGACGCTGGACTTTTTGAGTACAAATAAGAACGGGTTCATTATTAAGTAACTGTAATTACCCTTTATTAAAGATTCACAATAAGGGGTTTATAGGACCAGGTTGTTATGAAGGTGCACTATATGGGGGTTGGTATTTTTGAATAGGGGTGGTTTACCTACTTTTTGGCTCTTTTTTGGTATGTTAGTGTCGGGGGTTAAGAGTTTTTAAACCATCCGGTTTTCTCATAGTAGATTGAGTTTTTACGGTTGGTTGTTTTTCTCTTCTCCCCCGCACTTGAACCAATGATAGTAACTTACTCCTCGGTAGAGTGGTGAACCAAGCACTAGTAGCATTAAGGTTCCCATGAGGAGGTTTGAGGTTCTTGGTTTGTAATTAGTTTAAATCCCGATTGTGGATTTTAGAGTCTTAAGGTGGGTTACATTCCTATACATATTTAGTATTTCCAAACCTGGTTGGGTAGATAGAAATATTTGTTTTTGGGTTTTGGAATTTCCCTTTAGAGAGATATAGAGAGATATAGATGACATATTTCTTATTTGGAAAGGTAACACTGATGCACTTCAGAAATGTCATGAATGGCTTAATACAAATAATAGCAATCTGAAATTCCAATGGAACTATAATCCAAAGGCTGTTCTTTTTCTAAATATAGGGGGGGGGGGGGGGGGGGGGTTATCAGTACAGGCTACCAGTAAGCAAATAGCACAAGTTAGTGATAAAATAACTACTGAGGGGAAAAAAACTTCATTGTTGAGTATTTTACTTACCTGCTAGGAAATGAAATTTAAATTTGGAAAAGGTGGACTTGGGGTTAAGTTGGCAATCTGTGTCTTTATTTTAAAGTTACTCTGCTTATTTAGCAAAGGCAGTTAAGGGAATAGTTTAGCATTTAAAGTCTCTGTTAGAGTTTCAGATAAGCCTATATTCAGCCCACTCATGTCCATGATTTGTGTACGGCCAATTTTTTTGAGAGTAAGAGTTCAGAATTCTTTGTGGCTGACTCCCCACAATCAGTATCCATTTCTGAATTGCACAGGGCACTGTGCAAAATCCTTCTACTAAACTTTATACTATCATAACCGTTAATTGGACCACTGAGGTGGATGTGAGATTAACTAATAGACAGATAATTCACTTGTTGAGCCAGACACCAACCTTAGTATGTAGCATCCCTTTGCAGGAATGCCATTCTCACACCATTTGCGGATGGTACTCTCTCTCACGCCCTGTAGAGTTGCACAAAGATAAAATGACTCAGGCTGCAATTTATACAATACTTTGAAACACGGGGAGGTGCTTTGTTTTATCCCCTCTAGGTCTTAGTTTGGCCAGACAACAGTTATGATCCTTTACATAAAGGGGAACAGCTTCTATTGAGTAAGGCAAAAAAGTATATTATGCAGTGCTGGATGAGGGATGATTCTCCATCCACTGGCAATGGAGAAATGGCTTCTTTACCCTCATTATATTGGAAGATGCCCATAATCACCTTAAAAAGAAAAAGAACCTTCTGGTCTACTGGGGAGGTTTATAATCTGTCTTTGCCTGTCAGTGCAAGGAGTTTGATTTTAAATGAGGAGGGGGAAGGGAGGTTGGGAGAGGCCACATGCTAGATGGTTTTGTGCTCTTTGTATTTATCTTTTTGGTTCATTTTTGAAAAAATAAAAAGTCCAAGTGCAAAACACACAAAATCAAGCTATTGGGATAAAGGAGCCAGCAATCTTAGTAGACTGGCCACCATAGGCGTAGTTTGACTGTTTCATTTGTGGGGGCAAATGAAGGGGCGGGGCATATTAGCATATTCATTTGCATATATGTATATGCAAATTATGCTAATATGGAGGAAGGAAGGGAGCAAGAGCTGGCTTTTTTGGGAATAACCAGTGTTCGTTTGCCAATGGATAGCCACTGAATCAGAGAGGCAGCGGGTTTGGCGACAGGCAGTGGTGTGCTGGCAAATGTTTAACAACAGGCTCTCCCCCCAGTCCCCCTCTGCGCCCCCCCCCCAAATTGCAGAGCTGGCTATAGCCGGGGAGAGAGCCTGGGGGGGGGGGTTATAAATAAGTAAATATAAACTTTTAATGTTGAGCACCTGATTCTCAAAGTGAACATATTGCAAACACTATAATGAAAATAAAATGATTTTTTTCTACCTTTGTTGTCTGGTGACTGTTTTTCTGATCATGCTGGTGCAGTATCTGATTCTGCTGCTATCTGTCCTCTTAACTCCGTTTCCAGGGCTTCCTTTCCATTTATTTCTTTCTTCCTTTCTTCTTCATTTCTGGTCCTCAGCTTCTGCCTATTTTCTTCATCCATGTGCAGTTTTTCTCCTCTCTTCCTTTTCCCTCATCTCATCTCCTTCCTCACTCTTTCCTCCCCTCCATCCATGTCCAGCATTTCTTTTCTCTCCCCTGCCCTCCATCCACTCAGTCCAGTAGTGACCCTCCTCTCCCCTGCCCCCATGCCCAGTGGCCCTCCTTTCCCCTGCCCTCCAGCCACTCAGTCCAGCAGTGACCCTCCTCTCCCCTGCCCCCATACCCAGTGGCCCTCCTTTCCCCTGCCCTCCATCCACTTAGTCCAGCAGTGACCCTCCTCTCCCCTGCCCCCATGCCCAGTGGCCCTCCTTTCCCCTGCCCTCCATCCACCCAGTCCAGCAGTGACCCTCCTCTCCCCTGCCCCCATACCCAGTGGCCCTCTTTTCCCCTGCCCTCCATCCACTCAGTCCAGCAGTGACCCTCCTCTCCCCTCCCTTCATTCCGCCCTCTCCCCGTTCCTTCCCCCCCCCCCCCAGCGAGCCAGTTCTCCTCCCTCCCTCCGGATCCGTCCCTCACCAACGATCTTCGAATTTTTCACCTGCCCAGCCCGCTAGCGCTGACTCTCCACTGCCGGTTCACGCTTCAAAATGGCTGCCGAGACTTCTCGCGAGGCCGCCTCTGAAAGTCTCGGCGGCCATTTTTAAAGCGCGAACCAGCAGGGGAGAGAGTGCTAGCGCCTAGCGGGCAGCGGGGCAGGCAAAGGATTCGAAGATCAGGTCGGTGAGGGACGGATACGGAGGGAGGGAGGAGAGCCGGCTCACGGGGGGGGGGGCCAGGGGGGGAGGAGAAGGAACGGGGAGAGGGTGGGGTGAAGGGAGAGCTGCCTGTTGCCGGCCCTGCGTTTGGGGGGGGCATTGCCCCCCCTCGCCCCCCCAGTCTACGCCCATGCTGGCCACACAGATGTCCCAGGACAACAATTGGACACCCTAGATTGCACCGCTGTGGATTTCACATAAAAGCTCTCAGGTACACATCTCACCGTTACCCCACCTGCTGAGCCCTCCAAACCCCACCGCCCACAACTGTACACCACTACAATAGCCCTTATGGGTGAAGGAGTCACCTATATGTGGGTACAGTAGGTTTTGGTGAGTTTTGGAGGGCTAACAGTTTACATCATGTGTGATAGGTAGAATGAGATATGGGCCTGGGTCCCTTTCTCTACAGTGCACCGCACCAACCACTACACTACTCCAGAGACCTGCTTGCTGTTCTATTAGAACTGGCTATAACATCTGAAGTTGTCATAGAGGCTGGTAAGTACTATTTTTATTTACATCTTTTGGGGGTAGGAGGGGGTCAGTGGTCACTGAGGAAGTAAGAGGGGGGATAATCCCTGATTCGCTCCAGTGGTCATCTGGTCATTTAGGGCACCTTTTTGAGCCTTATTTGTTCTAAAACAGGTCTAGATCAAAACGTTGACATTATTTGCAGTCCAGCATCTAGCTCCAAGCAAGCATTATCCAGCCTTTCATGTGCCTCTTCCATGCAACCATATATCTGTTGCAGTTCTTTTTATCTAAAGCGGTTCAACTGCGGCAGTTACCTCGGCTTTTATTTCAGACATCCACTCCAAGCCCACCGAAGTGTTGATGGGACTGCATTGGTCGGCCATTTTGTGATGTCAACCACAGCCTCTCCCTCTCTTTGCAAGTGGTTTTGAGGTCATCCTGCTACATATTCCATGGTCCAGTGCTCCACTAGATAGCTGTTACTGTAAGTGCGTGGGTGCTGAATATTTGAAGTAGGGGTAGAATCTTAGGTGGTAATGCAGATATATTACCGATACTAGGGAAGACTGTAGAGAGCACAGCATTCACTGTATCATGGTGACACATGACCTCTTATTACCCCCATTTTAAAGAAGTATCATTGGTTACCAATATCATCACATATAAAATTTAAACTTAGGAAATTGTTAACATCATATGCTATGGAGGAGTAGCCCACTGGTTAGTGCAGCGAACCTTGATCCTGGGGAACCAATATAAAGGTGTCACCTTATATATATATATATATATATATATATATATACACACACACACACACACACACAATGCACTCCATTTAAGTGCATGTCAGATAATCGCATGCTCTGTTTAACTGCATGCCGTACTTCGGCCCCGTTTTAGGCACCATCAATTTCTATGGGGACAAACTTCGGTTTAGTGCACCACTGATAAGTGCAAGATTCGCTTATATGCATGGTTCAAGACCGCTCCTCTGCAGGAAAGACTACGCATAAGCGCGCACATTGAATATGGAAGCCAATTGGCGCGTGACAACCAACAAGATTTCAAATTTACTGCCTCTTTAACTGCCACCGGAAGAATAAGTGAAAGAATGTTGTTAGAGCGTACACCGGGGTCGTCATCGTTGCGGCAGAACTGTAAGACTTTAACACTGGCTGAACAAATAGAAGTTCTTAAAAAATTAGAAAACAAACAAAGTCAAGCACCTATTGCTAAAGAATATAGTGTCAATGCCAGTCAAATTTCACATGTCTTGAAGCAGAAAAACCAGCTTCTAGAAGACTGGCAAAACAATATAAATCCACAACGGAAACGAAAATGGGTGGGAAAAGCTGAGGAGGTAGAAGATGCTCTTTTTCGGTGGTTTTCTCGAGTCAGGAGCAGACAGTTTTTTGTCAGTGACCCACTGCTTATGGAGAAAGCTAACCAGCTAGCTGAAAGTCTTGGACTAACTGAATTCAAAGCCACTGTTGGATGGTTGAAAAGATGGAAGGAGAGGAACAGCATAAAATTCAAGAAACAGCATGGTGAGAAAGAAGATGCTGATGACTTAGGTGCTGAAAATTGGGTTGTTTCAGTTCTTCCTACCATCTTGAACGAGTTTGCACCTCATGACATTTTCAATGCTGACGAAAACGGTCTCTACTGGCGAGCGATTCCTGATGGAACACTTGCATTCAAACATGCTGAAACTACTGGAGGTAAAACATTGAAGGACCGAATGACGATTCTCCTTTGCTGCAATATGGATGGGAGTGAGAAGTTGGAACCCCTTGTCATTGGAAAGAGCAAACAGCCCCGCTGCTTCAAGAAAGCGACTTCCTGTGTCATACGAGGCTAACACAAATTCATGGATGACTGGGGAAATTTGGAAGCAGTGGCTAAAGAAGTTAGACACTAGAATGTGGGCACAAAAGCGTCAGATTTTGCTGCTTTGTGATAATTGTGCTGCACACAGGAATGATGCCAGGCTGTCTAACGTCGAGGTGGTCTTCCTGCTACCAAACACTACCTCTCTGATCCAACCTATGGATCGGGGCATAATAGCCAATTTCAATCAACATTATCGGGCTCTTGTGCTACGTCGTCTGATGAGTGTTATGGATGACCAGACTGGCAAGGATAAACGTTCTGTTGAACTGGCTCGTAATCCATCACTGTTGGATTCCCTACATATGCAGAAAGAAGCCTGGAATCATGTTACACAGGCAACCATTGTGAACGGCTACAAGCGGGCAAGCTTTGTTAATGATGTGGAGAGGGACGAAACAGATGCATCTGTTGCAAACGTGCCAGATGAAGAGGTTATTGACATTCCAGCCGGTGTTACTGAAGAGGAGTTCCATCGCTACGTAGCTGTTGATCATGATCTACAAACAGCTGAAGACAGCACTGATGTCAAGATATGCGCCTACACGCGGGCAACAATGGCTGATGATGGAACAGATGAAGAAATGAGCAGCGAGGCACAAGCTGACGAAGTTCAACAACCTCCTCCTGTCACTTTTGCAAGAGCGCTGGAGAGTATCAACACCGTGCGGGCCTATCTGGAGGCCACTGGATGTCAGTGCTATGACAGTTTTTACCATGTGGCAGATGTAGTCTATGGAGCTCACAGACCCAAGATTGTACAGAGGACTATAACTGATTACTTCAAGTAAGCCTGTCAGCTAACGGAGACTGTATACTGTACGTATAATAATAAACAGTACTGTACATATGTTTGTCAGATGTCAAGCTTCTTTGGGTCACAACGGTTAAGTGCACACTCTGGTTAACTGCATGCATTTCTTTGGTCCCAGACCCTTGCACTTAAGTGGATTGCACTGTGTGTGTGTGTGTGTGTGTGTATATATATATATATATATATATATATATATATATATATAATTTTTTTGTTTTATTTATATTTATTAACTTTTAAAGTGGACTAACATGGTTACCACATTACGTTATCCTAATTTAAAAACAAAATTCTTTTTTCTACCTTTGCTATCTGGACATTTAATTTTTCTAATTTTGTTTGTCCTAATCTCTGGCTACTGATTTCCTCTCTTGTTAAATTTCTTTCCATGTGCAAACCCTGTGTGTCCAGGGAGGGGTAATTTCTATTGGGTAGAGCATCCCCTATCATTTTGAAAAGTTGACTCCTATGTCCCCACTTATCCAGTTTTGCCCAATTTCTCTCTCCCCCCAGCCCATAGACATATTCCAGTATTTACCCATCTCTGTCACTCTCTCTCTCCTTCCTCTCCCATCCAGTCTTGCCTCGTTTCTCTCTCTCCCCCCCCCCCACCTTTCCAGTCTTGCCCAATTTCTATCACTCTCCCTAGCCCATAGCCTCTGCCTCCCCCCCACCGCCTTACTCCAGTATTGCCCCATCTCTCTGTCACTCTCTCTCTCCTTCCCCTCCTATCCAGTCTTGCCTCATTTCTCACTCCCTCCTCACCTATCCAGTCTTGTCCAATTTCTCTCTCCCCCCAGACCACAGCCTCTGTTTCTCCCCCTTTTTATCCAGTAACACCCTATCTCTCTCTCCCTCCCTCCCTCCCTCCCCACCCGTCTAATTTCTCTCCTCCCCTCCCATCCACTGCAGCCCTGCAGCACAGTCTCACTCACTCACTCCTGTGCACCTCTGCTGGGCCCGTGCTAATAAACTAGCATAGGAGATGGGCGGGACCTGGCTCTCTACAGCGCTGCTAGTGCTTCCTGAGCCAGTTCCAGAAGTGTACATCAGAGGAGGGAGGCCTAGCACAGGAAGCAGTAGTGGCACTGCAGAGAGCCGGATCCCACACATCTCCCATGGTAGTTTATTGGGGCAAGCTTGGAAGTTCGGGCCCAATCAGCTGCAAGCCGCGTCTGACATCACTTGGAAATCCTGTAGAGGGGGGAAAAACAGCTGGAAAATACTTTTTTTTTCAACTACTTTCCAAATTTGTACTTTGTTACTAAGTAAAAAAAAGTTACAACTTAAATGTAACTCATTAGAAGTAAATAGTAATGCAAAAAAAAAAAAAAAAAAGGTAACTTGTTACAAATAAAAGTACTGCCAATTGTACTTAAGTAATGTAACAAAGTACAACCTCTGTCTGCAATATTACCAAAGTAAGGGGTCTTAGTACTGGAATAGGCAGTGCATTTTGCCTAAGCTCTTTCATTAAAATATGAGGACCATGGGTCAATTTTAGCAGACAATGGAAAAGGTGCCGGTACTCAGTACCCCCAAGTACCCCCTCAAAAAAAGCCCGAATATGGAGTGCTGTAGATCAGGACTGAGCTGTGTTGGCATGGCTGTGAGGAAGGGGTTTTTGTACTGGAACAGTTGTGGAGTTAGGATTATCTCTATGTGTGGGCAGTGTTATTTAAAATAAAATTGTTATTGCATGCCCACATAAAATGGACTTTTGATAACTGTACAACATCAGTTCAGGTAAAGATACTAATGTTTCACAACACACGAGGAAAGAGACATTCTTTGATTTTCAAAGCTCTGTGCATAGTCTGCCCATGGGTCAACCCTGCACAAACAGCAAATGCAAACTTCAGTGCTGATGCAGAAAGCTGCAAGTTAAAGCCAAATGCTAATGGCTGAGCACACGGCCTCTAACATGAACATAACGCAAACGTTTTGCTCTCCAAATGGAGTAAGCTAATAATATGCAACTTTGAAGCACATCAGATGTATGCACACATGGTCCTGCACCAACGGCAACTAGTATTGGAAGCATGTCAAAGCAAAATAAAAGTGCCGGCATTCATCTGCACATGCGCTGGAATGTTACCCTACAGGTAAATCGTGGCACCACAAAAATTGTGGGCATAAATTAAGATGCAGATATTTATGTGCAGACAACATTCCAGCATACGCACAGATAACATTTTTTCTGCTCATACCTGTGCGCAGAACCTGTTTAAACTTAAAAAGCAAAAACAAAAAACAGGCATTACTTCCCCAAAGATGGTACTGCAGAAAATAAAAAATATGAGACAAAGAGGGGCATTTTCGATATGACTTCTAAGTCTGACTTTGCAAAACACGTCCAAAATCTGAATAGGAAAGAAGGTAATATTCAAAAAAGAAAAACTTCATTTTTTTTTTCCGAAAATACTGTTTTGAACAAGATTTTGTGATTCAGATGTTTAGTTTTTTTGCCCATTAAAAAAAAAACCAACCCCATCCAAGTGCAAAACGCACAAAATCAAGCCAGTGGGATGTAGGGGGAGCCAGAATTCTTAATAGACTGGCCACACAGTGGGCCCTAGGGGGCACTGCTGTGGACTTCATATAAATGCTCCCAGGTAGACATCTCACCATTGCTCCCTTATCTTGTCTGCTGAGCCCCCCCCCCCAAAAAAAAACCTACTACCCTCAACTGTACACCACTACCATAGCCCTTATGGATGAAGGGAGCACCTATATGTGGGTACAGTGGGTTTCTGGTGAATACTGGAGGGCTCACAGTTTACGCCACAAGTGTAACAGGTAGGGGGAGGTATGGGCCTGGGTCCATCTATCTGCAGTGCACTTCACCCACCAGTAGACTACTCCAGGGACCTGCATTTTTGGGAAATGGAAAGGGATTAGTGATCATGGGGGAAGTAAGGAGAGGTCATCTCTCATTCTCTCCAGTGATCACCTGGTCATTTAGGGCACCTTTTTGTGCATTATTTGTTATAAAAACAGGTCTAGCTCAAAACGTCTTAGTTTTAGTCCTGGACAATTTTTTTCCCCCATTGTGGCTGAAAAATGTCCAAGTGTTAGGAATGCCCAGATCCCTCCCCTGACACACCCCCTTGTGATTTGAATGGACTTCATAGAAAAACATCTAAAAATTGGTTTGAAAATACCAATTTGGACATTTTTGTGAGAAAAACGTCCAAATGCAGATTTATGCCACTTTTTGGATGTTTTTCTCTTTTGAAAATGAGCTCCTTGGTCAACATATATTTAGTCAAGGGAAATCTTGCCTCACCAATTTACTACATTTCTTTGAAGGGGTGAACAAACATGTAGATAAAGGTGAGCTGGTCTATATTGTGTATCTGGATTTTCAAAAGGCATTTGACAAAGTATCTCATGAAAGACTCCTGAGGAAATTAGAAAGTCATGAGATAGGAGGTAAAATCCGGTTAAACGATAGAAAACAGAGAGTAGGGTTAAATGGTCAGTATTCTCATAAGAAGATACGAACAGCCATACTGGATCAGACCAATGATCCATCTAGCCCAGTATCCTGCTTCCAACAGTGGCCAATCCTGGTCACAAGTACTTAGCAGAAACCCAAATAGTAATGACAAAGATCTTCACTTTATTCTAATATACTCAAACCACATTTTTGTAATATGTATCAAATAATTTTTTATAAAACATTCTCTATAGAAAAGATCTCCTCAGTATTGTGTCGGGGAATCTTTCATCTCAGACGTATCCGATCAATTAGACCACTCCTCTTGCCCACTGCGGTAACGATCCTGGTTCACTCGTTTGTCATATCACAACAAGACTACTGTAACTCTCTTTACGCTGGTCTTCGTCAATGTGAGCGCAGACGCTTACAACTAATTCAGAATACTTCAATTAAACTTATCACTGGGCACAAAAAATACAACCATGTTATTCCACTCTTACAAGATGCACACTGGCTACACATTCAAAATCGCGTTCAATACAAACTACTCTTTCTGGTTTATAAAATCCAGAGTACAGAGGAGCCTTCCTTTCTTTCTGCGCTTCTTCTCCCTTACATTCCCTCCCGATCTCTACGCTCCTCCTCACAGAATCTTCTAGGTGTTCCTTCTTTTCATGAAATTCCCCTCACAACAATACAACACTCCATTTTCTCGGTACAGGGCCCACAACTCAGGAACTGTCTACCAAAGAGCATCAAAGCTCTTCCCACCCTATCTTAATTTAAAACTGACTTGAAAACCCACTTATTTTTGGAGGTTTATGGAGTTTAGCCTGGAGTGCATGATAGTAGACTTTCTTCCATCCTAATGTTGTTTTGTTTCCTTCCCCCTTTCTTTCTTTCCGCTAACATATTGTAGTTCTACCCCTTTGCCTCATATGTCTGTTTGTCCTCAGAATTCCATCCCCTTTATTATTTTGGTCGCTTTTCTTTGAATCTTTTCTAATTCCGCTATGTCTTTTTGGAGATAGAGCAACCAGAATTGAACAGAGAAGAGTAGAAAGAGGGGTTTCTCAGGGGTCTGTGCTGGGACCGCTGCTTTTTAACATATTTATAACTGATCTAGAGATGGGAATAACTAGGTAACTAAATTTGCTGATGACAGAAAGTTATTAAAAGTTGTTAAATTGAAGGATGATGATGAAAAATTCGAAGAGGACCTTACAAGATTGGAAGATGACACTTAATGTGAGCAAGTACAATGTGATGCAAGAGGGAAAGAGGAACCCAAAATATAGCTATGTGATGCAAGGTTCCACATTAGTAATCACTGCCCAGGAAAAGAATGCAGGTGTCATCATAGATGATACAATGTAACCTTCTGCACATTGTGCAGCAACAGCAGCAGCAGCAGCAGCTAAGAAAGCAAATAGAATGTTAGGAATTATTAGGAAAGGAATGGAAACAAAAATGAGAATGTTATAATAGGATTGTATAACTCCATGGTGCAACTGCACCTCGAATACTGTGTGCAATTCTGGTAACCGCATCTCAAAGAAGATATAGTGGTATTAGAAAATGATAAAGGCGATGGAATGACTTCCCTATGAGGAAAGGCTAATGTGGATAGGGCTCTTCAGCTTGGAGAAGATACAACTGAGGGGAGATATGATAGAGGTCTATAAAATACTGAGTGGAGTAGAATGGGAAGAGGTGAATCGCTTGTTTACTCTTTCAAAAAATACTAGGACTAGGGGGCATGCAATGAAGCTACTAAGAAGTAGTAAATTTAGAACAAACTGGCGAAAATATTTCTTCACTCAATATGTAATTAAACTCTGGAATTCATTGTCAGAGAATGTGGTAAAAGCAGTTAGCTTAGCAGGGTTTAAAAAAGGTTTGGCTACTTTCCTAAAGGAAAACTCCATATGCCATTATTAAGACGAACTTTGGAAAATGCACTGCTTATTTCCAGGATAAGCAGCATTTCAACCAAACAGCAGGGTATATATATATATAGTATTTTAATTGAATATATTACTCCCCCCCCCCCCCCGTTTACTAAGCTGCTCATCAGTGCCAACACAGCCCATTCTGGGCTGTGTTGGCACTGATGAGCAGCTTAGTAAATGGGGGGGGGGGGGGGGGGGTTAGTTTTCATACTTTTTAAAAAATGTGGAGGAAGAGACTTCAGTGTATTATCAGTACCTTTTTAGTCATGTGACAAATTAAAGGGTTACTGATTCATTCCCATCATGAGTCTAAAAAACTTCCACCTCCTTCATTTTATTAGCAATTCCAATTTTTTTTCCTTTTTCTGATTTTTTTTTTTTTATTGATAACGTTCCAACTTCTATATCCTTGTAATAAACTTCAAAGGTAGCAGTAACTTTGCTTTTATATCAGCACAGCTCTCTTGGCACGGCTCAGAGCTGTGCCGATAAAAAAGCTAAGTTATTGCTACATTTGAAGTTTATTACATGGACATTCTATATGGTGTTGAATTTTGGAGAAGTTGGAATGTTATCAATAAGAAACTTAGAAAAAGGAAAAAAACTGGAATTTCTAAAAAAATGAAGGAGGTGGAAGTTTAATAGACTCATGATGGGAGTAAATCAGTAACCCTTTAATTTGTCACATGACTAAAAATGTACTGATAATACACTAATACACTAGTCTTTTTCTCATCTTCTCATCCACATTTTTTCAAACGTATTAAAACTAAATAATATATTTAGTTAAAATACTAAGGGGCCCTTTTACTAAGCTGCATAAGCATCTATGCGTGCCCAACTCATGCCAAGATGGAGTGGCTCTTGAGGTAATTTCATTTTTGGCGCGCATCCTATATGAACATCCGAAAAATTATTTTCTGACGCACACTAAGTGGCATTTGACGCACATAGGTCATTACCGCCCGGTTACCGTGTCTTTACCACTAGGTCAATGGCTGGCCATAAGGTCACAGACCCAAAATGGATGTGCGGCGATTTTGATTTTGCTGCATGTCCATTTTCGGCAAAAATTTAAAAAAGGCCTTTTTTACATGCATGCTGAAAAATGGATTGGTGCACACCCAAAACCCGTGCCTACACTACCGCAAGCCATTTTTCAGCGCACCTTAGTAAAAGGACCCCTAAGGGTCCTGCTTATTAAGGCACGCTAATGTTTTTAGTGGGGGCTAAAGATGAGTGCGCGCTAACGCTATCAGCTACAATGATTTACAGTTGTTAGGATAAGCAGCATAAAATGTGTTTTACTGTTCTGGGATCTTGCCAGGTATTTGGCCACTGCTGTCCCAGCATGGCAATTCTTATGTTCTTAAAACCAGCCTTTCTATACTGTCTCTGAATTGGTGTTAAAATTCTTGCCTTGTGCTCAGACAAAGTCTTCTGTGCACTTCTCTGTAGTGTGGCTAATTAGATAGTATATTCATCAACATTCATTTTAATAACTTTGGAGTGGAGGAGTGGCCTAGTGGTTAGGGTGGTGGACTTTGGTCCTAAGGAACTGAGTTCAATTCCCAGCCCAGGCAGCTCCTTGTGACTCTGGGCAAGTCACTTAACCCTCCATTGCCTCCCCCCCCCCCCCCCCATATTGAGCCTGCCATGTGTGGGAAAGCATGGGGTACAAATGTAATAAAAAAATATGCTATGCACTGGAGTCTTACAGGCAGAGTTATCTTCTACATGAAACACTTCTCTTTATCCTGCTGCATGGTCAACCACAGATGTTAGGCTAACCTCAAGCCATTTGTGCAAATGTTCTACATCAACCCCTCTGTGAGTATATTTGTTCTTACAGGTTTTGAAAGGAAACCACTCTTGCCAGAAGAGTTATTAAGATAATTTTCTGCTCCCTGTTGTATAATCTGTACTGGGTGGGTCTGTGTAGCTCCTGTTCTAGCTTTGTGCTGACCTCTCTGGAGGCGGGGAGGCGGGCACTGATACTCTAAAGGAAGGTAACTCCCACTAGCGCTATAAACATGATAGAAAAAAATTCCCCTGCATTTTTTTAAACTCTGTGCACTGAAAATAAACACAGGAATCCCCCCTTTTTGAACAGTATTAAAAAATGTTGACAGTACATGAAAAAACTAAATAAAACTCATGCCAGGGAAACTTTAGTCTTTGGAAGACAAATGCTTTCACACTCTGGTTTGCGGAGTTTTTCATTTATTGCTTAGAAGTGACCTTTCTTGACTTTAGCGCACCCCCTTTTTGGTCTTATTCCTAGGTCTTCTTTCATTTGTGGTCAGATGTACTTATTTACTGTCATTTTCACTTTTTAATTAAAAAAATGATGTGCATCCGCTAATATAAGCCCCGCCTATGCTTTGAATATTCTCTTTCCTTAAATCTGTTCTTAAAGGTTAAAAGGTTTGACGGCCTTTCAATCAAGAGCAACAACTCTCCACGCTGTACATATATAGTGCTTGCTGTATGTGTGACAACGTGACACCGGCACAGTCAGTACGTAGACCGATACTATTGAGGAGCATAAAGAATCTTCAGAGACGTATATAATCAGAAATGAAATTAAAACTCAGAAAAGTACAGAGAGAGAAGCTTTGCATCTAGGGACCTGTGCGTGGGTGGAGGTGTTTTGCTCAAAATTTTTTTTATCTGGGCACATTATTGTATACATGTGCTGATGTTTCAAGAAAAGACAGACAGGAGCAACCTGTCAAAACCTGACCTAGCTTAAAGATGTTTTGCAAGTTGAAACACACTGACTGCTTGTAAATCGAAAGTTAGAGATCTGGGGAGAGATCATGTGATTTCCAGGAAAGGAAGTGTCAAAGTTGCCAATGCAGCTGCTGCTCCTCCTCCTCTGGCACTTACTCCTTCTGCCAAGGTGCTGATGCAACAGAGAAGAAAGACTTCAGTGGCACAACGTGAGCACAGGACTTGCCCTGCAGGACTTACGATGGGGTTTTCCTCTTCCGGAAACACGCCTTCCTCGGAATGTGGGCTCTTCTGGTTGGCTGATCACAAAACCCATTGAACATCTTCAGAATCCCAAACACTGTTCAGACTATAAAAGCGGGCGTTCAATTACGTATGCCTTGATATCACTGGTTATCTTTGATAAGGCTGCACGGACGGAGTGCATCACTCGATCAGCACTAGAAAGTTACCGTTGACACGGATCCCTTTGCTTGTACCGGGGTTTGCAAAGAACCTGCAGCAGGACAATAAAGGTAAAGGAGCAGAAGGTCAGGTGGAGTGCAGACTAGTGCATTAACGAACTTGCAGTTGTCTATATCTCTGTGAAGAGCAGGATTATGAGTAATGGGTTTAGTCAGAGCTGACTCGTTTATTGCACAAACAGTTGAAAGAGTTTAGATCTTTGTCAAAGCAAAGAAGGGGAAAAAGTGGGCTCATTCCTCAGGATAAGTTTTAGGACTATTGTAGGCTGAGATTTTATTTTTTCCATGCTTCCCTTCCAAGGCGCAGGGTTTATATTTCCTGTGGCAGGTTTGAACTGTGTATGCTAGTTACTCATTCTGCCCTGACATGGGGAAGGGGTGAGATGTTAATTAAAAAGCTAGTTAAAGTGTATAAGTCCAAGTGAATATATACATTGGGGGGGGGGGGGGCGACATTCCTTCTTTCAGTGCATTCAAGTGAGTTCACACAGCAACCACACAATTTTATACAAGGGTAATCAACCAGAACCCACACATCTGAGAGTTTACACGCTCTGTGCAGCCACAGCTTTCAGAAATTCTGCACTGCTTACTAGAAGACACAGGAATGGGGAAGGTAATTTTAAAGGAAACCCCAAACAGTGAGACTGCAGACAAGCTTCTGCATTCTAGTCCAAAATGTTGGTCTTTCTTTTACCACAAATTACAACTGAGAGCTCAGCAGGAAACCTTGTGAATGATACTATGCATATGAAGTCTCCAGTATTCTCAGCTTGGGGATTGACCAGAATTTCTGTCATTATCACATGTGCACTCTGAAAACCAGTAATAAGGGGCATGGGGGCTATAGGTAAGTGAGCTCAAGTAGATGGAACTTCTCTGTTAGTTCCTCTTTCTCATTATTAAAGCCTCTAAAAATGCAACTTCAGTTCTGAAGGCGCTTAGCTGGAAAACCCTTTTGCCAAGCTGTGGTAAGCATTAATGGATGCTTACCATAGCTTAAAATGGCATACGGCGGGACACGCTGAGGCTTCCCACAGTAAATTGCAAATATACGCGCATTACCCACCTGCTAAAATTTTTTAGCCAAGGGGGCATATCTGGGATCAGAGGGTGGGTGTTTCCGCACTATTCAGCGCAGCTACGTTACCGCATGCTAACTGATTACCACAGAATTAGCGAGTGAGCCCTTGTCACCTACAAAGCAGGTTGGGGTAAGGACTCCCCCGCTAATTTTTGTTAATGGCTGTGTGGTAATGGCAACATTAGCGCATGGCCATTAAATCAGAAAATTGGCCATTTTCCGACTGTGGCAAAAGTGACCTTAGTATTTTCCTACATAAGGGGCCCTTTTACTAAGCTGCAGTATAAAGGGCCCTGCGCTAAGGCCAATTTTACTGCAACAGTTAAAAAGGCCAAAAAAAAGATATGGCCATGTGGTAAGATTGCTCTTACCGTGTGGCCATGTGGGGGGGGGGGGGGGGGGGGGGGAAGCAGAAGCACCTACTGCCACCCATTGAGGTGGTGGTAAGGGTTCCCACACTAACCTGGCGGTAACTGAGTAGCATGCGGCACTGCCCTATTACCACAGGGTAGCACCGGGAATGCCGTGTGCTGGGGATGGAATTGCCGCCGGCATCCGTGTTGGGCTGGCGGTAGTTTCAAATTGGCATGCGGTAAGCCCACCATGGGCTTACTGCCGTTTAGTAAAAGGGCTCCTTAATGTGCAGAGTGCACCAGTGCATGTTAAAATTTTTCACAGCTTGTGTATTCTCCTTTAGTCTCTGGTATTCCTAAAATGCTAGCGTTTTTCATTTTATCGAAGCGTCTGGTTAATCTCAGTTCCAGCAGCTTGCTTTAATCTCTGCTATTTGCAACCCCTGATCAGCTCACCGATCCATGAGGATCTTGGGAGCCTTGGTGGTATACTAACAGTCTGCTGTCCGTGAGAGCACATTTTAATTGAAAAGCCAAGAGGCTAAAGCAGTGGGCTGAGAATCAGGGAAGCCAGCATTCAAATCCCACTGGCACTCTTTGTAAACTTGGGCAAGTTACTTAGGAACAAACTGAAGCCCTCAGGTTAATGTGTGCTATGTGCATAGTTAGTAAGTCTTATTTATAACAATGGAGCTTGTGTTTGATGTACATTGTTAATGCATCTTTATAAATGAGTGCCCTAGATTGCAAGCCCTCTGTGGACAAGGAAATAACCTACTGTATATAACTTGCCTCAAGCTACCACCAGGCAGGATGTGCAATAAATATATAAGGTAGCATTCAAAGGGTTTTTGATCTGCAAGAACAATTGTCTGCATCCTTCTTTTCAGACTTGACTTGATGTTGGTCTTCCACCTGTACTCAGTGGCTAAAGGAACCTTTGCATTTTCCACTCTGCATCAGCACCTCTCTCGCCCTCCTGTAGATAACTGGTCGTTCTTACACATCAGCCTAATGATAAACAGTAATAAATAAGTTAGTGTCAGAAATACTCTCTGAGGGCAGCAGAGCATGTTGCATCTCCTGTTCAGAAGGAATGGATCCTCAGGAGCTTAACCGAGATTGGATAGCAGAGCCGGTAGTGGGAGGCGGGGCTGGAGGTTGGGAGGCGGGGATAGTGCTGGGCAGACTTATACGGTCTGTGCCAGAGCCAGTGGTGGGAGGCGGGACTGGAGGTTGGGAGGCAGAGATAGTGCTGGGCAGACTTATACGGTCTGTGCCAGAGCCGGTGGTTGGGAGGCGGGGATAGTGCTGGGCAGACTTATACGTGTGTGCCCTGAAGAGCATAGGTACAAATCAAAGTAGAGTATACACAAAAAGTAGCACACATGAGTTGTCTTGTTGGGCAGACTGGATGGACCGTGCAGGTCTTTTTCTGCCATCATCTACTATGTTATGTTACTATGTTACTTATTTCTAGTGAAACATAAAGTGTGATAACAGGTAGGTGATTAGAATTGACTCGCACCGCATTATAGATTACGCCTAGAAAGTAGGTACTTGAAATGAATTGACAATGTATAAGAAGTTAGCCTGTTTCAAGAAAGAGAAAGTTGTACAACAGAGGACATGAGATAAAGCTCAGAGCTGAAAGACTGATAAGCTATGTCATTAAAAAGATGATGCATGAGCAGAGCACCTTCCTGGGGCTGGGAGTAAGGGTGGATGCTAAGAGTAACAGTTTGAGAGGGCACCAGGGTACAGCCCAAGCAGAGAGAATTTTTGCAGTTAAGAGTTAAGAGACAGCAGAATGTAGTGGCTTGTCTCATGTGGTTAATTTAATATGAAAGGTTGAAAGTCTTAGCGGACATTAAGACAACCATGTACTAGGATCTGTCTGGCAGGCTGTGATGGTAGAATTAATTAGCAAACTACGAGTATTGTATTGTAATAACTGTAAGACTTAGCGCAAACATAAATGCTCATACAGCTGATTCGTCTACAAGGCTACGCAGTGAACCTAGGAGACTTCCTAGTAATGGCAGCTAGTTGGGGGTCTGATTTATTGAGGTCTTTTCCCCATTCTCCGTGATAATAGAATCAAACTGGTTCTGACTGCCCGGCTGGAAATAACTAAGACTATTCAAAAACACAGGTGCTCACATAACTGGGTCTCTCTGGCAGGCTATGCAAGGGAAAAGTTGATTAAGGATATTAGCCAGGTGGCCTTGGGAGTGCCATTGCTTATCCCTGGTAATGAGCTATGACATCAACTTTTTGGAATTTCCTGAGTATCTGTGCTC
Source organism: Microcaecilia unicolor (assembly GCF_901765095.1). Taxonomy (NCBI): domain Eukaryota; kingdom Metazoa; phylum Chordata; class Amphibia; order Gymnophiona; family Siphonopidae; genus Microcaecilia; species Microcaecilia unicolor. The sequence continues at coordinate 225,569,196 of NC_044034.1, read as the reverse complement.
TGAACCGCCGTTGTCAGACAGGATGCTGTGCACAATGGACCCTGATCTGACTCAGTGTGGCTTTTCTTATGTTCTTGTGATATAGGAGGTTTGTTGTTTGGACAACAGACATGCTAGTCCTGTTGGCTGTTGTCACAGTGTGAAGATGGCTGCTGATGAGAGAAGTGCAGCTCATTCCAAGTGAGTGTTTACCACCATGGGTAAGAAGAATGGAGAAGGTTAAGACTTACACTGCTGAGTCCTTTCCTATTCCCCTGATAGGACCCATTGAGTGGCTTGAAATCCAAGGTGCAGATTCGGATTCAGTTTGTTAGCTGCAACGAGAGAAGGTAGCTTGGAGTTTGAAACAGTATTGAGTCCTGTGAAATATGTTCTCCCTATGGTGCCTGGTCCTGAAGTTATGAGCAATGCTGCCACTGAGAAATATGCGAACCTGTCTGCCTTAGCAGCCATTGGGGTGGGACGCCAGTACAATTAGATGGACCCAGAGAAATTTTTAAAGAGAGTGGTTTAGGGGAAGATTTTCTTTCACTTGGACCCATCTAGTAGACCTTATCCTGGAGAAGTGTAGGTGGAACTTGCTATGAGACCATCCTATCCTGGAGTGTTAAAAACTTTAGTGGTTACACTGGATTCTATTTGGGCAGCTGTTGAAGCTCTACAAGGTATTGTGAATAAATGATTTGATTATCTTATGTATTCTTACTAACGAAATTCAGGGGCAGTGCCAAATCTATGATACTACCTTACTAGATCAAGCTATGAAAATTCAGGCATTGGAAAAGGAAAGTTTGGATTTCTCAGTTTTGGCCAGAATTTGCTTAAAGATAATATTAAATTAACTGCTAAACTTGAAAATTTGGAGAATTATCAAAGAAGATTAAACTTGAGACTGCTAATTTTTCCTCAAAGTGCATGTATTTCTACAAGGAAATTGTTTAAAAAAAAATCTCTCTGAATCTTTGCATTTCACTCCTGAAACGTCTTCTCCAGCTGAGAAAATATATTATCTTCCATCATCAGATAAAGTTGTGCAGATAGCACCTCAAGGATCAATCAGTAGTCTTGATGTTTCTCAGATTTTACAAACTTCCTTAGACTCTGAGAAGGTACCATCAACATTACTGGTTGTTTTTATAGTAGTATTTGACCAGATCATGTATTGAGATTATATTTTTGTAACCATGATGAATCTATATTTTTAGATTTAAAACCATCTATTTTCCATGATGTTTCTAAGAACAGCCAGCATTGAGGCCTCATGCTTTCCCTTGCAAACATATTTTAAAATTGCAAAAAAAAAAAAAGATATGTTTTCTGGGTACTTGACCTCTGTAACACATTTTTTGTCTAATAAAATGTTGACCCCTAAGGTACCACCCCAGGTTTAGTTTAATCTCAGGCAGAGAGTTGCCTAGATTTATTGGCCTCTCTCGTATGGCTGTTACTCCTCTGTGTAAAGATTTTTCTTTTCAGTTTTCTTATCTCCTGCCTTTCTTTGAATTGAGGGCTAAGTGCTTGCCATTTGATTTATTTATTACAATAGTTCAGATTTATTGTTATTCTTTGTTTAATGATGGCTAGCTATTTCTTCATTCTGTGCATTTGCAATTGAGTACATAAGTATTGCCATACTGGGACAGACCGAAGGTCCATCAAGCCCAGCATCCTGTTTCCAACAGTGGCCAATCCAGGTCACAAGTACCTGACAAGATCTAAAAAAAAAAAAGTGCAATACATTTTGTTGCTTATCCTAGAAATAAGCAGTGAATTTTCCCCAAGTCCATTTTAATAATGGTCTATGGACTTTTCCTTTAGAAAGCCATCCAAACCTTTTTTAAACCCAGCTAAGCTAACTGCTTTTACTACACTCTCTGGCAACGAATTCCAGAATTTAATTACTCGTTGAGTGAAGAAATATTTTCTCTGATTCGTTTTAAATTTACCACTTTCTAGCTTCACTGCATGCCCCCTAGTTCCTAGTCCTAATATTTTTGGAAAGAGTAAACAAGCGATTCACGTCTACCTGTTCCACTCCACTCATTATTTTATAGATCTCTATCATATCTCCCCTCAGCCATTTTTTTTCCAGACAATCAAAAAATACAAGAATATCACAGTGCATTGTGGTTAGACATGGGAAAGGTGGGTCCAGAAGAGAACAAAAGGAGATCTTCGGAGATCTTCTATATTTGTCTACCCCAAGCAAGAGAAAAACATTATCCTAGATACTACTACTACTACTTCTCCTGAATATGTCTGCAGGAGGCATCCTCCCACAGAAGTGCCCCTATAGTGTGCCTAAATTTGCATGCTATTAGCTCAGATCATAGGGGCATTAATGCCCCGCGCTGTTCCAGTGCTATCTTTAGAACCGCGCCGGGCTTCTGATCATCTGCACCTCATAAAGATCTTAAAAATGCTCACGCTCAATTGTATCCTTTGCTGTATGGATATAATAACTGGCCAGGCTTGATAGACAATGTAATCTTTCTTCTATCCTCTGCTGTGTTACTACTGACCTTCTATTAGATTTACTTTTGCATATGTTTTCAGCCACTTTCCTTTACAGATGAGGGCTGATTCCTATAGACATATTGAGGGTAATTTATTAAAGATTTTTCATAGATAAAGGCTTTTATAGGTACATAAAGTAAAAGTATGTACGTTGCCAGGAAGGTGCGTACTTTTACACGACCCATACATAGGTGTGTTTAAGAGTTAGGGCAGCATGTGGGCAGAGACATGATTTATTGGCCAATTTTCAAAGGGATTTAAGCAGGCAGGAGCCTTTCCTTCCCACCACCTAAGTGAGGATATTCAGCGGTACTTAACCGGAGAGTACCACTGAATATCCTCACAGACCGCCCAACCGAAAAGTGGGCAGGTCAGGGGCGGCACTGGGGTTATGTGGGTGCCAGCAATATTCAGTGCCGGCACCTGCATAGCTGAGCGGCCTAATTTAGGACCGCTTTAGAGCAGACACCCGCATAACTATTTTCACTTTTTAAAACCCTCCCAATCCCCCTCCTGGTCTCTCAAAGTGCCTGCCTCCCTCCCGCCTGCCACTTTGAAGTGGAACCGCAAGGGGCAGGAGTTGGGGGGCTTCACGCCTGCCCCCAACAACCCTCACTGGTCGACCAGGAAGATAGGTGGGTCTGGGGGGGGCTACCTAGATGTTGGGGTGTAGAGAGCTAGTTTGGGGAGGGCCTTGTAGTATCATGGAAAGGGAGAAGGGGGTAGGAGGAAGGGGGCTATTTGAGAGACCGGAAGGGGGATTGGGAGGGTATGGCAACACTTATGTTCTTATGCGGGTGCCAGCCCGATATTCAGCCAGGAGTCCGCATAATATCCAGGGCTAATCTAGGCAGTGGCAGTGCTTAAAAAAAACACTGACCGTTGCCAGCTGAATTCTGGTGGGGTTGTTTATAAAATACACGCGTACAGGTGTATGTTATACCTGTGGCTTTCAATGTAAGTGTGATTTCTGTCCTTTACTCTTGTATTTTATAAAGATACGGGGAGGGACATTTTCAATATGACGTTAAGTTCGAATTGAGACATTTTGCCGAAAGCGTCTCAAAAAAACCTCTAGCTTACCAGAAAAATGTCTACATTTCTGGTTTCATTATGGCTTTGAGCTAGATGTTTTCGTGTTCAACACATCCATCTGTAAGTACCATGAAGGGACCCAGGTGCAAATCCCAACTAAACCCTTTCATATTGTGTGGTGAGACTTCCAGGAACAGAGAAAACCTACTGTACCTAAAGGTCCACCACTACAATAGCCTTCAAAGTTGCAGGTCACTTATATATTTTGGTACAGGAGGTAATTCTGTGTTCCAGGAGGGCTCACACATTTGTACTGAAATGACAAGAGTTAGTGGGAATTGAACCTGGGTCCCCTTCTTCACTGTCCACTAGGCTACTCCATCCAGTTGCTTTCTGCTTTCTTAGGAATGGCCTTAATATCTGGAGCTATCACAGAGCCTGGTATGTATTGTCACTGTGGCATCTTTGGGGGTGGGGGGGGGGGGGGTTGGGAGGGGATCAGTGACCACTGAGGATTTAGGGGAGGGGGGAGTCATGCCTTAATCCCTTCAGTGGTCATCTGATTAGTTTTCTGACTTAATTGTGACTGAAACAGGTCTAGATAAAAATGTACTTCTTTTTTGCCTTGGACCTTTTTTTCTGTTCCATTATCACTGGATAACATCTACCCCCCACCCCCCACCCCCAATCCCGGTTTATTAAGCTGCACAGCAGCTGCTAGCGCGGTTTAGTAAACGGGCTAAATTTTAAGCATGCCCCTTAACACGCCCCCTTATGACTTGGACGAACTATAGAGTAAATGTTCCAATTCTGAGTTTCAAAAATTGCGACTTGGGACATTTTTGCGAGGAAAACGTCCATCTTCCGCTTTGTGCTGCTTTTGAGATGGTTTTTATGTTTTGAAAATGAGGGCCATAGGTGTTTTTATGTCCTTATAAAATAAGCTTGAGAGTAATTTTATAACAGTGAATCTGTATTTTGACACCGAGAAGATGCCTGTTTGAAGCTGATTCTGTACAGAAAAGTATCGTAGATTGCTTTTCTTTATCGAATACTAGCATAGAAGGGAAATATGCAAGTATATTTTTGGGACAAGCACTTGAATCAGTTATAGACCAGGTGCTAAAATACATGTCCACCATCACATTTAAGCTCCAGTTTATAGACTACTACCACCAATCATTTCTATAGTTCTTCTAGATGTACGCAGCGCTTTACACATTGTATGCAGGTACTTTCTCTGCCCCTAGTGGACTCACAATCTAAGCTTGTGTAACTGGGGGGAAATGGAGGGTTAAGTGACTTGCCCAGGGTCATAAGGAGCTGTAGAAGGAATTGAACCCAGTTCCCCTGCATCTCGGTGCATTGCACTAACCATTAGGCTACTCCTGGAATATTGGCATTTGCTGGTGTTTATATTGCTATGTTGGTCATTTAAATGCATTCTTTGTTCCTAAATATAGCTGCAAATGTCAGAGCGTGTTTACCTTTCTTCTGCATAAATATTCAGGACCTATGACACATAAAAGGGAAGTTTATAACTGTGTGTGTGTAGCTATTGCAGAGCTGCACAGAAAAGCAGTAGTTCTGCATGAAAGTGCACTACACACATGCCAAGAAGGTAGTTCATAAGTGCTGTTGCACGTAAAAAGTAAAGAGTGAAGGGTCATGGATTTGATATGCTGCCTTTCTGTGCTATTATATGCAGGTACTTTCTCTGTCTGTAGTGGGCTCACATTCTGTATGGGAGGTAAATGTGGGACATGGGTATCTCCCACTTTGTGTGTAACTTATAGAATATGTGCATTATGCACATTGGCCCAAATTCTATAAATGGCACCTTTAAAAAACCTGTGCCGAAAAACCACGCGCTTAGCCGATTCTGTGAAACTTGCCTAAAGTTGGTTTTGGAGCATAGATTAGGCTCAGACCATAGAAGTCCGCCCAGCACTGGTTTTACTCTCCAGTTACAGGCGTTGCCACCCAATCTCCGCTAAGATTCCGTAGATCCATTCCTTCTAAATAGAATTCCTTTGTGTTTATCCCATGGATTTTGAATTCCATTACCGTTTTCATCTCCACCACCTCCCGCGAGAGGGCATTCCATGCATCTACCATCCTTTCCGTGAAAAAATACTTCCTGACATTACTCTTGAGTATGCCCACTTCAACCTCAATTCATGTCCTCTAGTTCTACCACTTTCCCGTCTCCAGAAAAGGTTCGTTTGCGGATTAATACCTTTCAAATATTTGAACTTCTGTATCATATCACCCCTGTTTCGCCTTTCCTCCAAGGTATACATGTTCAGGTCGACAAGTCTCACCTCGTACGGTTTGCAACGCAAATCCCATACCAATTTTTTTAGCTTTTCTTTGCACCGCTTCCGGTCTTTTTACATCTTTAGCAAGATATGGCCTCCAAAACTGAACACAATACTCCAAGTGGGGCCTCACCATTGACTTGTAGAGGGCATCAACACCTCCTTTCTTCTGCTGGTTATTATACCCCTCTCTATGCAGCCTAGCATCCTTCTGGCCACGGCCGTCACCTTGTCACATTGTTTTTTCACATTCACATCCTTGGACACAAACACCTCAAGGTCTCTCTCCTGAGTCAAGCTTACTAATCTCTCCCCTCCTATTCGGCATCTCCTTTGGGTTTCTGCACCCCAAATGCAACACTCTGTACTTCTTGGCATTAAATTTTCTCTTTGAGTTAAATTGGAAGTCTGTACATATCCACATAATGTAACTGAATAAACGCTATTTTGTATTTAAAATTGATTACAGAGGTGTAGTGTGGGTACTGTGTGTAAAAAAAATTAAATTTTAACTGCCAGACCCTCGGCCATTCTTCTAACTTTTGGAGATCCCTTCTCATTGTTTCTACTCCCTCCAGGGTATCCACTCTATTGGCTATCTTCGTGTCATCTGCAAAAAGGCAAATCTTTCCTTCCAACCCTTCAGCAATATCTCTCACAAATATATTAAACAGAATCAGCCCCAGCACCGACCCCTGAGGAACTCCACTGCTCACCTTCCTTTCCTCTGAGCGGATTCCGTTTACCACCACCCTCTGCCACCTGTCAGTCAACCAGTTTCCTATCCAGTTCATCATTTTCGGTCCTAAGTTCAGCCCTTTCAGCTTATTCACGAGTCTTCTGTGGGGGACCATATCAAAGGCTTTGCTGAAATCCAAGTAGATTACATATAGCGCACGTCTTCCATCCAGTTCTTTGGTCATCCAGTCAAAGAAGTCAATGAGATTCGTTTGGGAGGATTTTCCTTTGGTAAAGCCATGTTGCCTCGGGTCCTGTAACCTGTTGACTTCTAGAAAATTAACTATCCTTTCTTTCAGCAGCAACTCCATTATTTTTCCTACCACCGACTTGAGACTTACCGGTCTGTAGTTTCCCACTTCTTCCCTTTCTCCTCGTCTCCAATCTCGTGGAACCTGTCCTGTCTCTAAAGATCTATTAAATAAATCTTTGAGGTCCCACCAGGACCTCTCTGAGCTCCCTCAGTATCCTGGGATGTATCTCATCTGGCCCCTTAGCTTTGTCCACCTTCAGATTTTCCAGCTGTTTATAAACTCTTTCGACTGTAAATGGCACAGTATCCACTCCATTCCCAGATATTCCTTCAGCAGCCAACCACGGTCCTCCAGGATTTTCCTCCGTGAATACTGAAGAGAAGTAATTGTTTAGCACATTTGCTTTATCCTCCTCTCTCCACATAACTATTCTCATTATCTTTCAGTCTTGCAAGTCCATTCCTTCCTCCAATATATCTGAAAGGTCTTGTCACCTCTCTTTACATCTTTAGCCATTTTTTCTTCTGCTCGCACTTTCGCTAGCTGTATTTCACTCTTCACTTCTTTGAGTTTAATCCAATAATCTCTTCTGTGATCCTCTCATTTTGTTAATATTTCTTGAACAAAGCCTCTTTTGCTCTTATTTTTTTTTAGCTACTTGTTTGGAGAACCATATAGGCTTCCTGTTTCTCTTGGTTTTGTTTACTTTCCTCGCGTAAAGATCAGTTGCCATATTTATAGCAGCCTTTAGCTTTGACCACTGATTTTCCACTTCTCCTACGCCTTCCCACTCCAACAGCTCCTCCTTCAGGTATTCCCCCATTTTATCATTTAGGAGCGTAAAGTTTAGAATAAGACCCTCGGGCCATTCTTGTGCCTAAAATCTAGGCACACCCATTTAGGCCACCTAAAACCAGGTCCACATAACTTCGCCCAACTTTAGGCGCAATCATGGTGCCGAAAAACCATGCACTTAGCTGATTCTGTAAAACTTGCCTAAAGTTAGTTTTGGAGCATAGATTAGACTCAAAATTTAGAAGCGTCAGCTTTGTAGAATAAGACAGTGGCCGTTTTTGCTCCTAAAATCCAGGTGCACCCATTTAGGCCACCTAAAACCAGATCTACATAAGTGAGCCCAGCTTTAGGCTCATCATTTTTAGAAACGCCCACAACCCACCCATGGCCATATCCCCTTTTCAGCTGCACCTATTAGAATAGACTCGCACCACATTATAGACTGAGCCTAGAAAATTGTGTGCATAAATTCTAATTATTGCCAATGAGTGCCGCTAATTGGTTAAGTGCCAATTATCGGCACTGATTGACTTGTCAATTAAGTTGTATGCACAGTTTTGCCATTTATAGAATTTGGGAGATTGTGTGTTGCTCTTGGGCCCATTTACGCCTGCTATTGACCTGGAATAAGTGGACCTGCCTAACTTTACATGTGTCAATGTGGGTTTACACCAGCATTTATAATGGGCACCCAGATAAAGTAGGTGCTCCCCACGCAGCATTGGGGGGGGGGGGGCCTAACAGTGTGTCCTGTTCTATAATTTCCTCATTTAGTTTCCGGCATTTAGGAACATTTTGCAAAACTGAGGGTGTTTAAAACTGGAGATGGTGTGGGGTCCCTTGTGCATGAGGGGCTATGAAGGCATGCTATTAACAAAATTATGAGTTTTAAGACAGTCAATGAATCCTAATCAATTGATTCTGGATTTCCCATCTGAAATCAGGAAACAGTGAGAAATGATCATTCGGAGCATGATGTATGAATTAGGCTGATACCTCACAGCCCTGGGCTTCTCATATTCTCCACTGATTCCTATATCTCAAAATCTTGATTTTAGAAAAAGAAATAGCATTATTAAAGTTCTGCTTGTCTGCCATCCCTCCTTCAGTCTCTTTCCTAATAGACTCTGAGGCCTTGCTAGTTTTTAACTTAGATCCCAAGCTCCCCTTCCATATGTGTTGTCTGTTCCTTTTTTGTCTGTCTGTCTTCATTAGATTCTGAGCTTCAAGGAGCAGGATCTGTCTATTATACATGTCTATAAAATGCTGTGTACACCTGGTGTACAAAGAACAATACTAATACCTTTTGAAAATGCTTGCTGGAAGTGCTTATAATCAGCAATGAGAAACTGACAGGAATTTTTCTCGTCCTATAAAGGAGAACATCCACGGAGCAAGCTAATCCAGGCCACATCCAGAATCTTGTTGTAACATGGCAGGAAACGACAGGTGAGCTGCTTCCAGGAGCATGGGCTGAACATTCAAATCATTAACCAGCTAGTCCCACCCTCAATCCAGAAATCCAGGCACAGACTGTGTACTCTTGGGAACCCACTACACTTGCATCCTGAGTCCCGTATATAGGTATTGCTATAGGGCGTGACTAGCTGATACCCTTTCCCCCACACCATCACAAGCCACATCTGGGAATAAGACCCAGGTCTTATAAATGGGTTAAGATTTTATCAATGTCTTGTCCCATATATGGCAAGACAGATCAGGATGGGCTGGAGTGGGTTTCGGCAACAACTCTAGTAAATGGGAAGTAGGGCCAGTTCCGAGCAGACTTTTATGAGCTGAATCCTGAGTGCAGGTGCTGTATATCACCGTGGGGGAGGGGAACTTAGCTAGTATAATGTTAGTAATGCTATTGGATTGTTGGTTCGACTATGAATTGATAATGAATGTATGATTGTTGGGCAGACTGGATGGACTATGTCGTCATTTATTATGTTACTGTGTTAAGTTATAGTGACCGGGTGCCCAGCTAATATTGGTAAATTGCATTAAGGGAGGAAGTTATCATTGAGGGCTTCTGTTAAGATGGGTTACTTTATCATAAGCTGTGTTATTTTACCACAGGGTTTCATTGACTAAAATGGGACCCTGAGCTAAAATTTCACTACTTGTAGTAAAATAACCCATCTTAACAGAAGCCTTGACAACTGCCCCCCCCCCCCCCCCCCAAGACCTTGATGGGCCTGTCAGGAAGCATTGTTCTGTATTTCAGTGGGTTTAAGGTGTATTATGTCAAGGCTGAAAAAATGTTTTTGTTTATGCTTCTAAAATATGGAATTCTGAGACTTTAAGGCTACTTGTGCTTTCTGAAATTGATCAAATCCTGGCTTTTTAAAATTGATCTTAGTTAATTTTATCATGGCCTGAGACAGTAGTTGGTTGGTGTCTACAGATCTTGAATTTTGATTTATGCTTTGCTCTCTCACCTGATAGGCTCTGTCTACTCAGGAGATTAACATGCAGTTAACCACTGTGAAGACTCAGAACTCTTCAACCAAAATTTTCTTTAATGCAAATCAAATAAATATAACTTACAGTTAGATGTGCTGAACACGTCTCTGCCTTGCAGACTGGGGAGTGTGTTCTCACCAGCTCACCCTGTAACCAGGGAAGCCAGGAAATCTCAGCACTGGCCGATGCTGTCAATAGTTTTAAATGGCAAAAACCTGGTCATTTACAGTAGCTTGAAAGGGGAGTATGCAACGGGGACAGCAAAGTCAGCTTACAGTCCTTAGAAAACCATGCTGTAGTCACACTCTCAAACCCTAAAAAGAGAGAAGGGCGGGCTCCAGCCCACATACACAGGGGCAAGGCCATCTAATAAGAAAAGTCCCACAAGGCATGTGCTCAGAAAAAGCCTGTTAAATCGCACTGCAGGAAGACTAAATATTTGTAATCCAAAGGCACTTCTTGCTTTTCTTTAAGGCACAGGCAATGCAATCTCATATAACAATGTCCAACATATAGATATACAAAATAAACAACCTGCCTCCATGAATATGGGGGAGGGGGCAGAATAATTTATATGTACATGTTTTATTCATGATATGCTGCTGGTTGTAGGTTTTATTTTGTCTTGTTTACATAGTAGCAAGTGACAGCAGATAAAGATCTGAACAGTACATCCAGTCTGCCCAGCAGTCACACTCATTTTAATTGGTTTCATTATTCTAATAATTGTGTTTTATGTGAATATTGTATATTATCTAAAGTATTTTTGTGTGATTTAATAAGCAGGGCTGAGAATACACGCAACCAGTCTTCAGAATATCCACAATGAATATGTATGAGATGGGATTGCAACACTGCCTCCATTGTATGCAGGTCAGAGGCAGAACCAGGGGTTATGTGGGTGCCAAAAATGTTCAGTGCCAGTGCTCACATAGCTAGCCAGGAATCTAGAACCCCATAAAAAGCAGTCCTTATTTTGCTCGGTTAGCTATGTGGGTTCCAGCACTGAATATCGGCCATTATCCACATACCTTCCAGGTCTCAGTCTGCAAAGTACAATTGTCCTCCCTTCCCTCCCACCTCTCCCCAGCACAACCTTTGAGACCCCCTTCCAGTGCTGGCAAAGTCTCCAATGTCCCCTCTCCCCTCCCTGAAACATCCTCTGGGTCCCACTCCCATCTCCAACACACCTTCCATTCTTCCAGCCCCCTCCCCCCAGGCCTGTTTTAGCCCCTAATGGTCTAGTAGAGTGATGGGGGCAAGAGCAAACACCCCTAGCAACTCCATTGTAAAAATAGTCACTATTTCCTCTAGCAATACTTTGTGGTAGCTATTTTTAAAATGGAGATGCTAAGGGCAGGAGTGAGTGGAGTTCGCTTCTGCCCCCATTGCCCTGCTGGACTACCAGGAAATAAGGTTGTGTCCTAGGGAGGGCGGGGGGGGGGGGGGGGACATGCACACCCTGCTGATGTAGGGCCCAGCCAATATTCATCCGGGGCCCAGTATCAGCTGGGATCCACAAGTGGCCTGTCTCAGTCTGGTCAGCCACCGATATTCACTGTCAGTGCCTGGATTTGGCCTGGCATTGAATATCGGGGACTAATTTAGCCAATGGCAGTCGGCGTTTAAAAAAAAAAAAAGAAACCTGCTGACTGCTGCTGGATAAATATTGACTGGAGAATTCTTAAAAAAAAATCTTTATTACAGCCATACAATACCAGAACAGGCACCAAAAAACAATACAATGTGGTAAGTTTCAGTTTACACCCCTCTCACCACCCCTTTCCCAATCAAGAACATAAAAAAAACAGATCAGACCACACATGTTGATTCTTCACAGTGATCTGAATCCACAGTCATAAGTCCAAACAGTGTCATCCAGTGGTGTGCTGGAGCAGGCTCTCACAGGCTCTCGAGAGCCATTTGTAAGTTTTTAAGAATTTTGGGAGCCGGTTCTCCATGGCTACTTTAACAAATGGATCCCAAAATGTGGGCTTGGGCCCCTCCTGATTTCTCTTTTACTTTGCTGGCGAGAGAGAGCCCCCTGTTAACAATTTACCAGCACACCCCTGGTGTCACCCCCCCCCCCCCAAGTCACAAGGTCAACAGAGACTACGAGCGCAATGTGGCAAATGTGACTGGAGAACTCTTTAATATGTCCAAAAAATCTGACAGAATGATGGGCAAAACCAGAAGGTTTTGTGGAGTGGAGCCAGAGGATGTGTGAAGCAGAAAAGAGTATTAAGTAGTGTGATAGAAAAAGTGGCAGTCCTAAGAGATGTATTTCAATAGATAGTTAATATTCAGTTTTCAGTAGTGGAGTTACATGATCATACTTTCTACCACCAGTAATCCAGTTTAATTGTAAGTGGTGGATCTCTCACACAGAGACCCTTGACTAGAACATTACAATAATCTAAGTGTATGATTACCACAGAATGTTTGAGAGTGCATAAAGCCTTAGGTTCAAGTAAATTCCAGACAGAACAAATTTGATATAATTTGAAAAAGCGTTTGCTAATGACAGAAGAAATACATGGACGGAAATTCAACTTAGAATCAAGGAGTACTCCTAATATTTTTGTTGTCTCACTGATGGGAATATTAGCGCCAGTGAGAGTGATAGATTCCAGAATATTATTATTCTGACCTGAAGAAAACGGTCAAGCCTTCGTTTTATTGAAATTCAGTTGCATTTGGTTAGCTTTCAGCCAACTAGCAACTGCAGTCAGTTTGGAATTTATCGCTGATCTCAGCCTTTCAGATTTACTGCTAACGCTTTCTGTAGTACTTGCATTGTGCCAAAGAAAGCTTCCTTCTAGAGTTCACAAAATTTACAGTCACACATATAGGCAACTTATCCAGTTGTGCTTGAAAATTTCTTTTAACTAAGCCTGTGGAACATAAAATGATGGAAAATATTTGTGTCTTTCTGCCACACCTTCATGGTATCTGAGTGGGCCACGCTTTGTCACATCAGCGTTTTCTCTGGAAGTGCCTGCCTACTATCAGCAGACCTCACGTTCTTATCATTTCTTGTTATGGCTTTACAGGGAGGAGGGAGAGCACAGGACAGATCTTTGATAGACTTCAGAAGAACTTCCTTATTTGCTGTTTACTTACTAGAGGTCTCCTTTGTTCTGTGCAACCTAGTTCTAGGTTTAGATTGAAGGTGGGGAGGAGGAATCTGATCACAGTAGCAACTGTTTTCACTTAATTTCTTTAACCCAGTGATTCCCAAACTGGGTTCCTCTAGAAATTAGATTATAGAATCCTGTTTATATGAACATATTTATGGTTACATAAATTGAGGGTTCCTCAGTGTATGAGAAAAGTATTGTCTGGGTTTCCCCATAGTAAAAAGTTTGGAAATCATTGCTTTAATTCCTCTCTCCTGCGCAGTCTCTGTCCCAGCTCTTCCTCTCCCATTCCTCCCATGCTGTAAATACCTCCGCAGGTGCAGTGTGCAGTCCTCTGGTTTTGCACCATGCAGCTGTTTCAAAGTGTGAGCTGCACAAGTGCTTTAAATCCTTAGCTGTTCAGTCTCGTAGCAACAGCAGTGAACTTTGAGATCGTGCGTACCACACTTTGAGAGAGCCCTGCTATGCAGAGACAAGACATAGTGGCAGCTTTTCAACAGTGACTAGCCTCCTGCCAGCTTGGGATAATTCTGCACAGAAAAAGGTCAGTTCTGTTCAGTGGTGGAATCCTGTGCAAATTCTGCATTGTGCAGTTGCACAGAATTCCCCCAGGAATTAGGGGGTCCTTTTACTAAGGTGCACTGAAAATGACTTGCGGTAGTGTAGGCGCGGGTTTTGGGCATGCGCCAATCCATTTTTCAGCGTGCCTGTAAAGGTCGTCTTAAAATTTTTGCCAAAAATGGATGTGTGGCAAAATGAAAATTGCCGCACATCCATTTTGGGTCTGAGACCTTACCGCCAGCCATTGATCTAGCGGTAAAGTTTCACGCGGTAACTGGGTGGTAATGACCTACGTGCACCAAATGCCACTTGGCGCACTTTAGAAAATTTAAAAAACAAATTTCGGGCACATGTAGCGGATGCACGCCAAAAATGAAATTACCGCAAGGGCCATGCAGAAACCGTGCAGTAACTCCATTTTGGTGCATGTAGACACTTACATGGCTTAGTAAAAGGGCCCCTAGATTTGCATGTTGCTCACGAAAATCCTAAGCACAGGGGTCAACTCTGTGGGTGCTTAGCACCGCCAATATTAAGCAATCTCCTTTTACTGTGTCCAAGTTGGAGTAATTTGTGTTGTGTTGAGCATCTGCAATCATTTTGAAAAGCATGCGGCTGTGTATCTATTTTTTAAAAACTTATATTTCGCCTACAACTAAGTGGATTACAAGAGCACATACATAATCCAGTTTAAACAAATAAAATTCAAATCAATACAAAACATTGACCTCATATTAAACACAATCAAATGTGGTCTTGGCAAATTAAATAAAATAAAAAAGGGAAATGGGACTTGATATACCGCCTTTCTGAGGTTTTTGCAACTACATTCAAAGTGGTTTACAAGGGGCAATGGAGGGTTGTGACTTGTCCAGAGTCACAAGGAGCTGCAGTGGGAATTGAACTCAGTTCCCCAGGATCAAAGTCCACTACACTAACCACTTCACACTATAAAAACTATTCTTTGCTGCAACAGTTTACAAAATTTAACATATTAGCTCCATACCTGCACACACAGATGTGTCTTCAGTAATTTACGGAAAGATGTCATGCTACTACACAATCTAATGACTCCAGGTAGTGCATTCCAAAACTGTGGACCATCGAGTGAGAACACTGAATTCCAAGTACAACTGTATTTTGCAAATCTCCAGTTATTAGCAGCATCACATGATCTGATCTCAACGCCCTTAATGGCTGATACACAATGATGGATTCTTTCAAATATCAGGGAACATAAACTGCATATAATTCTTGATGAATTAAGCATGCAATTTTGTATAATACTCTAAATTGGATAGGTAACCAGTGCAAAGAACGGAGCACAGGTGTTACATGTTGAAAACGAGAGATACCACTTTGCATGGTAGTTTTGAGTTTGCGTCAGGAATGCTGTAGCCTCCGTTAGAAGATGTGGTAATGTTATCGTTTAATAAAATTAACTTATGAACCACATGTGTTTAGTTTTTATTCTAGTACGGTCAGTTTGAGTTGGCATTTACTGAAAATGTACCAATAATTTCAGTGTGTAGTGCTGCAACAGCAGTAAAGGCTACGTGTTTGTAGGATCTACCATATGTACTCAACTATAGGGCCTCGGGGGCCTGGATCCAGGGCCCCTGGTTTGCCTGACAAGGGTCCCCAGCCCCCGCCAGCTGAAGCCTTTCTCCAGCACTGTTCTCTGCATATTGCCTGCTCTGCTTCCTCTCATGTCATGTGTATGCTCAGTTTTTGTGAAACTGAGCTTTGTGGGGTTGCGGCAAGGAGGCGGGCCAAACTGTGCCCCCCCCCCCCCAATGTTGAGGTCTGGCTACACCCTTACTATAAGTCAAGAGATTTTGCCCCCCCCCCCCCAAAAAAAAAAAGTTTAAAAAAACAATCCGAGCCATCTTATCTATGAGGCCCTCACTTGGGAAAGCACCTCTGTCTCCCTCCTACCTTTGGAGTTCAAAACTGTTCCCTTTCTCCCTTCCTTCCCTCTCTCCCTCCACCAGCCTGCGGATTCAGCCTGTCAATCCCTACCACCCTCCCTGTGTACCTGCAAAAGAAGTTTCCATATGGCCGCAGCGGTGTAGTAATCCTCTTAAGCTATTTGCGGCCTGCCCCCGGAGCACTCTGATTTTAAAATGTATCCCACCCCCTGTCCCCTAAGGTAGGCAGATGAGTGGGGAGGGGCAAGTGGTTGCAAGGAGTGAGTTGATTGGTATGTCAGGTGGTTAAAAATATGTAGGTAAACAGGGAAGTTGTTTGTTTGAGGAGTAGGTTGTTTGTGGGCTTGGGTAGATAACTGGTTTGGGTAGATTGACAGGTTGGTGAAGGTTTGGTTAGATGGGTTGGGGAGTGGGTTAGTGAGTAGATGGGGGTGGGGTAAGTGCTTAGTTAAGTTGGTGGGGTAAGGTTGGTGAAAGGGTGGGTACCTGGCTTAGAATGCCAGAATACAGGGATTCTTGAATAAGGACCCTGCAATCTGGGTGCTTTAGGTCAGGGGGGGGTCTCAGATCTAAGCTTAGCACAGTTTATCACAGTATATCAGCCCTACTAAGGAGTTGATTTTCAAAGCCATTTATCTGCATAAATAGTAATTTACTTGGATAAATTGACTGTCTGTCTGAAAATGTCTTCGTTTTAAGAGTTAAGTGTGTACATTCTTTCACAGTGTGCTTATTCACTGGAATGTGAAGAGATGTTTCCAGAGGTGTGTTTAGGTCTTTGTTCATCTTCTGCCTTTTACAGCCTTGGTTGTTACAGTTTACTTTTCTTTCATTACTGGAACTATTGCTATTACAGCTGATCAAGTTATAACATAAAATAAGTAGGGAGAGCATGCAGAGCATGTCTCATGGAATTCTCTCTATCCTCTGTGTGTGTGTGCGTGCATTTGTGCACACATCTGCATTTTGAACTGTTGCTTGTATGTATGTTTTGTCTTGCATTGTATGGTATATCTCTCTGTATGGTTTGATTTTTCTTTGTTCGTATGTATGTGTGCATGCATGGATATGATTGTGCACTTTGTATCAATGTCTGTGTTGGCTTTTCTATGTCTTTGATGGGGAGAGCAGTTTGATGAAATTTCATAATGCTGCTTTACAGTGAATTAGTGTATAGTATGTGTGCTGGAGCTGTTGAAACTGCTTCTCCCGCAGAAATATATTGAAGCATTTTTGGAGGGGCCTCATTTCTCGTTCACCCCCACCAATTTGCTGGTTCCTACCCACTGTCTCTGCTGTCATTCACACTGGAAGCAGGCGGGGAGGACTGTAGATACATACCCCCTGATATTCAGAACCATTTAACCAGCCAAGAACAGGACCTGGTCAGTTAAATGTCACTTAACTGGCTATCCAACGATATTCAGCGGGGGATAACTGTCCCCTGCTGAATATTCCCTGTTAGCAGCTAAGAGATAACCGGCTATATCACGTGATATAGCTGGTTATCCCCAAATATTCAGTGCATAGCCGGCTATTTTAGATGGCCACATTGGGCTGCGTAAATAGCTGGAATAGCCAGTTTGAACTTAACCTGTTATCTTTGAATAACCTTTCTACTACCCCATATCCATTCCTTTCCATCTTTCTACGCCTACCTCCCAACGCTCTTTTCCTTCTGAACCCAATTCCTCCTATGTTTAACTTACTTTCCATTAACCCCATTAGTTTTGCGTTTACCACAGACTATATTCTTCTTACAACTTTGTAATTATTTATATTGTTACTATGTAAGCCGCATTGAGCCTGCCATGTGTGGGAAAGCGCGGGGTACAAATGTAATAAATAAACATCGCTGGTTAACTTTAAAACTGGATATTCAATTCTGGTCACCAGAAATGGCCTGCCATTGAATATCCAGGCTCCCTCCTGTGGTCTGAATATCAACCCTGAAGTTTTTCTAAACTCTGGAAAAATATCCAGATGCATTAGTCATTCTTGTAGCGCTGAACATTTATGCAAAAAGGTTTTTGGATCCTGAAAAAAAAGCCAGCAGTTGTCAATCCTAGCCTTTTGAATCTGGAGCACATTTCAGAGTGCCTCCCAAAACACATGGACCCAAAATATATGCAGTTTGTCAGTGCCTCAGTCTGGCATTGCATGTGGCAACATATATATGGCAGTACACAGAGCAACCAAAAAGAAACTGATTCAGTTAATAGTTTGCACAGTAGAATTAACAAAGAAAATGACACATGTACAGATTAACTAAAAATGCAGCCCGGATATGGAACTATTTACAATCCCTGTGTGTGTATGTGTATATTATACTACACATTTTTTTAATGTTTTTTTTTATACATCTTTTGTATTTATACATTTGAACATGTAGATATTCAACTCCTAAAGCAGGCATATTTTTGCCGAAACACAGACTGTGTTGAGCCTACGTTATCTAGTTTTTCAATAAACACTTTTTACTACAATCAACCTCTGGAATTTCATTTGTTTTGTCCTACATCCCTTCCATACTTCTCTGGTTGTCTCTCTGTTGTATGTGCCATGCATGTTCATGTATTGTTTGTGTGCTGTATTTTACGTGGGGTATCTGTGAGGTTGGAAGTAGTTTCAGGAGGTGAGTATGGGAGGTAAGAGCAGTTGCGGGGGTAGTTATGGGTGTGGTGATGGTTTGAATGGTGAGGGGGCAGTTGGGGTAGTTTTGAGGGATGGGAAATTGCAGGTGGGTTGTTTAGGGGATGAGGAAAGATTGGGTGTGATGGTACAGTTATGGGCAGTAGTTTTGGGGATGAGGCAGTTTAGGGGGTAGGAGTCTGTTCCAGGAGGAGTATTTGGCAGATGAGATGAGGTTGGGGAAGGGGGCTAGGAGGGTAGAGAACTGAGGATAGGCAATTTCTATCACTGCGTATACGCTTCTATGCTGCAGAAGCTGGACCTATTTCTCCCATAAAAATGCGTTGGCCATTTTTTGGGCAGGCTTATTTCTCTGGAAACCCCAGTCCAATCTGCCCATTTTCAAACATGCTCTCTTTTCACTCATTTTTCCAACATTCCAAGTTTTGTCCCATTCTGTTACATTTTTTTTTATTTAACCCCAGACAGACAGACATGATTCTGGATCCGTTTTTGTGTAATTCTTTTCAAATTTCATTGGGTTGGAAAGAATAAGAAGTTTGTGCTGTCCATTCAGCTAGCTGTCAGACAATATCTTGAAAGCTACGAGAAACTGGTAAAGTAGTCAGGAAAGCAACGATGCGAATGGAAGAAAAAAATATCCAATACAGTAAAATAAGGAGGCAAAACATTTTTTAGATATGTTAGTGATAGGAGGAAGTATACAAGTGACATTGTGAGGCTCAAGGGCAAAGGGGAGGAATAGGTAGAAGCCGATAAAGGTGGAGTTGCTTAACAAATATTTCTGGTTTGTGATAACAGATGACGGGCCGGGAGTATGAGTGCAGAAGATAAACACACAAATAGGAATGGAAGTGTGGTAGATCCTGAATAATTTTCAAATTGTGAGGAGCTGGCTAAAGTTAGACAAAGTGATGGGGCTGGTTGGCGTTTTGCATTCAAATATCTCTCATGAATATTCATTGTGGATATCCTAAAAACCTGTCTGGCTGGGGTGCCTCCAGGACCAGGTTTGGGAAGCACTGCATCAGAGGCTAATAAAGGAACCTGGGGAAATTATGGTGGTTCTGCTATCTGACCTTTTCACTAGTGTTGGGAGTTGTCCCAGAAAATTGGAGAAGGGTGGATCTTAGTCTGTGGTAAGTAAATTAATAGAAATGCTCCTAAAATAGAGAGATTTATGGAACCCAGTAGATTGCAGGACCAGAGGCAACATGGTTTCACTACAGGTCTTGTCAGACAAATCTGATTACTTTCTTTGGGTGACCAGACAGTTGGTTGAGGGAGAGCATATTTAGATTTTAGCAAAGCCTTTAACACTGTTCGACATAGACAACTAATAAATAAATTGAGTGCCCTTAGTATGACCCCCTAAAGTGACTAACTGGGTTAGGAACTAATGGAAAGGGAGGCGACAGAGGTTAGTGATAAATGGAGCTCACTCTGAGGAAAGGGATGCTATTAGTAGTGTGGTGCAAAGTTCGGTTCTTGGGCTTGTTCTTTTTCACATTTATATAAGCAATACTGCCAAAGGGCTCTGACAAGATTTGCCTCTTTGCAGATGATACCAAAATCTGCAATAAAGTAGATGACCCTGATGGTGTGTATAACATCAGGAGGAAACTGGTGAAGCTTGATGAAAGGTCCAGAATCTGGCAGCTGAGGTTAAATGCTTAAAAAAATGCAGGGTCATTCATGTTATGACTGGAGGAATGTGAGCCCTTGTGCCCCGACTGAGCACGGCTAGGATGGAGTGACACCGCACTCGGTCAGGCAGCCAGATAACCCCTAGCTTCACCTGGGGAGCGACTGCCATTCCCTGGGAGTTGAGCCCCCAGGACTTCTGGAACCAGCGGGGTTGCACGACCACTGACCAGACAGGCAGGCAGGCAAACAGACACAGCCCAAAAGCCAGGTAAATCCGTAGAGCAAAGAGTAGGCAAAAACAGTCCAAGGTCAAGGCAGGCAGCAAAACAAGCGAGGTCTGGAACACAGGAACTGAAGATAAGGAGCACTGGCGTGGACCTCAAACACAATTGAGGCCAAAGCAACGAAGGGCTGGAAGCAGGGCTTTAAATAGTGTTGAAATCACTCTCAAACATGTGCAGCTGATTCAAGATGGCTGCCCCATCAGCAGAGATGCCTACATCCAAATATGGGCTTCTTTCCTGACCTCGTTACTCCAAGATGGCTTCCCAGGGCCTGATCTATCCAAGATGGCTGCAGCCATTGATCCAACCCAGATGACGGCTCCCAGAAATAGGAAACAGAAACAGACCCTCCTGCCTTCCTGAAGCTAACCAGCACTAAGATGGCCGGCTATCTTCGCCGGACCACGACTCGCCGGCGAATCGGCCGCGCAGGCCTGGCACCAGGTGAGGAACGTAACACATGTGGGCTGCAAAATAATGAGAGAATGGTATGGTTTAGGGGGTGAAATATTTTTGTGCATGAAAGAGGAACAGGACTTGGGTGTGATTGTACGTGATGATCTTAAGGTGGCCTAACTGGTACAAAAAAACAACTGTGAAAGCTAGAAGGATACTTGGGGGTATAGGAAGAGAAATGGCCAGCAGGAAACAAAAGGTGATAATGCCTCTTTATAAGTCTGTGGTGAGACCTCATTTAGAGTACTGTGTACAGTTCTGGAGACCACACCTACAAAAGATACAAACAGGATGGAGTCAGTCAAGACTAGAGGATGGTTAATACTCAGTGTACCTCAATGTAACTCACCTTGAGCTACTACTGAAAAAGGTGTGAGCAAAATCCAAATAAATAAATAAATAAAATGGTCAGTGGTCTTTGTCATAAAGTGAATGGGGACAGACTTAGATTTCAATATGTATACTTGGGAAGAAAGGTGGGAGATGGGAGATACGATAGAGTTGTTTAAATACTGCTGTTTACCGCTGGGCAGGTGCCCCAGGGTAGAAAATAGAAAATATTTTCTACCATGTGTTTTTGGCGCTCACCAAATTCAGAATTACCATCCGGGGCACGTGGTAGCCAGATGGTAATGCCAATTTGGCATATGCTGGACACATGTAGGCCCTTACACGCCTTTGTAAAAGGGCCCCTTAATGGTTTACGAGGCAGATCCATTACAACTGCATTTTATAATGCAGCTACTGTATAACTCCAGTATGCTTAAATTCCCAACTCTATGGAACACATTCAGACATCATACTTTATTAAATAACCCAATGATACAAACTGATCTTTTTCATTTCCTATATAAAACCATATTCTAAATAAAACACATAGGGACGTAGACATGAATCGCTTGTTTACTCTTTTCAAAAATACTAGGACTAGGAGCCACACAATGAAGCTACTAAGTGATAAATTTAAAACAAACAGGAGAAAATTCTGGCATTTGTTTCCAGAGAATGTGGTTAAAGCAGTTAGCTTAGCAGATTTAAAAAAAAAGGTTTGGGTAATTTCCTAAAAAAAAAGTCCATAAGCCATTATTAAGATGATTTAGGAAAAATCCACTGCTTTCCAAAAAAAGCAACAAAATATGTTTTACTGGTTTGGGATCTTGCCAGGTACTTGTGACCTGGACTGCCACTGTTGGAAACAGGATACTGGGCTTGAAGGACCTTCCATCTGTTCCAGTATGGCTTATGTTCTTATACACGGGAAGAGTATTAAGCTCTATTTCCTGCTGGTTTCTGATTTCAGAGGATACCCACGGCCACGCTTCTTACCCTGGTTGATTCAACAGATTGACAGTAACAAATATGAAGGGTTATACTGGGTAGATGAAGAACACACCATGTTTCGGATTAAGTGGAAACACCTGTCCCGGAGGGACTCCCGCCCGAAGGACTATGAACTCTTCAAGGTAAGCCAAGATTCTGTTTTATTTTGTACACCAAAATTCATATTGCCCTGATATATTGGAATGACAAGCCAAAGGCTTTCTAAGAAGTTGTCCTTAAATTTTTTCTCGCTGCTAGTAAAAGCCCAGGAAAGCACTTGCTTATGAAAGCACCTATCTGTTAAAAGAGGAGACCAGCAGCCAATTCCTGCAGAGTGCAGTTTAGTGTTTTTTCCTATGGGGAAAAATCTGAGTAGGGTAGTGAACTAGTGCTCTACAAGCCTACTTTTTAGTCTGCATAAATCCAGCTATAAGTAGTCACATATATTTACACCTACTAAGTGATCCAGAAGGAGAGCTGATAGCAGAAGCTGGCTCTGCTGCTGTGAGCAGGGCTTAAATTGTGCTTTAAAAGAGTTTAATTCTGTGTGTCTTTGAAAGACTGAAAAAAGCATGAACGACTATTGAGCCAATATTCAAATGGATTTACACGTTTAGTAGCTGCTGTTAAACGTAAATCATAAGTACATAAGTAATGCCACACTGGGAAAAGACCAAGGGTCCATCGAGCCCAGCATCCCGTCTACGACAGTGGCCAATCCAGGCCAAGGGCACCTGGCAAGCTTCCCAAACGTACAAACATTCTATACATGTTATTCCTGGAATTGTGGATTTTTTTCCAAGTCCATTTAGTAGTGGTTTATGGACTTGTCCTTTAGGAAACCATCTAACCCCTTTTTAAACTCTGCCAAGCTAACTGCCTTCACCACATTCACCGGCAACGAATTCCAGAGTTTAATTATGCATTGGGTGAAAACTTTTCTCCGATTTGTTTTAAATTTACTACACTGTAGTTTCATCGCATGCCCCCTAGTCCTAGTATTTTTGGAAAGCATGAACAGACGCTTCACATCCACCTGTTCCACTCCACTCATTATTTTATATACCTCTATCATTCTCCAAGCTGAAAAGCCCTAGCCTCCTTAGTCTTTCTTCATAGGGAAGTCGTCCCATCCCCGCTATCATTTTAGTCGCCTTTCGCTGCACCTTTTCTAATTCTACTATATCTTTCTTGAGATGCGGTGACCAGAATTGAACACAATACTCAAGGTGCGGTCGCACCATGGAGCGATACAATGGCATTATAACATCCTCACACCTGTTTTCCATACCTTTCCTAATAATACCCAACATTCTATTCGCTTTCCTAGCCGCAGCAGCACGCTGAGCAGAAGGTTTCAGTGTATTATCGACGACACCCGGATCCCTTTCTTGGTCCGTAACTCCTAACGTGGAACCTTGCATGGCGTAGCTATAATTTGGGTTCTTTTTTCCCACATGCATCACCTTGCACTTAATCACATTAAATGTCATCTGCCATTTAGCCGCCCAGTCTCCCAGTCTCGTAAGGTCCTTCTGTAATTTTTCACAATCCTGTCGCGAGTTAACGACTTTGAATAACTTTGAGGGGCATAATTGAACGCGAACACCCATCTCCATGGGCGTCTATGTCCGAGAACGGGTATGTGAAGAGGCGGGACAGACCATATTATCGAAAAAGATGGGCGTCCATCTTTCGTTTCGAAAATACGGTTTGGACGGACCAAATGCCATGGATTTGGTCCTTTCTGAGATGGGCGTTTTTGTTTTTTTTTGCGATAATGGAAACTAAAAACGCCCAGCTCAGAAACGTCCCAATCCAAGCCATTTGGTCGTGGGAGGGACAAATGTACAACACTACCATAGCTCTTAGGGGTGAAGGGGTACAGTGGGTTTTAGAGGCCTCCCATTTACCACCATAAGTGTTATGGGTGGGGGGGGGGGGATGGGCCTGGGTCTGCCTGCCTGAAGTGCACTGCAATACCCACTAAAAGTGCTCCAGGGACAGGACTTGTGGCTTGTTGCTGGTGTATAACCTTGGCACAGCAGTTGACACCTGAAGACTAATCTCGCTGAAAACATCCTTTATTTGAATAAGCACCTTTACTCACAGTTAACTGTAGATCAGAGGTTGTGCCCCACTGGCAACAAGTCTCGCTGGTACTGAGATTAGCAGTAGGTCCGAGCTGGCAGAATGGTGTACAGTGCCCTCTTTCAGCAACATTCATGGTAAGAACTAAGTGCTGTAACGTGGCTAGCACATGAAAGGGATCTAAAAGTGTCTGTCTTACACAAATGGCCACTACCTCATGGACTACCAGAAACAAAACAGGGCACACTCTGACCCAGTAAGCAGAGGGAAAAGCACCATGGGAGTAGAGCCTACCAACTACCAAGCTAGTGGAATCACGGAGCCCACTACCCTACACCCACCACAATGCATTGCTGATGTGACTCTGCAGTGCCCTTAACAGAAAAGGTGTCACACTCACCCGAGACCCACATCAGAACCAGGGAAAGGCTGTCAGAGGATAGAACACATTCTGCTGTCATGGAGGTGGGTACGGCATTTGAGGCTGGCATACAGGCTGGCAAAAATAAGTTTGTAAAGTGGGTTTTTTTTGGTGGGAGGTGGTTAGTGACCACTGGGGGAGTCAGGGGAGGTGATCCCCGATTACCTCCAGTGGTCATCTGGTCAGTTGGGGCACTTTTTTGGGACTTGGACCTGAAAAAAAAGGGTCCAAATAAAGCGGACCAAATTCTCATCAAAAACGCCCTTCTTTTTTCTATTATCAGCTAAAGACGCCCATCTCTCCTCGGCCGATAACCACATCCCAGTCCCGTCTTCGCCACACCTTCGACACGCCCCCGTGATCTTTGTTAGTCTCCGTGACGGACTGCAGTTGAGGACGCCAAAAATCAGGTTTCAATTATACTGATTTGGGCGCCCACGGGAAACGGACGCCCATCTCCCGATTTGGGTCGCAATATGGGCGTCTTTCTCTTTCGATTATAAGGCGGTTTGTCTCATCAGCAAATTTAATTACCTCGCTAGTTACTCCCATCTCTAAATCCTTTATAAATATATTTAAAGGCAGTAGTCCTAGCACAGACTCCTGAGGAACCCCACTAACTACCCTTCTCCATTGTGAATACTGCCCATTTAACCCCACTCTCTGTTTCCTATCCTTCAACCAGTTTTTAATCCCCTCTCTATGGTTTTTTGGTGATATGGTATCACAAAAATTCCCTCTAAACACCCCAGTGCTATCTGAAGTGCTGGGTAGAGAATGACATGGGGGACAAAGTTTGTCCCTGTCCATGTGGGTTCTATCTCCATCCCTGTCTTCTCCCCGCCCCATCCCCGTGGCCTCTGTCCTCATCTGCAGAAGCCTCAAACACTTATGATTTTATATTTGAATCTTTTTATTAAAGTATAAAAAGGAAGAATATGCTGTACTTGTTACACTCCTATCTTGCTGCTCCTATGCATTTACCACATTTGCATTTGCTTGCCTGATTGTTGCTAGGATCTGTGCCACTTTTCTTGTTTGCTGCCAGGATTTTTGCTATTCTTCCTGCTTGCGGGCTGCATGCTTGCTTTGGACATACAGGAATAGCAGTTGGACGGAGCTACATAGAGACCTGTTGGGAATTGCTGGTGCTGGACTACCCTATGGCAGTATCCCTATGGCTGATATGCAACCCAGCAAAATAACCCTAACCATCTACTGTCTCATCCTACTCTTACACGCACAGACGATCCACGACACACATAATAACAACCTCACAACCTACAAACCACACACGCACTAATCATGCCCTCCCAAAACAACAACAAGGTCCACAACAATCCTAACACCTATAGACATCAACAAGGGATGACAAAAAGAGAAAGCACCGAATCCTCATATCAAGGAAACAGACAACTGATAAAAATCACCACAAAACCGAACTCAAGGGAGCAATACTAATTAATACAAATAGGCTACTCCAATGCCAGATCAGTAATCGAAAAAACCACAACGATAACTGATTGGATAATGGCAGATCACCTTGACTTCCTTCTCATTAATGAAACTTGGATTCATAACTCCAAAGACCCAATAATCCTAGAGCTTTGCCCACCAGGGTACAAAATCACCCATTGGACAAGAGAAGGAAAAAGAGGCGGAGGATTAGCTATAATTTATAAAGCCCAATTTACAGTCACAACAACAGCGGAATCTATCATCCCCCAACTCGAAGTAGCCTCAGTCAGAATCAACCACCCCAACCTGCATGACCAACTAAACATAATCCTATTTTACAGACCCCCGGCCAAATGGCAAGATGCCCAGACACACTTCAAGGACTTCATATCAAACACATACCTGTCTTCCCAAAACATTCTTATAGCAGGAGACATCAACCTTCATCTGGAAGATATTAACACAAACAATGTACACGAATGCCAGGAATTCCTTCAACCCTGGGAGATCCACTGGCCTAACATGCAACCCACCCACAAGAAAGGACATACATTAGATATCATAACCCACAAATTTTCATCAGAAGTGAACATCAGAATAAAAGACACAAAGTGGACAGCCATTCCATGGTCAGACCACTACAAGGCAAACACTTCCCTCCTTTGGAAAACAAAAGTGAAACAACAAAAACAAGAAAAAAGAACATATACTACAAGAGGCAAGATAGATCCTCTAAACTTTTGGCAACAAATATACACCGACGAATGGGCGACAACTACAGACTCACCCCAATTCTTACAAGAATGGGACAACAGATGCAGAACAGTTCTAGACAAGATAGCACCACTCCAAACTAGAACCTCACATAGGAATAGCTCAATCCCTTGGTTCAACGAAGAGCTGAAAGAACTAAAAACACAGGTTAGAAGACTAGAAAGAGCTTGGAGAAAAAAAAAGACGAACACACATTCAAAGAATGGAAACAGTCGCAAAGAAAATACAAATACAAAATCAGACAAACCAAAAGAACACACTACAGAACTAAAATAGAACCAAACTACAAGGACACGCATAAACTCTTCTCACTTGTAAACAATCTCCTAAATACCACACTGGTCACCTCAAACAGTACAGAAACCCCATCAGCAACTAACCTAGCGAACTATTTCAAGGAAAAAATCATAAATCATGATACCAAACAATACCACTGAGTACACAAGCATCCTTGAATGCTTAGACCCGAAACCTGGGGAATATCCAGCTGACCGATCATGGACCAACTTTGACTTGATTTCATTAGATGAACTCACACACTGGCTCGGAAAATAAGCCAAATCTCAATGCAACCTTGACATCTGCCCTATCAGCCTATTAAAAGCTGCCCCCAAACAATTCAAAAAAGACCTCACGAACCAAGTAAATTACAGACTCCTAAATGGTCTCTTCCCCACGGACAAAGGAAATATCCTTCTTACACCACTACCAAAAGATGCCAAGAAAAGCACAATGGACCTAACAAATTACCGACCAGTCGCTTCTATCCCACTCATAACAAAACTGATGGAGGGCATAGTAACGAAACAACTCACGGAATACCTAACCAAACACTCAATTCTACATGAGTCTCAATCAGGATTTAGATCAAATCAAATCACAGCACTGAAACTGTGTACTTGTATCTGCAATGAACTCATTCAAAAAAACAACTGCAACCGGTAAAAACATACTCGTACTACAATTTGACATGTCTAGTGCCTTCAACATGGTAGACCACGGAATATTACTACACCTGTTAGAATACTTTGGAATCAGAGGCCCAGTTCTCAACTGGTTCAAAGGCTTCCTCACCACCAGGTCCTACCAAGAAACAATGACAGATCGCCACCCTGGACACCGGAATGTGGAGTTCCTCAGGGATCCCCCTTTCACCAACTATTTTCAACCTGATGATGATGCCATTAGCCAAACTACTAGCAATCAGAACCTTAACCACTACATATATGCGGACAATGTTACGATCTACATCCCGTTCAAAAGTAACCTAAACGAAATAACCAACGAGATCAATCAGAGCCTCCAAATCATGCACTCCTGGGCGGACTCATTCCAGTTAAAACTGAACGCGGAAAAAACTCAATGTCTAGTTCTCACCTCCCAATACAACACAAACATCTACCCTACCATAACCACACCTTACTGCACACTCCCCATCTCAGAAAATCTGAAAATTCTTGGAGTCACTATTGATCGAAACCTCACACTTGATACTCATGTGAAGAAAAAAATGTTCTACTCGATGTGGAAACTCAAAAGAATAAAACCTTTTTTCCCAAGACACGTCTTCTGCACCCTAGTACAGTCACTAGTGATTAGTCACCTGGACTATTGCAACGCTCTGTACGTAGGATGCAAAGAACAGACCATTAAACTCTAAACAGCCCAGAACACCGCAGCCTGACTCATTTTTGGAAAAAACAAATACGAAAACGCAAGGCCCCTAAGAGAGAAACTGCACTGGCTACCACTCAAGGAACGAATTGAGTTCAAGATCTGCACGACCGTACACAAAATCATTCACGCAGATGCCCCACTCTACATGTTAAACCTAATAGACTTACCACCCAGAAATGCCAGTAGATCAGCCCGCAAGTTCCTCCATTTGAACTTCCCCAGCTGTAAAGGAATTAAATACAAACAGGCATACGCTACTACCTTTGCGTTCAAAAGCACACAGATATGGAACGCACTACCCATGGCCCTGAAAACCACGGACAACCTAACCAGCTTTCGCAAATCTATGAAGACACATCTCTTCAACAAGGCCTACAAAAATAATCCTTAATGAAACAAATCACTCCTTGCACCACCCAAATGCTTTAAAACACCCCTCACACGACTTTACCTAACACCTAACACCTTCTAATTTATTCCTCTTCTACCTCCAGATTATTACCGACTGTATCTAAGATTATGTAATGAACTTTTCATATTAACACCCTTGAGCCTGCAAAAAGGTGGGATAATGTGGGGTACAAATGCAATAAAATAAATAAATATGCGGCGACCATATTGAGAGGTTCATCTGAGGGGCGGCCATCTTGAGAAGAGCAACTACATCGGTTCCTGAGGGGCAGCCATCTTGAGAGGCTTATTCCTATGGGTGTGCCCAATGAGGTTCCTTGCCTGTCAGCTGTGGCAGGGATCTCCTGATGAGAGGCCTATTTAAGAACAGAACAATGTAATCAGTTTGCTTCGGCTTCTACTTTGGTGGAGTTCGTGGTGTTTCCTGTTTTGCGGATTTGATCTTTGCCTGCATCCTGACTACTTCTTTGTTTGCTGCCTGCCTTGACCAGTGCCTGTATCCTGAGTACTTCTCCGTTTGCCACCAGCCCTGTCTCTTGCCTGTCGGCCCCCGGTCCTGGGGGCTCAACCCCCGGGGGAAGGGGTCGCTCCAGGTGAAGTCTCAGGATTGTTTGGCCGCCCTGCGGAGCTCAGGTCCGAGCTTGTCTCATCTGTGCTTCGTTGGGCACAGGGACTCACAGCAGTAACAGTACCAACTGTTTATAAATCACAAATAGAAAACAACCCCACCACCACCACCTTCTATCCTTCCAACCCCAACAATAGCTGACTACCCCAAGGAATCCTAATCCATCCTATTAAAATGTCCAGGGGTGCAAAATACAACTCGTTCTGTGTGCCGTAGTGGGGGAGAAATATGCCCTATGAAGCACTTCTGTGGAACAGCCTCGGGATTCAGTCTAACTCTCCTGTCTTCCACGGTCTTTCCTGCAATAGAAGACATGCTGGTAGCAGGAATGTACAGGATCCTCCATGCAAGTTTTGCTAGTTGTGGCCAGCGGTAGCAGTGGGGACCGTTTTTCCCGTGTGCCAGAACCCTTTTTACCGCAGCGGGTAAAAAAAAACCCTTTAAACAATGGCCATGTGGTAAGGGTTAGCACCTTGCTATTAAATTAGAAAATATTTTCTGGTGCGCCAGAAGTGGCATGTGCTTGAGCCTGAACTACTGCTGGGCACCCCTAAGTGCATAAATGCTAATTTTCTATAACCCCGCGTGTAACTGTTAGGCATACCCCTGACCCTCCCATGCCCCTCTTAGATCCATGCCCCCTTGCTCTGCATTTAGTGCATGCAATTTATGGAATACCAACTAATGACAGTTACACACATAACTGCTGTTTATTGCCAGTTAGCACCAGTTAAAACCAATTATAACTAATACTTGATCATTAATGCCGATTAGCAGCTAATTAATACATTAAGTAACGCATGCAACTGCCATTACAGAGATAGCTTTATTGGCATTGGTTTCTGATGTAGGTCCTTTCTGGCACAGAATGTTGCATCTATTCTGCTTCAATTTGGTATGACAGCTGCCTTTGACATGGTAGATCATGAGATCCTTCTTTTTAAATTATCTAGGAATCTCAGATAGTGTTTTGTTTTGGCTTTCACAATTTGTGTTTAATCAACTCTACACAGTGAAGATGAAGAAATCTTTCTCAGAGAATTGGACTCGGGCGCACCATTATCCCCTATTTTGTTTAATGTTTTTTTTTTAATTAATTTTTATTGTCACCAATACAACATATAAACACTACCACAATGTGGCAAATGATGGCATGTTTTGATTCAGGTTTTTCATCTCTTGAGGGTTAAGTTTTTTTTTTTTATTCATATGCCGATGATATGCTGTATTTAAATGGTTCAATGAATTCCTGTCCAATAGAAGCCACTCAGTTAAACAAAATCATCTTTCCCAATTCTGGTTCCCGGAATGTGGTGTTCTGCAGGCTTCGTCACTGTCCCCACCATTGTTCAATTTCATTGTCCTCTCTGGGTTCAATATGCCTAGGACTAAGTAAACTCTTACTGTTCTACACGGATGATATTTTGCTCCTCCTACCAATACTTCAGACCAACTGTGACTCTACTCAGTCATTAACTGCCAGATAAACGCTGTTCAGAATTGGGCACTGACAAAACTCAACCCACTAAAGACCAAAATCTTGTGGTTCTGGAACCCAGGAGTCCAAGTCCCCACTTTGATTATGGTGTGTAACAAGACATTCACAGTTGAATTGGAAGCCAGAATGCTTAGAATTCGTGATTCCTTCTTAACATATTCCTCCCAAATCAACCAGCTATGGAAGAAAACCCTGTTCAAAATGAGACAACTCTGCATGGTGCGGTCATTTTTCGACCATAAAGCCTTCACGTTACTAGTCCAAATGCTAATTTTACCACATCTCGACTACTGCAACATACTATTTCTTGGCATCAAGGCCCAATATTAAAAGAAAATGCAAATTATCCAGAACACTGCAGCAAGACTAATTCTCAAATTAAAAAGACATGACAGTGTCACATCACATCTGACCAACTTGGCTCCCAATTGCTAATAGAATTAGGTTCAAAGCCACCTGTATAGTTTTCCAAATCTTACATGGTTTCACCTCCTCCCTGCTGACTAACATAGGATCCCAATTGCTGATAGAATTAGGTTCAAAACTGCCTGCATAGTTTTCCAAATCTTACATGGCTTTACCTCCTCCCTACTGACTAACATATAATCATTATTCTTGGTCCAATCAAAAAGACTGAAAGACCAACTACGCCTATCTTCTATACCCTACAAGGGGGACCAGATCACGGAAAACTTTCAGTTAGCTCTTCCTTTTAGCTGGCACTGCCATATGGAACTTCCTACCTGTCATCATCAGAACGGTCTGCAGCTATATCAGCATCAGAAACAGAAAAAAGGTTAAACTCTTCTCTTCCCAAATACCGCTCTATGATCCTTTTCCACCACACTTCACCAAACCATCCTTAATTCTATATTCCTCTTCCTACTATCCTCTTCTCCTCTCACATAGCAGACTGCCGTCCTCATTGTAAGGCTCTAGTTTAAGCCAATCTAATCTTTGTAAACCACACTGAACCCTAATAAGGGGATATTGGTGGTATATAAGACCTAACTTGAATTGAACTGTATTTCCTTTCTGCCTATGATGTAGTGCGCAAGCCACCCTGATTGTTACGTACAGAAGAATGGCTTACAGGGGCAGTTCTACTATCAGGAAGGGTGACCTTACAGAATAGCGCATAGCTAGAATATTGCGATTTACACGTGTGTGTATTCACATACCTGCATAGATGATAGAATACAGCAGTTACATGTGCACGCTGCTTACGTCTAGGCAACTCCTTACAAAATTACCCATTTACCCCCGGATTCTATATAGCGTGACCAAAATTGTGCATATTAAATCTGGATTATGGATTTTCGCATGCAATTTAATTACTTAAGCCAATCAGCACTGATAATTACCACTTAAAGTTGACACTAATTGGCATTAATTAGAATTTACACGCACAACTTGTTAGATCTATTCTGTAAAGTGGTGCATGTAAATTCTAATGCGCAGTGACAAAAAAGTCATGGCCAAGGGTGTGGATTGGGTGGACCATGGGAGTTCCGAAAATCTATGCGCCCGGTTATAGAATACACCTGTTCTGTGCTTAACTTAGGTACCAGTATTTACACCAATTTTTACTTGGCATAAATGAATGCGCCCAGAGTTAGGAGCAGGCATGGCTGCTAGGCGTATTCTATAAACCTGCTAGGTGTATTCTGTAAACCGCACCTAAATCTAGTCATGGTTTACAGAATATACCTAGGTGGAAATATTTTCATTGCCGATTTTTCAGATGCCATATATAGAATCTAGTCTTTTGTAGCCAAGTAGATCTCAAAATGCTATCGCTCATCCCAAGGGAGAGAGTGCAAGAAATGTATCTACTTTTGGGATCTGCAAGGTATTTCTTTGTGATCCAAATTGGCCTTTATCAGAGATAGGATGCTGGGCTTGATGGCGCCTTGATCAGACCAAAGTTTGGGTTTCTGTTGCACTAAAGGTATTTTTTCCCCTGGGCTGTGCCACACTAATACAGTGAAACTGTTTGTAATGTAATGTTTGAATAAGATTTCTAATCGGAAACTTGCAGGTTGGTTGAAGTAGCAGTAAGGTTCAGAATACTTGTGGCATGTTATCTCCTTTTCTGTCTGGGTTACAGGCTTGGTCCATTGAGGGAGGCAAGTACAATGACCAGTGTGAGGATCGTACCATATGGAAGACCAACTTTCGGTGTGCCTTAAATAGTGTTACCATGAATAAGGAAAGAGTGTTTACAGAAGTGGTGAACAAATCATCAGACCTGCATGATCCCCATAAGGTGTATCGGATCAACTGTCCGCAGGACTCTGCTGCTGCCTCTTCTCATTTCTTTGAAAGTAAGGATATCAAAGAACTAGGACAGGTTTGGTTCAAGCAATTGGAAAGGGGATAACTTTCCTACATGAGATGCTTCACTGAAGGGCTTGCCTTTAACCCATTAGTGCCCAGTGTTCCCATATGTGGGAACAAATATGGGAACATTGGCCACTAATGGGTTAAGGCTGTCTGTGACCTGTGTGGTTGCTTTGAAAGGGCAACATTGATGGTAGCCCTCCAGGTGGAACCTGCTAGCCATGGAGGATTTGATTTTATAACAGGGTGAGAGAGGTCCTAAAAGGCACATACTGTATTATAAACTAATTTTATAAAGGCAGTTGAGGCGTCTGTGTGCCTTTGTAACATGTACTGCTGGATTCAGCCCCAGTTTATTTTATTTATTTGGATTTACTTCATAACTTTTCAGAAGTAGCTCCAGTTGAGTTACATTCAGGTACGCTGGGGATTTTCCAGTCCCCAGAAGGCTCACATCTGCCTGTGATTAGCAGCACAGATTGGCATTTAAGCACCTAAGTACTACTGCTGTTCTGTAATGTATATGCCAAAATTACTTAGTGTGTAAATTTGAGGGGGGGGGGGCACGCACATGGGCAGAGAGTGAGTCATGGGCATGTCTGGGTTACCCAGGTTACGTGCACTTCAAGGCATAAGTAAGACTGCCGTTGGCTTGGCATATCTGTGCACCTTACTTTAGGCGTGCCAATGCTGACTTAGGCTTACATTCTGTAATGCAGTCTTGGCACCCAGTTGCCATTGTGGAATGGGTTCTAAGTATTCAGCATTGGGACACCTGAATCTGGGCACCAATTTATAGAATTGTCATCTACATTTGTACCTGAGGTAATAGAGAGGGTTAATTAAGTTGCTCAAGATCACAAGAAACCAGCTGCAGCATTTGAACAGGGCTTCTTTGGTTGTAAGCCTGGACTCCTGTACTCTAGTAGTGCACAAATACCAATGCACAAGTTTATTCCTGCTCCGAAGATGTACATGCGCATACACTGTACATAGATGTATATATTATACATAGAATATTCACTGGGACTTATCCAATAATATTAACTCTTTTTAACCTTGAGCGGTAAAGAAATGCAATCATTCATCCACCCTAGTAATATGTAAATATCAAAAACACCACCAAAACTTAACACCATAAATATAATATGAAATATATGTGAAATGTGCTCAGAAAACAAATGTGAACCATACCTAATGTAACCCTATTGAGTACAAGGTCACTGTTATCGATCATAGCTTAAGTTAATTGTAGTCCAATGGACAATAGTCTCCATCACTCAAATTAGAAAAAACGTATCTGTATATTGGCATGTTTGTAGCTCTATCAAACTTGAATGGTCATCGGTGAAACTACTTCATGTAGATATCCATCACAAAACTGAAGATAAATACAAAGCCATTGTTTCTCAGTAACCCCGACTTGGATCCAGGTTTTGCCAAAATGGCTTCTTCAGAGGGTATCTCTATCTCAAATAGTAAGTCAGTTTCCATGCTTCAAAGATGAAGACCAACAGCTTTACCAATGCCATGCATAATGTTATAAGCTACCTTTTCTGCATGTAAAACAGGCTTCATATGCAGGAAAAGCTCCGTAAAATTACCCCTGTAGAGTATGTACACTTACACCTTCTTCAAAGCAGATGCAAATTTGTTCATCAGTATCTGTGCACTATTGGGGCTGGATCTGGAAGCCCATTTTGTAAAGGTACATAGGATGCCTACATGCCTTTTATAAATTGTCTCCCAGACTAGGGTCATTAGGGACAGCAGCAGAGGGAGGTCAGTTTGTTCCACCATAGGTATTCATCTTCCTGGCAGTTTGGGGATAATTCTATAAGAAGCTGCCTATTTCTAACTGGCAAGGGAATGTAAATGACCAGTATTCTAATCATTTACATGCATAGGTATTTACATGCATAAAAGACCTCTTTTAGAATACTGACATGCAGAAAAGTATGTACCATGCTATACATAGAAGCATAGAAAATGGCAGCAGATAAAAATCATCCATACCATCTCTCCCTTCCTCTCCCTTAGAGATTCTATGTGCTTCTCCCATGCTTTCTTGAATTCAGATAGTCTTCATCTCCACCTCCTCCACCAGAAAGCCATTCCAAACATCTACCACCTTCTCTGGAAAGTAGTATTTTCTTAGATTACTCCTCAGTCTATCCCCTTTCATCTTTAGCCCATGCCCCCTCATTCCAGGGCTTTCTTTCAGCTGAAAGAGACTTGCTTGCTATGAATTTATGACATGGAGGTATTTAAATGTCTCTATCGTATCTTCCCTCTCCCACCTTTTTTCTAAAGTATGTTGATATCTTTAAGTCTGTTCTCAGATGTTTTATGATGAAGACCACTGACCATTGTACTAGCTGCCCTCTGGACAGACTCCATCCTGTTTATATCTTTTTTTTAAGGTGGTCTCTAAAATTGTACAGTATGCTAAATGGAGTCTTACTAGAGATTTATATAGAGGCACTATCATCTCCTTTTTCCTGCTAGTCATGCCTCTCCCTATTTATTTATTATTTATTTATTGCATTTGTATTCCACATTATCCCACCTGTTTGCAGTCTCAATGTGGCTTACATAGTTTTAACATTGTCATTTCAGGATATCAGATACAGTTAGTAATGTGAGGCGATTAAGGAAGGGAATAAAGAAGAAGGAAGGGAGTGATTAGGGTAGTTAAAGAAGGTAGGCGTTCATGATTGAGTGGGTTGGTGAGGTGACTTAGTGAGGCAATAGGTTCTCATTGTAGGCCTTGTTGAAGAAGAATGTCTTCAGAGAGTTTCGAAAGATAGTTGTTTCGTTGATTGCTTTCAAGTCTGTAGGAAATGCATTCCATAACTGCTTGCTCATGTAAGAGAAGGTAGTGGCATGCATCAGCTTGTATTTAAGACCTTTGCAGCTGGGGTAGTGCAGGTTGAGAAATTTGCGGGATGATCTTGTGGCGTTTCTGGGAGGTAGGTCCACGAGGTTTAACATGTAGATTGGGGCGTCTGCATGAATAATTTTGTGTACAATCGTGCAGATCTTGAATGCAATGTGTTCCTTAAGTGGGAGCCAGTGAAGTTTCTCTCTTAGGGGTTTTGCACTTTCATATTTAGTTTTTCCAAATGAGTCTGGCGGCCGTATTCTGAGCAGTTTGGAGTGATTTGATTGTCTGTTCTTTGCATTTGGCGTACAGTGCATTGTACCCAAGCATCCTTCTGGCTTTTGCTGTTGTCTTTTCTACCTGTTTGGCCACCATAAGATCATCAGATACAATCACCCCCATGTACTTTGACAGTGGGCATGGGCATTAGTGAAGTTTGGGTAGAGTTGGGTGGAGTGCACATGTATGTGTGTAAATTATAAAATAGTATAATTTATGTGTGTTCATTCTTGCATCTAGGTGCATAATTCACAATGGAATGAACCCAGGTGGAAAGAGTAAAGTTAATTTTTGTAGAAAAATTTCTCCCTGATTTTGATCCAAAATGTTAGTCATTAAACTTCAAACTAGATGTAAATAAACAGAGAGAAGATCTTCAGTTAAAGAGCCGTGTCTATGGATGTTAGACCTAAGAATTGCTTTATATCAAATTTTCAGGTAGATCATTCAAGTACTTATAAACATAATCTCCTTTCTGTAAGGTTGTGCCAAGTGACATGTGCTAAACTTATATTGGTCGATATTCAAAATGATTTAAGCCTGCTTGAATCTTTTGCTGCTCTACTACTAGAGTAAAACACTAAACCAAGAATATGCTCACCATGATAAGTAACTGATCTAAACCCATATTCTGCCATCCCATTAAAAAAATCTTCATGTGCACTCCCCACTACTTGGTGTGCATAGATATTAAAATTGCCCTAAACAAGTTTGGGAAACCCAAAGCCGAATCAGAGAACTTCAGTAGGGCACAAAAAGATACTGTGGGTATTGAATGAGTATGGTAAATTACTATAAAATCTAAAAAAAGAACACCAAGAAATTGCAACAGCATATTCAATGCCACGAAAACAACGCAGAAAGATGGTAAATCAAATGGATGACCTATGACAATCGACAACTCCTACCTTAACTATTACCAGTAGCCCTCCCCTGTCCTTAATTGCTTGGACAAGCCGAAATATGAAAAACCCAAGGGACAGCAAATAACATTACCACATCACACTCTAAAACCCAAGTTTTTGTTAAAAACAGGTCATTAGGCTTCTGCTCAGTAATTAATAAGCCAGTACTCATTCAGGATTTAACTGCCAAACAGACGTTTAACAAGCCCACTGTTGGCAGTTTTTTTTTGTTTAGGCAAGTCAATGGACACAAATTATACCTGAATCAGATACCTACAACATACCTGCTTTGATATAAAGACCCTGACACTATCATTTACTTCCCCAGAACACCTCATTTAGGGGCCCTTTTACGCCTGCAGTAGTGCGAACGTGTCTTTTGAGCACGCGCTGGCCAGTTTTTACCATGTCTAGGAAAAAAGGCCGGAAAATGGACGTGTGCTAAAATTGAAACCAGCGCACGTCCATTTTCAGCCTGAGACCTTACCGCCACCCATTGACCTAGCGCTAAGGTCTTACGTACTACCCATGCGGTAAGCATGCAGCGAGTACTAACGCCTGATTACCGCCGGGTAAGTGGTCTGCAGTAGAAAATGGAAAATTATTTTCTACCACATGGTTTGGCGTGCTCCAAATTCGGAATTACTGCTCGGCTCACGTGTTAGGCAGTAGTCCTGATTTGCCACGTACTGTACATGCATAGGCCCTCCTGTGCCTTTGTAAAAGGGCCCCCTAAAGACAGCTGGAATAGCAGACACATCATAGATAATGCTATGGTGTGGGCACAAAACAGATAGCACTCTTACTGAGGTGTTATGGGCGTACCTGACACTTAGTGCAAATTATAACAAAAACAGGTCCCAACCAGATTAGTATTGGTTAGGGAAGTGTCAGAAGTGAATGTATCACCCCTTATCCTTAGATCCAAGCCCACTGCGCCAAAAAATAATAAATGAAACTAACTCCACACCCAAATATTATAAAAAATAGGATCTTATTTACGATTGCAGCAAATGACAGAGAGTAAACAGGATTAAAGACAAAGACAATCCTATTGCAAAAATAGCTTGGAGTAAAAGTATTTAAATCCCTAGCTATACTCTTAAGTACAGAGTCATTCTTACCCCAGGAGCACTATGCAGGGAGACGTGACACATATACAACCTTATGGGAGTCCTTCAGATGTCAGCATATTCTTCAGATGTCCGTCTGTTCCAATGCAGAGTCTTGCCCCTCGAACGCGATGTTGAAACCAGCCCCCTAAACTTGGCAAGAGCTGCCTTTTATGGAGAAATCGGGAGGTTTATCTGTCTCAGTGACGTGAGTTCTCCTTTAAGAACATAAACAGGTAGCTCCAAGTGTCCGGCATTGATGTCCATTTCTGATAGCAACTCGCATTAGTGCTGGTAACAGCTTGCTTGTCCTGGAACACCATGACCTTATCAGCAGGTGCCAAGTAGAGTAAACAAGGGTTGCTCTTCTATGAAACTGGATGCCTCCACAATGTCTGAGTCTTTTGGAGAGAGAATGTCTGTCTGAATTTGCACATTACAATCAGGTTCTGAATAGTGCCATATATGTAGGACCATGTGTGTTACGTAGGTCCATATAGTCTCATGAATGGCTGTGCACAGTGCCCAGATTGCTTCAGTAGTTTTGCTCCTGCATTCCCCCCCCTCCCCCCCCCCAACCCTTTCAAGTGTTTAGCTCTAAGGGGGAGCTGGACAGCTTAAAACACTAGCGAAGTAAGCAACAATAAGTTTACTCCACTACAATAAATGAATGTTGTGTTACAAAGTTTCATCAGGCCTAGTAGATTACATTCTTGTATTGAAGCTTAACATGCTTCTAAAAATAATAGGCATACAAATAGGAAAAGATGTGATATTGGAATGCATGAGTATGCCATGAATATAGCAGATTGAGTTGCATGTAAAATGTCCATCAGAAATTTAACTAAGTGACTTCGAGATACCTAAGCAAATGTCCATAAAAGTCAAATGACTTGTGAGTTCATGGAAGAAAAAAAAATGCCACTTTGTAGCAAAGCATGGTGACAGCTGAGTGATGAACCATGGTGTTGAAGATAATTTTGATACACCATTTTAGTAACTGCTGATGTCTAGTATGGCTGCAAATGGTGTTTGGCTGTGCAAACAGTCCATAGATAACTGTCCATGAGATGCAGTTATTAATACGGTGGGCAATAACAATGCAGTAACAAAGTTGAAGATGGCATACAACACTCTTCTTTTGTTGGTTTAAAAGTCCATGTCACGGGAATGGTAAACACTCGTGCTTTTATGGAGTATATTAAACCCTTCTATTACCTGATGACGCATGCAATTTATAGTTCATGAGCAAAGGTGTACTGCATGAGATAGGTTGCAATAAACATAGGACACAGATAATGTTCAGCACAAATCAATATGAGTGCATTACAACATTAATAGTAGAAGTTTTACAAGTAAAGCTCTTAACAATACTATATAAGTGTAGGAAAAAAAAACCTTGGGCCACTGCTGGCGAACAGCAGCAGCAGGCGAACCACCTAAACAAGAATGGAAGCTGAAAACAGACAGGACTGGAATAAGCAGGAGTGGAACTGAAGCTGAAGATAGGTGGGGCTAGAACTGAAGCTGAAGACAGGCAGGACTGGAACAAGCAGGAACAGGAATCAGGAACAGACTTGGTTTGTCAGGAACAGCCTTGGCAGGAACAGGAGTCAGGAGCAGACTTAGCTGTAGCAGGAACAGGAGTCATGAACAGACTTGGCTTTTCAGGAATAGGACT
This sequence comes from Microcaecilia unicolor, assembly GCF_901765095.1. Classification (NCBI taxonomy): domain Eukaryota; kingdom Metazoa; phylum Chordata; class Amphibia; order Gymnophiona; family Siphonopidae; genus Microcaecilia; species Microcaecilia unicolor. The sequence goes on along the minus strand of NC_044034.1, from coordinate 225,528,914 downwards.
TGGCTGTAGCAGGAACAGGAGTCAGGAATAGACTTGGCTTGGCAGGAAACAAGAACAGGGCTTAACTGTAGGAAGGAAAATAACTTTGGCTATAGCAGGAGTCAGGAAAGGAACTTATCTTTAGCAGAAAACAGAACAAGGTTTGGTAATAGCAGAAAGAAATATTACAGACCAGAGACAAAGCAGGAGTGGGCTAGAAGTGCAACAAACACACACAGACAAGAACTCATCTGAAGACCTCTGTTGCAAAGGCAAAGCAGGAAAGTTCCAAGGTGCTTTATGAAGGACTTTACTGATGATGTCACAACTAAGAATGAGGCTTGGCTGCAGGAACACCAGAGTGCGGCTTGAATGCTGGAATATTAGAGTAGGACTGGAATGATATCTGGAACGCGATTGAGGAATGGAAAAAGCAGTCCACAGCAGCCGTAGAGCCTGGTCACTGGGAGGAGAGGTGAATATAAACACGGGGCACGGCTACAACCGTGACACCTTATCATAGAAAAAAAACTTAATTTGCACTAGAATGATAGTGAACATTATTCAGTATGGTAACTTAACCTAATAGGTATTGTGATAATGTAAATAAAGTAAATGCAACACACAAAATAATACTTGGTCTAACACATAAGATAGATAAACTGCACTATATTAGGTGTATGTACATAAGTAAAACCATAAAATGGAGAAAACCATACTTTTTTTCATATCAAAATAACAATAATATACTAACCAAGTATAAACTTATCAGTAGTATATCATCTAAACATATAACACTGTACATGAACTAACACAATCAGTGTGACATTATGTAGATGTTAATATACGTGCTGAAGCAAGTGTTGGTACCAACAAACATATCTCTATATATAAAAGGCAGCACCAACGTTCTAATGAAGCCTCCAGCCGGAAGTGTGAAGGGGGAGAGTTATCCGGTTTCCGCATGTGTCTGCCCCGCCCTCGCTCTCTCTGTAACACAGTGAAGGAAAACACAGCACAGTACGAAATCGCTCTCTTTGTAACAGTGAAGGACTGGAGGAGGGAGGGGAGAGAGGACAGAGGCCTTCACTCTCTCTGTAACACAAACAAACACAGCACAGCAGGAAACAACACTGAAGGACTGGGGCGGGGGGGACAGACAGCAGAGGGGACGGAGAGCAGAGGGGAAGGGAGAAAGGGCAGAAGGCAGGGACACACACACTCCCACATGCACACTCTGAAGAAAACCTTGCTAGCCCCCGTTTCATTTGCATCAGAAACGGGGCTTTTTTACTAGTGAATTATAATATGAAAACACTCACATGTGATAAAAGTATATTACACCCTTCTATTATCTAATGCTAACTACATATATATGTGACCTAATATAACACACACACAAAAACCTTTTATTTCTAGGAAAAATTGAGCGTAGAGATGTATATGTATAATGAAAGCGTCTATATAACCTGTATTGCTGGAAATAAAGAAACAACAGAGAGTAGACACCAAAAATCCAAACAAATCCTTTATTCAAACAGACCCGACGTGGCCACGTTTCACCAGTAAGGCTGCATCAGGGGTAGATACACAAAACAGCTAACCGGGGACAGAGCCCAGGTATCACAACTGACCATCCAAGATGACTTCATATCAGTTTCCTCACAGGAAGTACAGCCACAGCTTCATACCTCAGGTACCTAGATTAGTAGTATAGAAAGGAAATTGGTACCATAGGTCCTCCTTTGTTTAGAAGGTTATATGTACATACATTATTTACAATAACAGACCTGTTTATAACTTCAGATATGAGATGTGCGCATATAATTGCTTTTGAAATGGTAATTTGGAATTTGCTTTTGCATCCAATTAAAGTTTCAAAAGATTTTACTAGATGCACCATGATTTTTAAAACCTCAGACCATGGCTGTTTTTGTTAAGGTAACTTCAAAAAAATTGAGGAGTCTTGACTATAGGTATAACCAAAAACTCTAAAAATTATCACTTGAGGCCAACAATTTTGAAAATTGTGTGCACTTTGAAACTATTGTGCACAGTGCAAAGAGTGTGGCCTAGAAAATTATTGGATCATGATCGCTTTCTCTGTTTTTAAAAATCACAAAGAGAGACCCTGAGCTCAGTTAATTTTCAAAATAAAACAAAACATTCCTTCGTTGCTCAGAACTGCCAAGTACCAGATAAGATTTTTCTAAAGCAAAAGGTAAGCCAAAGAGACAGACAGTTTTTATTTTTCTCAGCAGTTCTCTTTCCGTTTGAGGTTCACTCCATAAACAAAAAGAAAAAGAAAAATCTGTTGATAAATGAGCATGCATACCATTTACCTTTTATAACTACTTTTGGTAAGAAACACATGGAGGGGCATAATCGAACGGGGCGCCCAAGTTTTCCTGAGGATGCCTCGCAGGGCGTCCCCATGAAGGGGCGGGGAAACCCGTATTATCGAAACAAGATTGGCTGCCATCTTTCGTTTCGATAATACGGTCGAGGACGCCCAAATCTCAACATTTAGGTCAACTTTAGAGGTGGTCGTCCCTGGTTTTCGGCGATAATGGAAACTGAGGATGCCCATCTCAGAAATGGCCAAATCCAAGCCATTTGATCGTGGGAGGAGCCAGTAGTCATAGTGCACTGGTCTTCCTGACATGCCAGGACAGCAACTGCACATCCTAGGTTCAGAAATTGCTCCCATATGCATAGCTCCCTTATCTTAGGTGCTGAGCCCCCCAACCCCACCCCAAAACCCACTCCCCACAACTGTACACCACTACCATAGCCCTAAGGGGTGAAGGGGGGCACCTACATGTGGGTACAGTGGGTTTCTGGTGGATTTTGAAGGGCTCACATTTACCACCACAAGTGTAACAGGTATGGGGGGATGGGCCTGGGTCCGCCTGCCTGAAGTGCACTGCACCCACTAAAACTGCTCCAGGGACCTGCATACTGCTGTCAGGGACCTGGGTATGACATTTGAGGCTGGTATAGAGGCTGGCAAAAAATATTTTAAAAGTTTTTTTTTTAGAGTGGGGGTGGTTAGTGACCACTGGGGGAGTAAGGGGAGGTCATCCCCCGATTCCCTCCGGTGGTCATCTGGTCAGTTCGGGCACCTTTTTGAGGCTTGGTTGTAAGAAAAAAAATGGACCAAGTAAAGTTGCCCAAGTGCTCGTCAAGGACGCCCTTCTTTTTTCCATTATCGGTCGAGGACACCCATGTGTTAGGCATGCCCCAGTCCTGCCTTCGCTATGGTTCCGATGCCACCGTGAACTTTGGTCATCCCTGCGATGGAAAGCAGTTGAGGGCGCTCAAATCGGCTTTCGTTTATGCTGATTTGGGCAACCCTGTGAGAAGGACACCCATCTTCCGATTTGTGTCGAAAGATGGGCGCCCTTCTCTTTCGAAAATAAGCCTGAAAGTGTTAGTTTCTTATACAAGGGAAGTAGACATAACAATGCAAAGCATCATTAGAGAATTAGTCTTTTTTCTGACACCCCTCCCCCCCTTTCCAATTCTTTAACTTCGGCCAGTCTTCCATTCTTCAGCACTTGCCTGGACCAAGACACCAATACAGTAAAGGCTACTGGTTAATTATCTTTTTGCTGGGTTATGATTGCGCTGATATTTGGTATCACTGGAGGAAGGAAAAATGGTAGAATGATTTATTGGCCCTAAACTGAAAGGAATTTGACCCTGTGCCCAGAATGACCTCTGGACCACCAGATCAGTTATAAGTCTTTGATTAGGAATTCTATTGTAAAGCTGCTGTCCCTGAAGAAAGATAAGGGTTAAAGATGATCCCAGTAATAATGAGATGCATGCTTATAAAGAACAGGATGGTATTTCTTTCTTTGCAGAGTTTCCTTTGATGGAAATACAGATAATAAACCAAATGATTATCAGGGTTAAGAAAATGATTCATACAATGTTGAAAGGTCATATATCAGATTATAGTGCTTTCGGAGCCTGGCAATACAGAAATGCTACAGAATATTGACATAGCATAAACATAGCACTGCTTATGTATTTATTTACCCATTTGGATTTGCTCACACCTTTCTCAGCCATAGCTAAATATGAGCCACATACAGGTACACAGGACAGTAGTATGCTATGAAAAACAAATGTTATAACTAGATATAGATATATAGATATCGTTAAGTCTGTCCCCAGATGTTTTATAATGAAGACCACTGACCATTGTACTAGTCGCCCTCTGGACAGACTCCATCCTGTTTATATCTTTTCAAAGATGCAGTCTCTAAAATTGTACAGTCCACTAAATGCAGTCTTACCAGAGATTTGTATAGAGGCACTATCATTTCCTTTTTCCTGCTGGTTATGCCTCTCCCCATGCACTCAAGCATCCTTCTGGCTTTTGCCATTGTCCTTTCTACCGGTTTGGCCACCGTAACATCATGAGATACAATTCTCAGTTTTGTTTTTTTAAATGTAGCATATAACGTGATAAGCTACAGCTTCGTTCTGAAAGCAACACTTCGCTGCCCCCTAATGAACTTTCGAGGCAACTTTAAATTAACCCTCTGAGATACGGTTTATTTAAATAGTAGGTGGGGACAAATGCTTTATTTTTACCAGAACACCGCTGAAAGCTTCAGAGCAGATGTTACTAAAGAAACAGCTTTACACACTAACACAGAGAAAGTTATGAGCCTTTACAGTGACCAGTTCATAGATCACAAATTACATCTGTTCTTAAACACACACACACACACACACACACACACACACACACACACACACACTCACTTATATGGTAAAAGAATACCATAGAAACACTTTTGCACAATATTGAATTCAGTTTTCCAAAATTAGCGGCTGCATAAAAATCATTTACAAAGAAGAATGGAAGGAATCCATCAGACCTTCCTCTTGCCAAGGCAAAACAAGTTATAGCTATAAATAAAACAAAAGCAAACCGTTGTTTATTTCATTTGCCGTAGCCTAAAAAGAAGACCAGTGAGCACACGCTCACAGCAAAATTAAAATTAAAAATGGGGTACCCCGGGTCTAACTTGTCCTTTTTATATGAAAGGACAAAAGGTTGCTTCACAGATGGTTTAACAACTCGCACAACACTGCAGGGTATTACTTGGTTAGTCCTGGGACCACCCAGTGATAGTGTTAATATGACACTTTTTACCATTAAAGAGGGTTAGTATATTAGTATTGTTACCTTTTATTTTTCCTCCCCCACCCCTCATGCCAGTCAGGTCTGTAAAAAGAAAAGAGATTGTTAATAAGCCTGCTTCAAATCATGAGATGATGGCACTCCGTTTTTGTTTGTAACCTAGAACAAAACTGAATAAAACAGAATTAGTAATGAGTATGAACCGGATATGTAGTCTCTTCCTGAGGCCACCTGTTAAAACAAAGAATGATCACTGACAATTATGAAAACCTTCCTCTTTCCCAAGATCAATTACTTCTGTTTGGATGTCTCATCCTGAAGTCTGCTTGGTACCCAAAGGCGAAAAACACAACCAAAAAGATGTTCCACTCAATGTGGAAATTAAAAAGAGTAAGACCATTCTTCCCAAGAACCGTCTTCCATAATCTGGTACAGTCTTTAAGTCATCTAGACTACTGCAACTCACTCTACGCTGGCTGCAAGGAGCAAATAATAAAAAAAACTCCAAACAGCCCAGAACACGGCGGCCAGACTCGTATTTGGAAAATCAAAATACGAAAGTGCAAAACCCCTACGAGAGAAGCTACACTGGCTCCCACTCAAAGAACTTATCACGTTCAAAATATGTACCCTAGTACATAAAATCATCCATGGCGATGCCCCAGCCTACATGTCAGACTTGGTAGACCTACCACCCAGGAATGCTAAAAAATCATCTCGCACATTCCTTAATCTTCATTTCCCCAACTGTAAAAGTCTAAAATACAAATTAATGCACGCATCAACCTTTTCCTATATGAGCACGCAGTTGTGGAATGCATTGCCACACAACCTAAAAACGACCTATGAACTGACCAACTTCTGTAAACTACTAAAGACACATCTCTTCGACAAGATATACCACAAAGATCAAATCATGTGATACTCTTATATATTTCTAGAAATGGTAATAATGCCTTCTATTATATTACTATCATGTATTCCATTACCATGCAATCCAACATCCTTTTGTAACACCAAATGCCTATTCTCTTTTCATTTCCATTATCCATGATGTTTTGTAAGCCACATTGCGCCTGCAAAGAGGTGGGAAAATGTGGGATACAAGTGCAATAAATAAATAAGTGCTTCTGAAAAATAAATGATATGCTGTAAGTCCTAGCTTATTGGGTTATAGTGAGCAGGAACATAGCAACTTAGATTGCTGGATTCAGAAAACAATGGCTAGAGCACACAAAAGTTAAATACTGACCACAATATATAAAAATGGAACAATACTCATAGCAATTTCATGCACAAGGTATTGATCTATAAATCCATGCCTTAGGCAATTAATCTGTGATTAAGTACATCATACTTGTCAAGAAATGAACACTTAGGCCCTTGACTAGATGGCCATGTTTCTGAAAGATAAGACACTACTAGTTCATTCTTAGAACTATACACAGTGCCCTCTCTTCTAGCTTCTGATAAGTTCCAGGGTGATCCGCCCCCTACACAGAATAAAAATGAAGAGACAGTGGAGGCATACTTGCTGTAGCGTAAACATATACTTCCCAGGTTCGCTCACCAATAAAGAAAAAACACATAGTCTCATTATCTCATCCCAACACAGCGCTGCCCACCCCATAACTATTAATACCCCAGACTATTCCTTCCCCATCTCAGACAGCCTGAAAATCCTCGGCATTACCAGTGACCACAACTTAACACTAGAGAGCCAAGCCACAACCACAATAAAGAAAATGTTTCACACAATGTGGAAACTCAAACATGTGAAATAATTCTTCCCGAGGGGAATATTTTGCAACATGATACAATCAATGGTACTGAGCCACGCTGACTACTGCAACTGTATATAGACGGGATGCAAAGAACAGATCCTAAAGAAACTGCAGACTGCTCAGAACTCGGCAGCTAGGCTTATCTTTGGTAAAACACGATTTGACAGTGCGCAACCCCTCCGTGAAAAACTACACTGGCTTCCAATCAGAGAACGAATTGCTTTCAAAATCTGCTCATTGGTTCATAAAATAATCCACAGTCTAGCTCCGGGATACACGATAGACCTGATCGACTTACCAACAAGAAACATAACCGAATCAGCAAGAACATACCTAAATCTTCACTTCCCTAGATGTAAAGGACTCAAATACGAATCATCATATGCGTCCAGTTTCTCCTACATTAGCACACAACTGTGGAACGCATTACCAAAAGCCTTGAAAAATACGATTGACCACCTAAACTTTCGGAAAAACCTAAAAACTCACCTGTTCAAAAAGGCTAATCCCACCGATCCAACATAAATGCCCGATCTCTATGACACAACATAACTAAATCACGTTATAGACTGGACACAAATCTTCCATTGCACAATCCAATGTGGTTTGCGCCACATTAACTCTATCGAACTACTTAACCACACCATTACCTTGTATTTGTCAACACCGGAGTCCGCAAGTGCTGCTCCGGAATTATGTAAGCCACATTGAACCTACAAATAGGTGGGAAAATGTGGGATACAAATGTAATAAATAAATAAATCTGGCAATCTCACTGATGCCGCTCTTTTCAAGGCTAACATGCTCAACCTGAGAAAAGGTAGAGAGGGCTAGTTTATTTTACTTAAGGTGTTTATGTGTGTGTGTACAGGCAGCAATTTAGCGGCCTACTCCCACAATTATACAGCTGATGTTTGCTGGGTCAGTGTGAACCCACCCACTGGCTATAAGATTTGAGCCACCCTAGAGAGTTGATGTCTTTGAGCCACAACCACAAACAACATGGTCCAGAGACTGGTGAAGAGTGGTATCACAACATTGTTTAGCAAGTCATTACTCAACAGAGCATAATCATGTGCATTGTAGTGATAATCCACAACCTGGGCTGTTTCTGAATTATCAGACTCTTTGAGGTATGATAATCTTTGTGGTCAGGAGGTTATGTAATTCCTTTGTAAAATTTATGGCATGACCACGGTGTGCATCTAATATCTCTACTTCTGTCTGAACTGGATCAATGTCCAGGTAAAACAGAGATCACTCCTATATTAACCATGGCATGTTTAGGTACAGAGACATAATACACATTGCTAGGTAGTGGCATTTGGTTCTCAATATCATGTTTACTCATGGTAACTGCAAGTTCTTTTCCTGGTGTACTGACCAGCTACAGATCATTGACCACAACAGCATTAGTCTCAAAAAGTGCCTCTTTTTTTTTTTTTTTTACAGTAACCTTGCATTCCTCTGTAGCCTGAACAGAGAATATACCACAGAGAGCTTCTGTGGTATCTTTAAGAAATGGTTTACCAGGGCATAGCCAATGAATGTCTTTGGTATGCTGACACTTCTCTAATTTAGGTACTACATACTGCTGGGGTATATCATGATGATATTCCAAACAGTCAGGTGTATCAACTTTGGCATATAGATTATTATTCCAAGAACCCACATTAAGCACCTGTTTTAGCTGATATACATTATCAGGTAGGATAAAAGGCAAACTGAGCAAAAAAGCTAGCTCCATCTTGTCTACGTTTACATATAATGGAATAGCTGTCCCCAGCTGATAGGCAAGCTGAACTTGGATTGGTTCAAAATTGCTTTTGCTTACCTTACTGAACGTTTCCTTGATGACCTCTGGAGACACCAGATAGGTTGGTATCTGGCCTGTAATAAGGTTGTCAATGCCACTATCTAATTCCCTTGACAAATCATTGGTGAGGTCCTTTACAGGATGCACAAAAGCATATTTCTCACTTAACAAACCCTTAAGGATGGGTAAATCATTGGTATTTTGTGTGATTTATTGGGCATGTAAGATAACAATGGTGATAGTGTCACGTAGAGTCTTACCCTGAGATATCAGCTGCTCCCATTGTGCTTGTACCTGGTATTTAATATGCTTCATATCCGCCTGCAGTTTTCAGATTGTGGATTGATATTGCATTAGCGGTTGAACAAAGATCCTAGAACTGAAAACATGAGTGCCCCAATCCCGAACCCAGGTAACTTTTAGGCCTGGTTCTTGTTTTCTTTATCGGTGAAATCACATGTTCTAACTGACTGAGAATATTCTGAACATTGGCAGTGGTGTACCCTAAATGATCCCTTATCCATTGCTGTGTGTTACTACTACTACTATTACTGCATATCATTTCTATAGCGCTGCTAGACGTATGCAGTGCTGTACACTTGAACATGTGTTAAAGGACAGGTTACCTGTAATATTAAAATGTTTCATAGTAACATGTTGGGGGTCTAACGACATGTACATCTTTTGTGTAACAATCTGGGACTGAGTAATCAGAAATCCTGGTGTCTTCTGCAATACCACACCTGAATTAGGACCTGATTTCACTAGTTCAGGCATTGTTACTTCAGGTACACACATGACAAGCAGTAATAACATGAGAAATAAAGCTTTTAACTTTCCCATACCTGTTTAGTTCTGGGATACAGGTTTTCTAATCCCAACCCTTTTGGCTATAGCACGTAGCTTGTTCTTCTCCTGGACTATGCTGGGTTCTACACCTTGGCATATTTTTACCCTTTCACCAGTACATTTGGTCTGTGTTTTCCTTTTCTTACTTCTTCTTTGTTTGCATTTCCTGACGACCATCTGAAGAATATTTAAGCTGACATATATAACTAAGGGTTTTACTCTGAATGTCTTGTACTTTTATCTTATAAGAAATAGAATTAGTCAATGCTTTCTGTGTTAGGGAACCATGGTTATCTATAATGGACATGGTCTCCTCACTGCCTAAAGGGATGGCACAAGAATTTCTCTTTGAAATAGAATCAGCTTTTAACACAGAGGGCGAGTATTTATCAAAACATGCAGTGTATCAACAAAATGCTCTGCCTCGGAATCTATATCGGTTTCTGTGCCATAGCTGGAATCTAACTCACTGGGCAGCGGAGGGACTGCTACAGCCTCTGCTTTTCTAACAATAACTCTCCCTTCAAGGGAAAGGGCAGGAGCTGGCATCCCCTCACTGTTCTTGGTTAAGGGAGGGGTTGGCACAACTAAGTTCCATTCTGATAAAGGCACTTTCACAGCTTCCCTTTGCTGATTACTGCTAAAGAAGGGGGGGGGGGGTCATATTTTAGGCTGTCATTCCCAGGACTGTTTTCATCCCTGAGAGTGTCAGATAACAATGGAGTCTGTTTTAATATTACTTTAGAACCTCCTTGTTCAGGGCCACTGTTGGAGGTGAATTAGCAGTGTTATCACAAGCAGAGGTTTGGGGCAATTCTGTTATCATACCGGAACTTTGCTCTGGTTCACAGCACCCTACTCCTGCGGTTCCTGTGACACCATACAGAGAGAGAGACTAACCCTTGCACTGTCCCCTTGTAAACACCTATATCTATATTGACAGTAGACTTCAGCATTACACAAGTAGGACAGGGACAGTCTTCCTCACCCTTTACAGAGAGGGCAGGGTTAGTGACCCTCTCAATCAACAATGACAGGTGTTGTTTAAACTCTGAATATCCTTGGACAATAATTTCAATTATGATCCCACAGGCAGTTAGCTTGGACAGCAATGCCCATATCAATTTACCACAGTTATGTTCCTGCATAAGGACCCTAGAGGTAGACCGCATCATTAACACTTTGAGCACCAACACATTGTCTTTTAGCTCAAAGAAACCTTCGAAGGGTAGGGGGAACTCACAGAGAGCCCTCACCACCTCAAGCTCTTTGGCAAGCTTTACATACAGGGATTGCCATAAATCATAGTATGCAACAGGGTCTGGGAAGGTTAAAATTTGGTCACAAAGCTTTATTGTCTCATCCATCCTGTCCTGTGCATTTGGTGCCTCTCTCATTCTCAGTACTTGGATCACTGATCATATCTCCCTGAACTTAGGGCCCGAGGCTATTAAAGCTTCCCGCATCACACTAGGGAGGTAGCTTATGGGTGAAAGGGAAATATCTCCTCCCATCATGACTGCTAGTTGGTTAAACAAATATTCTGCCACTTAGTAATTACAGTCTTGAAATGAGAAAGCACTGCTTCAATAACAAAGAAGGAATGAAAGTAGTTTTACTGTGTTTATAGCCATGCTTCTTTTCTCAGTTGCTGCTGTTATTCAGTGGTTTCTAGCTCATAGTACTGCTAGTTAATGTTAATTTGATCACTATAACCAATTACTCTTCTAGGGCACAGCCTTTTAACACGGGCAATGTGGTTCACTGTTCATATGTAACAAACAGACCTCTGTGTCTATGAACACATAAAACAGGCTCTCTCTTGAGTTTTTAAAACAGCTCTCTTCTCGCTAAAGACAGTTATTAGACACTTTTGAATGCTTAGCACAAACCTCTTCCCATCAAGGACATGAAGTTTGGGAAGTCTGCCAAAGTACAATTGCTTTGTAAATACGTTCCCAGCTAACTATAAACAAAGATATTAAGCTACTGTGATAATAAGCCTCTAGCAGCTTAGCTAATGCTGCTGAATGACAGTTAATAAGTTGTCATGGCTTCAGGGGTGGTGAGCCCTTGGACTGCAGACAGGGTTGCAGCAGATAAGTCCTCTGGGATGGCATAGACACAAAGCAGAAGCAAGTCAAATGATGAATCCAGACAACACAAAGTAGGCCAAGAACTGGATCCAGACACCAAAGGAACAACTCAAGACGAGATACAAGACATGGCAAGTAAGCAGTGCACTCAAGGCATCGTAGAAATAGACTCAGAGTCTGGCTGTAACAGGAACCAGGAACAGAACTTGACTACAGCAGGAACCAGGAACAAAAGGAAGGACACTCATACGGGCCGCAAGGCCGACCTAGAACCCACACCTAACAGTGTGCAAGCATTTGGGCAGCAAGGCTGAACTGGAACCCAAACAAACTGAAAGGAAGGGGAAAGAAACAGAATGAAATTCCCTAAGCAAATACTAACCAAGCAGTGCACACATGCTGCGCAAAACATAGCCACAAACAAGAGGTCAAAATACCCTACACACAGGCACAAATGAACTGAAGGGAAAAAGACAACCCCACACAAAGAAGTAGCTCACACTGTGCCAGAAAGCACCGTCAGGCGAAAGAGCAACCCACACAGGTTCACATAGTAGAATCAACAAGTAAAAAGGGAATCCACACAGAGAGGCAGCTCAGGGCTATGCTAGGAATCGCAGCTATACGGAAGAGCAGCCCAAACTAACTCAAACAGAAACCACACAGGGAGGTAGCTCAGGGCTGTGCCAGTAGCCACAGCTAAATGGAAGAGCAGCCCACTTGTGCCACACAGAGAGGCAGCTCAGTGCTGTGCTAGTAGCCACAGCTAAACGGAAGAACAGGCCACTCGGGGCTGTTCTGGTAGCCACAGCTAAACAAAAGAGCAACCTACTCAGACTCAAACAGAAACCTCACAAAGAGGACTCCAAACAAAAAGCACACAGAGAGGTAACTCATCTACACAGCTTAGATGAAGCGCAGTCCTCAAAGGATCCAGATACAACACATAAAGGGTAAAAGGCAGATCATGCAGCGAAGCAACAGAAGGCTGGGCCACATGGCCACTCAAAGGAAAAAGGAAGCCACACAAAGAAGCAACTCAGGGCTGGGCCACTTGGTTCTAAGGTAAAGGGAAATCACACAAAGAAGCAAATCAAGTCAAGGTCACTCGACCATACTAAGGTAAAGGGAAACCACACAAAGGAACAACTTTAGGCTAGGCCACATGGCACTCAAGGGCAAAGGGAAGCCACTCATAGAAGCGCTCAAGGCTGTGCCACATGGCACTCAAGGGTAAAGGGAAGCTGTTTATATAAGCACTCAAGGCTGTGCCACACGGCACTCAAGGATAAGGGGAACCTCACATAGAAGCAAGGCTGTGACACACAGCCCCTCAGATTCAAAGATAGAAAAGTAATTCACACAAGTACAAACAAGAACCACACCCAGAAACAATACAGGGCTGTGCCAGGGAGCACAGCTAACAGAAAGGTAATACACTCAGGTTCAAACAAGAACCACACCCACATAGAAACAGTATAGGGCTGTGCCTGGAAGCACAGCTAACAGAAAAGTAATCACTCAGGTTCAAACAAGAACCACACATAGAGAGAAACAATACAGGGATGTGCCTGGAAACACAGCTAACAGAAAAGTAATCCATTCAGGCCACCTCCCACGCCGCTGCGAAGAAAAAGGAGGAGGAGGAGGAGCCGAGGACTGCAGCAGCAGGAGATGAGACCAGGCGCTGCAGCAGCCACCTAAGCCACCAAACGGGTGAGTCATGACAATCACAATTCCTCATGTACAGCCACGAAAAAAACATTTTAGGGTGGATAGTGTTCAAAGTGAGCTCCTTTTATTATCGACCAGTTAGAGATAAGAGTTTTCAGTTTTGGCAAAGTATAAGTTATCACAAGAACAAAATATAAGAAAACCAATGGACTGCATTAGGGGCTTATAGCCAGTGGTGTGCGGGAGCCGGCTCGCAAGAGCCGGTTGTTAAAATTTGTACCGACTTGCGAGCCGGTTGTTCCCTAGTGCGTACCGGCTCTCCTCTCTCCCACCCGCCCGCCCGATCCGGTCCCTCATGTCACCGACCTGACTCTTCTAATTCTTCGGGGCAGGCAGTCTTGCCTGCCCGCTACCAGCTGACTCTCCCCTGCCGGTTTGCGCTTTAAAAATGGCTGCCGAGACTTCCAGAGGCGGCCTCACGAGACTTCTGCTGAAGTCTCGGTGGCCATTTTGAAGCGCGAACTGGCAGGGGAGACTCAGCGCTGGTAGCGGGCAGGCATGACTGCCTGCCCCGAAGAATTAGAAGGACAAGGAGTTGGTGAGGGACCAGATCCAGAGGGAGGGTGGAGAATTCGCTGAAGGGAGTCGCTGGGCATGGGTGGATGGAGCTTGGAGGGGAGAGAAGGGTCGCTGGGTATGGGTGCATGCAGGGCAGGGGAGAGGAGGGTCACTAGGTATGGGTGCATGCAGGGGAGAGGAGGGTCACTGCTGGACATGGGTGGATGGAGGGCTGGGGAGAGGAGGGGAGAGAGAAGAAATGCTGGACATGGATGGAAGAGTGAGGAAGGAGATGAGATGAGGGGAAAGGAAAAGAGGAGAAAAACTGCACATGGATGAAGAAATTAGGCAGAAGCTGAGGACCAGAAATGAAGAAGAAAGGAGGAAAGGAAAGCAATAAATGGAAAGGAAGCCCTGGAAACAAAGTTAAGAGGACAGATAGCAGCAGAATCGGTTACTGGGCCAGCATGATCAGAAAAACAGTCACCAGACAACAAAGGTAGAAAAAAATCATTTTATTTTCATTATAGTGTTTGGAATATATTCACTTTAAGAATCAGGTGCTCAACATTAAAAGTTTATATTTATTCACTCACTTATGGCATTTTATTGCACATTAAACATGAATTAGATTGGAACCTGGGATCATTTAATTTTTTTTACCTGGAGGAATGCATTGCCACACCCCCCAGGCTCTCTCCCCAGCTATAGCCAGCTCTGCAATTTGGGGGGGGGGGGGCAGAGGGGGACCGGGGAGAGAGCCTGTTAAACATTTACCAGCACACCACTGCTTATAGCCCATTTATGTTTAAACAAAAGAGATCTGCATGAAACAAAATGTTTATTTTCATTTTGACTTATAAAACCACTTGCCCCTGAAGCATGTTTAAACAGAATAATCCATTTGTGTATCTAAAATGTAAACTTCTGCAAAACAGATTTAGTGAAGATGTGATTCCATGTGCCCCAGTAAAAGAAGAGTTTAATTTAACTTACATTTAATTTCAATATATTCCATCTTTATAACACTGGCAGGCTTCCCAAGGCAGATTACAACAGTTAAGATGAACCCATCAGGAAACAGAATATCCTTATTAGCACAAAATACAGAGTTTATAGCTGCTGTTTCTACCAGCTACAATAAGTTTTTAAGCTGTTTTAGTGATAGTCAATTTTGTTATTTCATGATATTTATATCTACATATGGGGAGCTTTCAAGTAAATTAAAAAGCTGTCAAATAAAATAAAGATCTTTTAATGTCCACTTTTTAAGATTTTTACAGATGGACTATGCATAGGCAGTCCGTTATAATCTTTGCTATTGTTTTGGGTGATCAAAAATGGTGGCAATGTCCGCCTATTGGCTTTAGCCCGTATAATGGGCTAGATAGGTTCATGCCGTCTTCTGTTCACAAACTAACCTCCTTGCTCCTGTCTCTCTCCTTCACACCCCCCCCCCCAAACTGCATTGCTTCTGTCTCTCTCCCTGCCCCCCGCCATTGCTCCCATCTCTCTTCCTGTCCCTGCATTGCTTCTGTCTCTCTCTCCCTCCTCTAATGCCCCTCCCAACCAGCATGCAACTGCTTTCTGTCCTTCCCTCTAGCAGCCATCAATGCTGACTGCAGTGATAATTACAAAGCACAGCCGTGGAGCATAGGCGCCCCGAATAAGAGGCTTGGGGAGGCTAAGCCTCCCCAGCCCAACTGTGACCTTCCCCTTGCTACTGCCCACCCACCAAATGCAGGGCTGCTTGGCACTGCAGCCAAGCAGCTCTCGAAAGTTTCCTCCGATGTCCGATCCTTCCCTCCCTCAGCTGCGCTTCCAATCGACAGCCCTGAGCCCTCCTCTCTATCCACCCTAACAAGTTGTTTTGTGGCTGTACATGAGGAATTGTGATATTATGAATCCTTGTTTCATATTGTTGACAGTCTGCATTTTCCGTATGGGTGGTATATTGGTGTATTAGGTTCTGCCCAGTGTAATATTTATGGTACAGTAAGGTTCTGAGTGTGTTTTTGCACAAAGTTGGGCATAGTGTTTTGCAGTTGAGCGATTGTGGTTAGCATATGCTTTGAGCAACCACTTTATTCTTTGACATATGATACATAGCTAATATCTAAATTTAATAAGAGGTATTAATTGTGACTTATTTTTATATTTTTTTTCTGTGTGTTATCAGACAATTATGGATTTAAGCTCCACCCCTGGCTCCACCCCTAACCCCACCCCCTTTAGCCTCCCCAAACAGTTGGGCCACCGACCGCCTATGCCGTGGAGGATCATGGCTCTCTACAGTCTGCACACTGCAACTACTTCCTGCAGGTTGGTCCCGCCTCCTCTGATACAACTTCCTCTTTCAGAGTAAGCAGGGCTGGCTGGAAGGAAGTGGCCACAGCATGGAGAGCCATGATCTCCTGCGGCTGTCAGCTTTGTATTTATTGGAGGCCGGCATTGGTGGCAGCTGGAAGAAAAGATGGAAAGCTTCTGTATGCTGGCTGATGAGCTTAGGGTGGAGGGAGAGGGGAAGGCAGCAGGCGAGCAAAGTTGTATACCGGGCGCCTATGCTGTACACTGGAGTGTGGGGCCTGATGCAAGATTAGGGAGGGGCCTGGGCCCCAAGGATCCCTGTAGCTACGCCCCTGGTCTCTACCATTTTGCCTGGCACTGACGTCAGGCTCACTGATCTGTAATTTTCCAGATCATCTCTGGAACCCAATTTTCGGTACCATACTTGATTTTAAAGATAAAGTACATATTACCAAAAATAGCTCTGCAATTTCATTTTTCAGTTCTGTCAGTACTCTTGGATGTAAACCGTCCAGTCCAGGTGATTTGCTATTCTTTAGTTTATCAAATTGCCCTGTAGACATAATACAAAGACACTCTTTGGGGTGTTATTGGGGTAACTGACAGTGTAAATTCTGAAAGAAATGGGTCCCTGAAAAGACCAACGTTAGTGAGTAAAGTGTCAGGTGCAAATGTATTCCTCTTATCCTTAGATCCAAGCCCACTGCGCCAAAATAATAGAAGGAACTAACCCCACACACAAATATTATAAAAATAGGGCAATTTTATTTACAGTAACAGCAAACATGGTATAAGGAAAACAGAAATAAAGACAATCCCATTACAGAGATAACTTAGAGTAAACATCCATAAATCCCTAACTAGATTCTGAAATGCAAAGAGTTACTCTAACCCCAGGGCACTATTGCATAGATACATGGCACATAATCTGATGCTGTCCTTCAGATGTCAGCAGCCCCTTAGTTGTCCATCTGGTCTAATGCAGATCTTGCTCCTCAGATGTGACATTGACACTGCAGCTGCTCTCTCTGATAAGAGCTCCCTTTTATAGAGAAATCAGAAGCTATATCTGTACTGCTGATGTACTTTCTGTCATTGGAGTAACATAAACAAGTACATGTTGACCAGCCACAGTGTTTCCAAGAGTCCCGTATTGACGTCAATTCTGATAACAGCCTGATTGTCCTGGAACATCATGACCTTATCAGCAGCTTCCAAGTACAATAAACAAGAGTTGTTGTGCTTCTGTTAGACTTGATGTCTATGCATTGTTCTAGAGGCTTTATAGATGAAATATCTGAGTTTGCATATTGTAATCAGATTGTTAATGCAGGATAATGCCATGTATATATGAGACCATATATGTGGCCATATATGAAACTTGTGGGTCTAGGCATAGTGCTTCAGTAGTGTTGCTTTCCTCCTCCAACTCCATTATGTGTTTCAGGTTTACAGAGATTTGTTTCAGTTTTTCTGGGGCCGATATTCAAAGTGATTTAAGCAGACAGGAGGCTCTAAAGGGAGAAGTGCTGCTGAATATTGTCTGACCTGTCCCAAAAAAAGTAGGCTGATCAGGGGTGGGCCAAGAGGTGGCGCTGGGGTGGAGGCAGGGCTTATGCAAGTCCTGGCAATATTCAGCCCAGGCCTGCATAAGTTAAAAGGGTGAAGTTAGGACAGCTTATCTAGGTCCCAAGTGAATATCGGACCAGAATCCGCATTAAAAAAAAGTTTTCCCTGCCTCCCGTGGCCCCATCCCACCTCTGCGCCAGTGGCGTAGCCAGAAGTCAATTTTTGGGTGGGCCAACAGGTTGGATGGGTGGGCATTAGACAGTGGTGTGCTGGTAAATGTTTAACAACAGGCTCTCTCCCCGGCCCACCTCTGCACCCCCCCATCCACCTGTGCACCTCCCCTCAAAATTGCAGAGCTGGCTATAGCCGGGGAGAGAGCCTGGGGGGGGGGGGGGGGGCAATGCATTACTGTCTCCAGGAAAAAAAAATTAAATGATCCCAGGTTCCAATTTAATTCATGTTTAATGTGGGATAAAATGCCATAAATAAATAAGTAAATAAATATAAACTTTTAATGTTGAGCACCTGATTCTCAAAGTGGACATATTCCAAACACTATAATGAAAATAAAATGATTTTTTCTACCTTTGTTGTCTGGTGACTGTTTTTCTGATCATGCTGGCCCAGTATCCGATTCTGCTGCTATCTGTCCTCTTAACTCCGTTTCCAGGGCTTCCTTTCCATTTATTTCTTTACTTTCCTCCTTTCTTCTTCATTTCTTGCTCTATATCCATAAGTAAAAGCTGGGTCCTCTGCAGACTTGACTGTCTAGTGGATCCAGCTTCTGCCTATTTTCTTCATCCATGTGCAGTTTTTCTCCTCTCTTCCTTTTCCCTCATCTCATCTCCTTCCTCATTCTTCCATCCCCTCCATCCATGTCCAGCATTTCTTCTCTCTCCCTTCCCTCTCTTCCATCCATGTCCAGCAACCCTCCTCTCCCCTGTCCTTCCCTCCATCCATGTCCAGCAACCCTCCTCTCCCCTTCCCTCCATCCAGCAACCCTCCTCTCCCCTTCTTCCACCATGTGCAGCAACCCTCCTCTCCCCTTCCCTCCATCCAGCAACCCTCCTCTCCCCTTCTTCCACCATATCCAGCAACCCTCCTCCCCCCCTTCTTCCACCATGTCCAGCAACCCTCCTCTCCCCTTCCCTCCATCCAGCAACCTTCCTCTCCCCTTCTTCCACCATGTCCAGCAACCCTCCTCCCCTTCTTCCACCATGTGCAGCAACCCTCCTCTCCCCTTCCCTCCATCCAGCAACCCTCCTCTCCCCTTCTTCCACCATATCCAGCAACCCTCCTCTCCCCTTCTTCCACCATGTGCAGCAACCCTCCTCTCCCCTTCCCTCCATCCAGCAACCCTCCTCTCCCCTTCTTCCACCATGTGCAGCAACCCTCCTCTCCCGTCTGCCCTGTTTCCTTCCTGCCCCCCCCCCCCCCCGCCGTACCTTTAAATATTACAGTTTTGCTGGAGTCGCGGGCAGCCGGCATTGAAGACATCGGCAGGCTTACTCCGGTTCCAGCAGCCTTCCCTCTTCCCTCGTTGCAAGTCGGATGATGGCTCCGCGCTCGTAGATACAGGAAATACGTCAGAAGAGGGCGGAGCCATCATCCGACTTGCAACGAGGGAAGAGGGAAGGCTGCTGGAACCGGCGTAAGCCTGCCGATGTGTTCAATGCCGGCTGCCCACGACTCCAGCAAAACTGTAATATTTAAAGGTACGGCGGGGGGCGGGGCAGTGGCGGGCTGGGGAGGCAGATGCGGGATCGGAGCTCAGCCTGCTCCCTCCGCTCCGTTGCCTCCACTGCTGGGTGGGCCTGAACCAAAACTGGGTGGGCCTGGGCCCACCCAGGCCCACCCGTGGCTACGCCCCTGCTCTGCGCCCACCTCTCAGTCAGGATAGGACCCCTTCTCCTTCTTCAAGACAACAACTATTATCGTCTCCCATTTTTCTTCATGATCGATCTTCCTATCTCCTAGGTTTGCTCATAGACTCCTTGCTTACCGTCTGTGAACAAATCACTAAGGTCCAACAGTTTTTTTTTATAAATTACATCTTTAGTTCAATCGTTACTCCATCCTTCTGCCCTTAACATTCTTATACACTCATTGATTATTACCCAAATAGATTATTGTAATCCTCTCTATCTTGGACTACGAGTCAAGGATTGTCACCGCTTACAACTGGTCTAAAATACCTCCATCAGAATTATCCACCATCTTAAAAAATATGATCATGTGACCCCTTACCTTAAAGCTTCACATTGGCTTCCTGTCTTATACTGCATCACCTACAAGATTCATTTACTTAGTTTTTAAACACATACTTCTTTGGTACCTCTTTACCCAGTGCGTTATCTTGCTCCCTATTTCTTGTGAACACTCTGACCAGCACTACTACTACTATTTAGCACAACTCAATTGCCTTACTATTCCCACTGATAGACAAATTATTCATGAACACAGTAGGCATTCTTTGCCATCTCATCTCAGACACTTCTCTGCCCCTTTTTTCAAGCTGAACTTAAAATGTTTCTCTTTCAGGACACCTTTTCCTAACTTTTACAGATGACCATACTTACCTGGAAAACTGTATCCCCCTCCTTTTTTCTTTTTCCCTTCTCTCCACTTTCCTGTTTTGCAATAGAGTTCTACCCATTCCTTTTGTACCATGCCTGTCCTTGTTAGTTGCTTCCCCCCACTCCTTGTTTTTTAGATTGCAAGCTGCTCAGCCCGTTATCAGTTCCTCAATACAGAAACATCGGTATTTTGTTCCATGACATTCCTATGCCTTCTCCAACTACCTTACGTATGGTAATTATCTTGATGATGCAATCCTATATGTCAGCACATAGGTATAAATACAGTGACACTTTTGCATCCCTCTGACATTTTGGAGAGGCGCCTGTTGCCGACCCTGCACAATGTACTCTATTGAGCATTGGTAAGCAGATCTTTTAATCATCAGAGTACTTGTTCTCCACAAATAGAGTAATCTTATTTGTTTCACCACTTTAGTTGGCGTGCCTGAATTTCATATTTTCTCACCATAGCAGAGATTTAGATTAATATGTTTCCGAACATTTTTTTTTTTAATAGAGCCGCGTCCTAAGGTTCTGTTTCTCTCTTTTTTTTATGACTAATCATTCTTTATGACTAAGCTTTTTTAAAATGAAGATATAATATCTTTCTTCTTGGCTTATTTAAATACTAGTAAAAAAGGCCCGTTTCTGACACAAATGAAACAGGCGCTAGCAAGGTTTTCCTCGGAGTGTGTATGTTTGAGAGAGTGTATGTGTGAGTGTGTGTGTGTGTGAGAGAGAGAGTGAGTCTGGGTGCAAGTGTGTCTGTGAGAGAGAGTGTGTGTGTGAGAATGAGAGTGTGTGCAAGTGCGTATGTGAGTCACAGTGTGTGAGAGATAGTGTGTGTTTCACACAGATACAATGTGTGCGAGAGTGTGTGAGACACAGACTCTCTGTGAGACTGAATGTATGAGACCAAGAGAGTGTGTGAGTGACTGTGTGACACAGAGAGAGTGAATGTGATACAGTGTGAGACATAGAGTGTGTGAGAGACAGTGTGTGAGAGAGAGAAAGACATTGACTGTGAGAGAGTGTGTGTGTGACAGAGATACCCCCCCCCCCCTCCCTCCCTCTCTCTGGTGTCAGGCCCCCCTTCTCTCTCTCTCTGGTGTCTGAGCATTACTGTGCAGGATGCTGAGCTCTGGCTGTGCTTCAAGGAACTGACCAATCCTATTTAATAGAATGCACCTCCAACATTCTGAAGCCGAGAAACCTCATGTGGTTGGTCACTTCTGCTTGTGACGAACCTGGAAGTACTCGAGGGCGGAGCTTACAGAGATGGAGCCTGAGCTTCAGAAGCTTCAAACCCTTCACTGAAGCCACGGAGTCAGCTTCAGAACGTTGAGGTTGGTTTTTATTATATAGGATATTAAGGACCCTTTTATGATATCATTTACCGCGATACATCAGCGATTCAATCTGGCAGTTTTTTTCCTTCTCAAAATTGTTTGATTGTTAATCTCAGCACTGTTGAATTGTCTAGAGTTTTTTGTAGCCAGTTGATATATTTTTTAAAATTTCCCACTGGATATGAAAGTTTAACATACTTTTTTTATGGTAGAAACTAAAGTTCTTTTATAACGGAAAGGCTTTTACTTTCCCCCTTTCATATATTAATGGCTCTTCCCTATTTTTATACAATATGGTTTTCTGCTTTTTATTTATTTCTACTCATATCCAATTGATTCTGATTATTTAATTAAGAGTCCATATAATTCTACTGAACATTTAATAGGTCATTCATTTCTCTAATACCATAGTAGATCAGTATAATTTGTTTTTTATTCATCAGAGCTCTCGATACAACGCTTTAACTGGTTGCATACCAATAGACACAGATTTCTTCATTAGACAACTCCAAAGGTATACAAAACATTTCAATCTCGAAGAATAGTAAGAATTTCAACTCAAATTTGTGATATTATGTTATCCTTCACTCTTTTAGCACACAATCAGGCTCATTTTCAAAGCACTTAGCCTCCCAAAGTTCCATAGAAACCTATGGAACTTAGCCTCCCAAAGTGCTTTGAAAATATGCCTCAAATAAGTACTATTTTTATTTTAAACAAATCCGAAGTATGTTTTCCTACATTATAAAGTACTTAGCACAATCACTAATTCAAGTGTAGATACTTAGGTTTTTAAACCATTACCTTTATTGTCAAGCATAGGTGTTCTGTTGCTTTGATATAATTTGTAGTTTTTACAGCATAGATACAAAGTGTTTAGTTGACCTATCTTCAAAAACATGTATATGTTCACTTTTAGGGGTGAAGTTTAGATAATATGTGTTTAATTAAAGATGATATTAATATACTCTCCCAATGTCTATTACAAATACTATTGCCTTGGTCATTATGTCTTTTACATTATTTACCGAATTATGTTATTGAAACATAATAATAAGAATTTATTTATATACTAGTATAAAAGGCCCGTTTCGGTAGGCAATGAAACGGGCGCTAGCAAGGTAATCCCCCCCCCCCCCCGCAGCGTCCTTCCTGTCTCCCCTGCCCCCCCTGCAGTCACCCATCTGGTCTCAGGACCCCCTCCCCACCAACCCTCCCCTGCCCCTGCAGCCACGCATGTGCAGCGGCCCTCCTCTCTCCCCCTGCCCCCCCTGCAGCCACCCATGTCCAGCAACCCTCCTCTCCCCCTGCAGCTACCCATGTCCAACGACCCTCCTCTCCCTTCCCTTGCCCCCCCTGTAGCTACCCATGTCCAGCGACCCCACCTCTCTCCCTTGCCCCCCCTGCAGCATCCCTTCTGTCTCCCCTGCCCTCCCCTGCAGCCACCCATCTGGTCTCAGGACCCCCTCCCCACCTCCATCTTCCCTGCCCCCCCCCACAGCCATCCATGTCCAGTGACCCTCCTCTCCCCCTGCAGCCACCCATGTCCAGCGACCCTCCCCTCCCCCCTCGGTGCATCACCCAAACCCCTACCTCCCCCCCCCCCCAGTGCATCCCCCAAGCCCCCCCCCTCAGGCACATCAACCCCCTCGCCACCCGCAGCCAACAATACTAACGCTGTCCAGCCGCTGCTTCATCTCCTGTTGAGCAGCAGCGGCCGGTACAAAAAGAAAAAAAGCCAAAAAAAGATTTTAAACCTGAAACACGGCTCCGTAGACAGCCATCTGGCATTGGCTGTCATCTCTGCAGCCGCTCCTCCTCTCCCCTCTAACATCGCTGCACTCCTCCGGGGTCTTCCTGCAGGGGCAGTGACGTGGAGGGGAGAGGAGGAGCGGCTGCAGTGACGACAGCCAATGCCAGATGGCTGTCTACGGAGCCGCGTTTCAGGTTAAAGATCTTTTTTTGGCTTTTTTCTTTTTGTACCGGCCGCTGCTGCTCCACAGGAGAAGCAGCAGCGGCCAGACAGCGTTAGAATTGGCGGCTGTGGGTGGCGAGGGAGTTGATGTGCCTGAGAGGGGGGGTAGGGACTTTGGTGATGCACCCGGGGGGAGGGTCTTGGGTGTTGCGCCGAGGGTGGGGGCACTGAGAAATGATTGGTAGGCAGGGGGGAGGAGTAGGGAAACACGCTCCGTGTGTTTCCCTACTCCCCCTGCCTGGCTCGTGGTTTTGCAGGGCAGGGGCTTGGGTGTTGCGCCGAGAGGGGGGGGCACTGACAGCTGTTTCCCAGGCAGGGGGAGGAGTAGGGAAACACGCTCCGCGTGTTTCCCTACTCCTCCCCTTGCCTTGGAATCAGCTTCAGTGACATCACTGACATCAGTGCATTCTAAACTGCCTAGCAGACCACCTCCGAGGGAGCCACGGTCCCAGGCACATTAGAAAGCTGGAGGTGAGAATTATTATATAGGATGAGATGCTTGATCTTCAATACTATATATTAGTCATTTCTCGTCTCTGAATAATATATTTTTATAGTATTTCTCTAATTGATTCTTACATTTTTTATTTTGTTTATATTTTTATATTTTATACATTTTTTTATATATACATCAATTTTTATGTACTTTAATGACTATAATTACTTCATTGTGTTGATAATTCAGTTTTATTTGCTTTTTTATGTATTTTAATTTACACCATTAAGACTCCTGAGGCAGGCCTATTGGCCGAAACACCGCCGTGTCGAGTCTCTTTGAGTTACATTATTGATTTGGACTTTTACACATCGTCTCAAGCCTTATCCTTGAGTCATCTTCGCTGTGTCATTTGTGACTTAAAACCCCCTGCCAGGTGACCCAGTGCAATTAAGGGGGGTCCTGCAGTGCTGTAACCAACGGATTGAAGCTAGACAGTGAACTGTTACATTGCATCAGCCATTTGAGGAGACAGAAACTTGGCAGATTGGGGAGTCACAGCTGTAACCGGGGCTCGGTGGAGTGTGGTCTACCCCTGGCTGAGCTGAGACCTTCGAGGTGGCAGCCCGAAGGGAGAAGACAGTTTCACTGAGTCTAGCCTGAATGGTATTGAAATACATCAAGAGAGTGAAATCTGTTCTGGATTTCAATTAGACTGCAGGACAGGCATGAGGGTTGTGCACATGTGTAAATCCAGTAATGTATTATTGTTGTGATCATCTTGAAAGCAATTATGATTTACATCCAGTGGCGTAGCAGGGGCGGTGGGGGCGGTCCGCCCCGGGTGTCAGCAGGAGGTGGGGTGCTCCATCCCTCCCACTGCTCCCTACCCAAAGACCGCTGCCACCAGTCCCACCTACAGTAAGCTCCCTCCTCTCTGCCACTTGCCCCAGCATTGTAAAAACCTCGAAATCGGCAGTGCAGTGCATGCCTCACGTCTGCCTGCCTGTGATTGCGAAAGAAGCAGAGAGATCGCCTCATCGACGTCGAGCCTTCCCTCACTGTGCCCCGCCCTCGCAGAAATAGGAAGTTACATCAGAGGACGGGACACAGTGAAGGAAGGCCCGACGACGTTGACGAGGCGATCTCTCTGCTTCTTTCGCAATCACGGGCAGGCAGACGCGAGGCACGCACTGCACTGCCGATTTTGAGGTTTTTACAATGCTGGGGACTGAGTGGCAGAGAGGAGGGAGCTTACGGTAGGCAGGTGGGGACTGGGGGGGAGGGGCTCAGAAAGGGGTGGGAGCTGGAACTAGGGTCTGAGAAGGGGGCAGGAGGGAGAATGGGGCCATGCCTGGGGGGGGGGGGCTCAGATGGAAGAAAGGGGCTGGAGCTGGAACTAGGGTCTGAGAAGGGGGCAGGAGGGAGAATGGGGCCATGCCAGGGACAGGTGGGTCTAGGGCTGAAGGGGGGGGGCAAATGAGAGAATGGGCTGGGGCTGAAAAGAGGGGCTAATGCAAAGCAGGTGGAAGAAGGGGACAAACTGGGGGCTCAAAAGAGTGTAGGTGGGATAAGGGGGCTAGTACTGGAACTGGGGGTTGAAAAGGGGCAAGGGCTGAAACTGTGGGGACTAGGGGCTGAAAAGGGACAAGGAGAAAGTGGCTGGGGCTGAAGCTCTGCACTAGTGGGAGAAAAGGGCTGGAGCTGAAACTGGGGACTGGTGGGATAGTGTGGCTGGAACTGGGGGGCTGAAAAGGGGGGCAGGTGGGAGAAGTGAGCTGGAACTGGGGGCAGGTGGGATAATAGGGATGGAACTGGGAGCTGAAAAGAGGGGGCAGAGAGAGAGAGGGGGAGGGCAGACCCTGGATGCTCGATGGAAGGGAGAGAGAGTGCAGACAGTGGATCGAAGGGGAAGGGAGAGAGGGCAGACATTGGATGGAGGGGACAGGAGAGAGGGCAGACACTGGATGGCAGGGAGAGAGAGAAGGCAGACACTGGATGGCAGGGAGAGAGTGAAGACAGATGCTGGATGGAAGGAAGACAGTGAAAAGAAGATGAGGAAAACAGAAAACAGAGACAACAAACTGTAAATAAAATATATATTTTTTTGTTTTTGGATAAAGTAGTATTGTAGCTGTGTTAATAAATGTTCTAGTGCTCACTGTAGTGTTTAAGATGCTTTCCTTTTCCTTATGTGACTCGTAGAAATTACTGCTTATGGTATGGTAGAATTGCTCTAGAGATCCTGAGTGTTTGTATTCTCGGTATTCCTAGTACTGGATTTGGGAGGGGGGTGTCGGCCCCGAGTGTCAACTACCCTAGCTACGCCACTGTTTACATCTGAACTGTATGAAGATCAATGCAGTGAAAACATCAGTTAAATAGTTAAATAAATGTTCCAGTTACTTTCCTCAGAGTGTGTGATTCCTGAGTGAGTGAGCTGACAGGACCAGAGTGAGTAAGTAACCTGTCATGCCTCTCAAGCCCCTTCTAAACTGGAATAGCAGGACCGGATTACACATGCAGTAAGGATTATACTCTCTGCAACCAGGAGGTGATGTCTCCTGTAGCCAATTAGAGAAGACAAACATATTTTTCTAACATGTTTAGAACAGGTTTCTAGCTGGGATTGAAAACTGGAGATGTTTACCTCCAAACTGTGCCTTGTAGTGTCTGCTCACTCTAAGCACTGCTAATAACAGAATTATGCAGAGGGAAAATAAAACATGTACCAGTTTGGGAAATCTCTCTCTAAAGCAGAAAATATGTGGTTTAAAAAAACTGTACTACAGCATGTCAGCTAGGCCCCAAGGTCTGATTTTCGCTAGCATAACCATAGTTCATCCAGCGTGCATCAGCCTTGTTTTTATGTTAATGCTGTGTTTCTTGCTTTGGGGTTTTCAGATCACAATGGCCTAAACAGTGAGGAAGATGATGATGAAAGTCTCCGCATTAGTCCAGACCTTACGCAGATTGTTAATTTCAAAAGCGCTATGCCTCAGCCTGTCTGCCAAATGAACCAGGTATTATTCATCAGATTACATTTCTTTGATGTCTTTAAGAAACAAATACTGTGGTATTTATTCTGTCCAGATACCAATTGAAAAGGTTCAGAGCTAGAAGGCCTCTGTTTAACTCTTGGTCTCAGTATTAAGTTGTTAACCATAAGGTGTAGCTTCCAAGTGACTAATTGAAGGGGCAGATTTTGTTCATTTGTCCATTCAGTGTTTGTCCTTTTATTTATCAATAGAAATCAAACAAAATAAAACATGGAAAAGAAAATAAGATGATACCTTTTTTATTGGACATAACTTAATACATTTCCTGATTAGCTTTCGAAGGTTGCCCTTCTTCGTCAGATCGGAAATAATGTGCTAGCTGACAGTGTATATAAGTGAAAACATTCAAGCATTCTATGACAGTCTGACAGGGTGGGAGGATGGGGGTGGGTCGGAGGTATGCTTTGATGTCCCCATGCATACCTCCGACCCACCCCCATCCTCCCACCCTGTCAGACTGTCATAGAATGCTTGAATGTTTTCACTTATATACACTGTCAGCTAGCACATTTGCTTATTTCCGATCTGACGAAGGGCAACCTTTGAAAGCTAATCAAGAAATGTATTAAGTTATGTCCAATAAAAAAGGTTTTTTCTTTTCCATGTTTTATTTTGTTTGATTTTTATTGATAACCTTAAGAGTGGACTAACACGGCTACCACACTCCTCGTCCTTTTATTTGAAATTCCATCACTATTGGAATCTGCTCTACACTCCAGTGGCGTAGCCAGACAGCCAATTTTGGGTGGTCCTGAACACATAGTGGGTGGGCACAAAATTTTCTCTCTATCCCCCTCCCCTAGCACTTCCCAACTCAAAATATAAATACTTTAGCTGATAAGGATCCCCAATCTCTGTCAGCTGAAGACCTCCACTAAAGATTGCCAGAACTCCCCTCCATCAAGCCCAGCAGGCAGCAGCAACTCCTCGAACCACTGATGCCAGCACCCCATACATGCTTAGTTGTCAGTGGCTCGAGGATGCCCCCATCTACCAAGCTCAGTAGAAGGGAGCTCTGGCTAGCTTCAGAGGAGATCCCCAGCTAGTAGGGCTTGAGGATCCCCACTAGCTACAGCAAGGGTCAGGGTTGCTGTTTGCCATGCTGGTGACCAGGGCAGAAAATAAAGCCCCTCCCCCAATTCCCTCTCTGCCTCCTCTCCAATCTCCTTATTTGCCATTACAATCACACTGACAGACCCTTACAAATTACAGAACAAGGGATCACAAATTAGAAATAAAAATATGTAGACAAAATTGAACTTGGAAACCTTAGCATGTACAGCAACACTGAAGAAAAAAACAAAACAAAAGCGCATTTCATTTTCTACTTAACACAATAAAAAGACATCCACTATGCACATTTCCCAAAGCTAACATATTCCATTTAAAACATTCAAAATAAAATGATTTTTCTACCTTTGTTGTCTGGACATTTTATTTTTCCTTCATGCTGGTTCCAATTTCTCTTTCCCGCTTTCCTGTCTGTCTTCTGCTTCAAGCAGCTGTCCATTTGTCTTTTCTCTCCTCTCGTTTCATTTCCTCACTACACCTGCCTCTGAAATATTGATCTTTCCATTTTAGCTCTTTCTTTCTTTTTTTTTTTTCTTTTATGCCTCTGTACATTCAAATTTAATTCTCTAAATCTTTTCCTTCTTTTTACTTTTCAGATATCTATCACATTTCCATCTCCATCTAGCTCTCCCATTCCCCATCTCTCCTTCCCAGCCTTCCAAATACCTTCCATTTTCAATCTACGCGCCATTACCATATTTCTACCCCCCTGTAATCACTATCCTCTCATTCATTTCCTTGCCGTCTTCAGTCCCTGGGCCTTTCTCACATGCTTTCCATCATTCCCAGTGTCTCCCTCCCTCCACCCTGCCAGCCAGCATCTGTTCCCTCTTTATACCCCTTCATACCCTCGTAGCCTATCTCCCTATTCCTTCTACCTCCCACCACCAGCATCTTCCTATCGCATCTCTCTCCCCTCCCCCATTATCCAGCATTTTTCCCTTCCCTACCATCCATTGTCCATCTTCTCTCCTTCGATCCATCTTCCCTCTTTCTCCCCTCCCCTGCTTATGCATCTCTCCTTTCCTCTCCTCTCCTCCACCTACATGTCCAACTTTTCTTCTCCCTCTCTCTCATTGTCCACTATCTCCCTGCCTTGAGCCCCCTGGTCTAACATCTCTCTCTACCCCCCACCACCACCACCACACAGCATCTCTCCATCCTTCCTTCCTCTCTCTCCTCGACCCCTCCAAGCCACCTGCCAGCATGCTGCAGGTTTTTTTTCCCTCTCCCCAGCCACCGCTGGCATTCTGCAGATTTTTCTCTTCCTCCCCCCAGCCACCCGCTGCAGGTTTTGATTCCTCCCTCCCTACTGCCCCAGCATGCTGCAGATTTTTCTCTCCCTCCCCCCAGCCACCCGCCAACATGCTGCACATTTCCCCCCCCCCCCAGCCACCCGATGCAGGTTTTGTTCTCTCCCACCGGCACGCTGCAGGCCTTCTTTCCCTTCCCTTTCCTTCCATCTCCGTTGGGCTGCTGGGCAGCGCCGCCGTCTAACGCTATAGCAAAGCCGCAAGGCACCACCGGGTCCATAAGCATGCTGCCGCGACTGCTTCCTGTTCCTCCTTCCGGCCGGCTTCACCTTCCCTGACAATCTTTTTTGAAGAGGCGGGGCCGGCAGCAAGCACAGCAGCATACAGACAGCCGCCCCCAGCACCGCGCAGCTCTGCTACAGACAAAGATGATAAGGGAACGAGCATGGAGGGAGGGAGCAAAACCTCTAAGCTGAAGTGAGCAGCACAACAAGCAGGGAGAAGTCGCGGTTTGGGCTGGGGAGACAATTCTTTTATTATTGGCGTCTGTGAGGTGCACCGTTGCTGGGTGGGCCTGAGTCCAAAGTGGGTGGGCCCAGGCTCACCCGTGGCTACGCCCCTGCTACACTCTCCCCATTCTTGTTGTATGAGAGATTGAAACTGAGACAGTATAAGATATTTTTCCTGCTACATTAAGGTTTTGAATCCTGATGTCCCATAGGTTTTGCACTTGCCAGCTCATTGTATGAGTATGGTGTGATGCTCTTTTCCATGTGTACCATAAGCACACACGTGATGTGTTCAGTGGGTCTAACTTCCACCCTGGATGATCAGTGATATACAAAGGAAAACAAATTATGGAGAATAGATGTAAACGATTATTACTTACAGAAGAACTGTACCTTATGGTTGGTTTCTGTTAGTAATCTTTATTGAAATGAAAATGATAACTGTGCTGTTTATAGTGGTCAATGTGTACAAGAACAATAAATCATTATGTACTAAAGAATTATCAGAATGGGTGTTAGATCAGTACTTTATTACAGTGATGGTTCCTAGATTTAGTGTGGAGGTTTTGTATTTTCTTTTAGCATTTAGCTCTTATCTTTCCGGTGGTGGTTTAAGGCAAGTTACATACAGGTATAGTAGGCATTTTCCTGTCCCCAGATGGCTTATAAGCTAAGTTTGTACTTGTAGCAATGGTGACTTACCCAAGGCCACAAGGATTTGAACCCTGGTGTCCCTGATTCACAGTCTACTGCTCTAACCACTAATCTATTCAAAGTATATATGGTGATACCAGGATCTTCAAGGCAGTCTATGTATCAGAGTAGTGGCGTAGCTATGAGGGACCACGGGGGCCTGCACCCCCCCCCCCCCCCAATTCGATCTGGGCCCCTGGTTTGGCTGGATAGCTCTGTATTCTTCTTCAGGTAGCACTGACATCTTTGTGTTCATTACAGGGACCCCTTGAAGAGAAAATGCAGGGTATGAGCCTGGAAAATCACTTGCCAGGTAAACGTGTTTTATTTGTATTTTCTGAAGGAATTCCAGTGAGGAACAGGAAGGTCTTTGCTTGCTGAATACTTTCTTGGCATGTGGAGAAATACTTCTGAGGGGACAGAGTGAGAGGCATGATGGTTATTACCTCATGAGTATGCACCAGGTGCCACACACTGCTCTCTATGCTGAGTATTGTACACATTCCATATGCTGTTAATTTTGCAAATATGACTTCTCTAGAGGAAAACTGAAGTATCCTAATCATAAAACACATGGAGGATAATGTTATATAGGGTGTCCACAACAGAAAACAGGCATTTAGGTCTGAGTGAAAAACTGTGACAGTGTTTTGGGAAAGACTTGCTGAATGTAGAACTTGTTCAAAACATAGGCATGTATAGCGCATGACTATTAACAAAAATGAACGCATTTTGTAGACTGTAAGGGCTCATGTGTTAACCCTGTGTTAATCAGTTAGCATGCAGTAATATAGCTACGCTGACTGATTAGCACAGACACGCCCCTTATTTTCTAGAGTGCCAGTAGCGTACACACATTTCCAAAGTATCGCAGGATGTTTCATTGCGGTTCGCCATTTTAAGCTATGGTAAGCATGCATTAGTGCAAAAGAGCCCCAAAGTGCTTGTAACAGTCATCTTCTCATTTACTATTCAAATTTTTGTAGAGATGTTTTCAATAACGCTGTAAATAAGTCATTTATTTAATCGTTCTGTAGATAAGTGGGTTCTTATAGATTCTTGGGGAGGTGAGACAGTGGTGTGCTGGAGCCGACTAAGTTTCTAGAACAATGCCTATGTGCAGTTATGTGTATAACTACAATTAATGCCACTTAAGGGTCATTATAAGTACATAAGTAATGCCATACTGGGAAAAGACCAAGGGTCCATCGAGCCCAGCATCTTGTCCACGACAGCGGCCAATCCAGGCCAAGGGCACCTGGCAAGCTTCCCAAATGTACAAACATTCTATACATGTTATTCCTGGGATTTTGGATTTTTCCAAGTCTGTTTAGTAGAGGTTTATGGACTTGTCCTTTAGGAAACCGTCCAACCCCATTTAAAACTCTGCTAAGCTAACCGCCTTCACCACATTTTCCGGCAATGAATTCCAGAGTTTAATTACACGTTGGGTGAAGAAAAATTTTCTCCGATTTTGTTTTAAATTTACTACACTGTAGTTTCATCGCATGCCCCCTAGTCCTAGTATTTTGGAAAGCGTGAACAGACGCTTCACATCCACCTGTTCCACTCCACTCATTATTTTATATACCTCTATCATGTCTCCCCTCAGCCGTCTCTTCTCCAAGCTGAAAAGCCCTAGCCTCCTTAGTCTTTCTTCATAGGGAAGTCGTCCCATCCCCGCTATCATTTTAGTCGCCCTTCGCTGCACCTTTTCCAATTCTACTATGTCTTTCTTGAGATGCGGCGACCAGAATTGAACACAATACTCAAGGTGCGGTCGCACCATGGAGCGATACAACGGCATTATAACATCCTCACACCTGTTTTCCATACCTTTCCTAATAATACCCAACATTCTATTCGCTTTCCTAGCCGCAGCAGCACACTGAGCAGAAGGTTTCAGTGTGTTATCGACGACGACACCCAGATCCCTTTCTTGGTCCGTAACTCCTAACGTGGAACCTTGCATGATGTAGCTATAATTCGGGTTCTTTTTTCCCACATGCATCACCTTGCACTTGCTCACATTAAACGTCATCTGCCATTTAGCCGCCCAGTCTCCCAGTCTCGTAAGGTAATTTTTCACAATCCTGTCGCGAGTTAACGACTTTGAATAACTTTGTGTCATCAGCAAATTTAATTACCTCGCTAGTTACTCCCATCTCTAAATCATTTATAAATATATTAAAAAGCAGCGGTCCTAGCACAGACCCCTGAGGAACCCCACTAACTACCCTTCTCCATTGTGAATACTGCCCATTTAACCCCACTCTCTGTCTCCTATCCTTCAACCAGTTTTTAATCCACAATAGGAGATTTCCTCCTATCCCATGACCCTCCAATTTCCTCTGTAGCCTTTCATGAGGTACCTTGTCAAACGCCTTTTTAAAATCCAGATACACAATATCAACCGGCTCCCCTTTGTCCACATGTTTGTTTACTCCTTCAAAGAATTGAAGTAAATTGGTCAGGCAAGATTTCCCCACACAAAAGCTGTGCTGACTCGGTCTCAGTAATCCATGTCCTCGGATGTGCTCTGTAATTTTGTTTTTAATAATAGCCTCTACCATTTTCCCCGGCACCGACGTCAGACTCACCGGTCTATAATTTCCCGGATCTCCCCCGGAGCCTTTTTTAAAAATGGGCGTTACATTGGCTACCCTCCAATCTTCCGGTACCACGCTCGATTTTAAGGATAAGTTGCATATCACTAGCAGTAGCTCCGCAAGCTCATTTTTCAGTTCTATCAGTACTCTAGGATGAATACCATCCAGTCCAGGAGATTTGCTACTCTTCAGTTTGCCGAACTACCCCATTACGTCCTCCAGGAATGTAATTTACTTATTTTATTTTTTATTAGGATTTATTTACCGTCTTTTTGAAGGAATTCACACAAGATGGTGTACAGTAAGAATAAATCAAACATAAGCATTACAATTACAGCAGTAAAAATATTCAAATAACAATACAAAATATGGCATAGTATACTACTTACAATGTCAACACAATATGTAATAGAACATTTTAATAGACATAAGAACATAAGAGTAGCCATTCTGAATCAGACCAATGGTCTATCTAGCCCAGTATCAGTCTTTCCAAACAGTGACCAAGCCAGTACACAGGTACAGGTAGGGTATAAGCAAAGATGGAACATACAGATAGGTAAGAGTAAGAAGAGTTAGAAAATAAGGTGACTAATTTCAAGAGAGATGGTTACATATTATCTCGGCTACAGTAGGAGTGGATAAACATGTCCTGCTACAATATATGCAGCCCGTGTCACTCCTTGTGTGTGTGAGTGAGACTAACAAGTTCTTCTGTTAAAGGCCTGGTTGAAGAGCCAAGCTTTCACCTGTTTCTGATGTAGAGATAGTCTTGTGTTAAGCGGAGCCTTTCATAGAGTGCATTCCAGAGTATGAGAGCTACTCCGGAGAAGGCTCGCTTTCAGATATCACATTGTGTAATGTCTTTTTGGACAATGCATGGTTAATGATGGTTCTTGAGAGGACCTTAGTGTCCTTGGAGGTGTGTAGAGGATCATCCTGTTCTTCAGGTACTCAGGGCCATTTCCTTTAAGGGCCTTGAAGATCAGACATTTATATCCCACATTATCCAAAAAACAAGCTCAAGTTCAATGTGGCTTACAGTTTAGATTAAAATACAGAGTTTGAATTTCAGCAGTATTGAAGTGGCATGATGAAGTGGCTGAGAGTAACAGATTAGCAAATAAACTACATTTATGTTAGGTGCTATTCTATAATTTCCTTGAGCAGTTTTGCACAGTAGTCGCACAGTTGTTCATCCAAGCTTATAAAATGAGG
Source organism: Microcaecilia unicolor (assembly GCF_901765095.1). Taxonomy (NCBI): domain Eukaryota; kingdom Metazoa; phylum Chordata; class Amphibia; order Gymnophiona; family Siphonopidae; genus Microcaecilia; species Microcaecilia unicolor. The sequence continues at coordinate 225,494,367 of NC_044034.1, read as the reverse complement.
AGGTCTGTGTCAGGGGCATAGCCAGACCTCAATGTTTGGGAGGTCTGGTGCCCAAAGTGTATGGGGAGGGGCACATTTTGGCCTGCCTCCCTGCCACAACCCCTGCCCCGCTGCAACTCCACATACACTTTAGCTGGCGGAGGTTGAGGACCCCTGCTAGCCAAGGTTTCTCCAGTACATTGCCTGCACTGCTTCCTCTCATGTCACATGAATGCACGTGATGTGAGAGGAAGCAGGGCAGGCAATGTGCAGAGAACAGTGCTGGAGAAAGGCTTCAGCTGGCGGGGGTTGAGGACCCCCACCAGCCAAACCAGGGACTCCAGATCTACATTGGCTGTACTTGGTGTTCTGTTCTTACATATAAAAATATTGCTATCAGGAAATTAAGAGCTGATTTAGATGGCAGGACTGAATTCAGGGGAGTAGCCAGACCTCGGCAGGAGGGGGGTCCAGAGCCTGAGGTGGGGGGGGGGCACAGTTTAGCCTGCCTCCCCAACCCACCAGGTATCTTTGCTGGCGGAGGTCCCCAACCCCCTCCAGCCGAAGTCTTCTTCAGCGCCAGTCGACTCCGGCGCCTTCGCTGATGATCTGTTTCTAACTCCTGATGTCCTGCGTGCACGTCCTGTATGTAGCCCCGTGCAGGACATGCACGCAGGATGTCAGGAGTCAGAAACAGATCATCAGCGAAGGCGCCGGAGTCAACCGGCGCTGAAGCAGACTTCGGCTGGCGGGGTGGGGACCCCCACCAGCAAAGGTACCTGGCGGCAGGGGCGTGGGGGGGGGGGGGGCGGCGGCTGGGGGGGTCAAAAGTAGAGGGGGCCAGGGTGTAATCTGTGGGGGCCCATGCCCCCGTGGCTCCACCTAGCTATGCCCCTGACTGAATTCAACACCAAAAGGGCAGTTCTGTAACCTAGGCCCTCAAATTTACATGCATGTTGTGTGGTAAATGTTTAGAATAATAGCACTTACACACACATGTACACATAACTGCTTAAGTGCAAGCAAGGTGCCTCAGTGCTAATTTGCATACGCCAGCTTAAATTACATGGCACATATTTGCAAGGGGGTGTAAACGTGGGTGGAACATGGCAGGTGCTTCCACTTATGTGCATAACTTACAGAATACTAGAAGTTATGTACATGCCTTCCACATGTAGTCGCCAACTACATGTGGAAGGCAACCAGCTCCTTGTGACTTTGGACAAGTCACTTAACCCTCCATTCTGTGTCATAACTATGTGGGGCCACGGGAGCCTGGGCCCCTGGTTTTGCGGGTGGGATCCCCAACCTCAGCCAAATGAAGTGTTGTCCAGCACCGGTCTCCGGCGCCGCCAGGTTGCCTGTCCTGCTCTCTCTTCCCCTCACATCCGGCACGCTCCTTTTAGTGAAACTGAGCATGCTCAATTTCACTAAAAGGAGCGTGCAGGACATGAGGAGAAGAGAGAGCAGGGCAGGCAATGCGGCAGCACTGGAGACCAGCGCTGGACAACGCTTCAGCTGGCGGGGGTTGGGGACCCCCACCAGCCAAAGTATTTGCTGTGGCAGTGGGTGGAGAGCGGCAGGGCTTCGGGGGGAGTGGTGAGGTGGTGGGGGCGGCAAGCCAAAATGTGCCCCCCCACCTCAGGTTCTGGCCCCCTCCCACTGTAAGGTCTGGCTACGCCCCTGCCTCCATTGCCCCAGGTACAAAAAAACTTAGATTGCGAGTCCTCTAGGGACAGAGAAGTATCTGCATATAATGTGTACCACGCTGCATACGTCTAGTAGCGCTATAGAAATGAGTAGTAATAGCAGAGGCACCCAGTTATAGAATTGCCCCAAATGCTGGAGTCAAGTGTATAGGGACTGTTTTTTTAAATCTGCTTCTTTCCTACAGAGTGCATCTTTCCTACAGAGTGCATTACAGCAGAGGAAGGGGCCGTAGACAATGGTCACTACCATTCAATGGATTTTCTGGAAACGGAAGTTTTGCAGCCAATCTATAGCGCTTGTGTGCAGGCCTGTGGGCAGGAACCAGTCCCCGCTATGCAGAGCAGCTGCCTCCCCTGGCAGGCGACATTGAACCCTAACATTCCTGCGTATTTTTCAGGTCAGTTACTGATATCATCAGAGATTCGGTTTGATGGACTAACCATAGGACAGTAACCCATTTTCATGAAAGTGTGCTAGGAAGATAAATGAGCTCCATAGCAAACTCTCACAAGAAATTTTCTCAAGTAAAGAAGTCAAAAAAAGACAACTATACCTCTGTGAGCCAAAACTAAAACTAGCCTGCAAACACTTTTTCAGTAGTGACTCCTAGTGGTGAGACTTGGGGTTCACACTTTCCAAGCTCTTTCTTGGTGTCCATAGGAGCCAGCTTTCCAAAATAATTGGGGGTTCTCAATTCAGCACTCATTACCATGTATGTACAAAGGAAAACACAACGTATGGCAGGGTCATGGACACAACTGGCCAGGCCATATTTAGATGTAGATCACAGCAGGTAGTGCACACACTGGGAGGACTAGTTGGCTAAAAATAGCTAGGACACATTGAACATTCCAGCAGTCTTTCTTCCTCCTCAACTTATCCTCGCCAATTTACTCCTCCTCATGTTTCTTCTCCTTCCCCCCTTCCACTCACAGCCCATCTATACCATAGCCATATACCTTCCAGTCCAGCCTGGCCTATCCATACCACCCACACTCGGACAGAATGATTGATTGCTTTTACTGAAAAGGAAAATGATGTTCCTCTCCATTTCTCTTTCAATTTGAGGCTTGACATTACAGAACATTTGCAGACCATGGAATCACATACTGCCAAAACTCCCCAAAACATGCTCCCCCATGTTCTTTCAGTAAAATAATTTTTTTATCCTGGTGACCATAGAGCTGGAGGAAAATGGCAAAATACCAGCTGTTCCCCACCCTTGACCTGGCACAGAAATCTTTACTAAACTTAAACAATGTTCAAATCTTTGTGTCTACAGTTTCTTATATCTTCTGCCTCTGATTATTGTTGTTCTTGCTTCCTCTCCTTCATGGTCTTTCTTGTTATGAACTCTTTTCCAGTTTTCTTCTCATTTCTTACATTTTCTTTACTCCATGCATTTGTCTCTCTATTGCCTGTTTTTCTAACTTCTCTCATCTCACTTCCTTCTAGTGTCTCCCCCTCATGCCACTTCTCACCTTTTTCTCACCTTCATGTTTCTTCCCTCCATCATAATCTCTGTCTTCTCCATAGGTGTCTGATATACGAAACTAGCCGCAAGCAGACCCAACAAGCCTTGCCACAGGTAGCTGGGGCAGTGGAGCACCGTGCATGCAGCATAGTTGGCATGGGAAAGAAGAATTAGCTACTGCAGCCTGCGGGGACTGTCACTACCTTTGGGTTTCTACAGTGGGTGACAACCGGCCCTGGGACTCCCGCTTCCCCTCCCCCCAACTCCGACTCGCACACTAGCGCCGCGGACAGCAGTCTCCACTCTAGTAATTATAGCAGGGCTGCCTTGGGGACGGCCTTCCCCCTATGACGCATCCGCCTCCTCTGATGCAACTTTCTGCTTCCGCAAGGGCGGGACATGTCACAGGAAGAAGGTTGAGTCCCCAGTGCAGGCCTGCTATGATCGCTAGAGTGCAGACCGCAGCAGAAAGACATCAAGGCAAGTATCTATTCAGACTGCTTCTGTGGGGGAGGAGGAGGGGAAAAGTGGGACCAAGGTCAGGGAGAGACTGGAACAGGGGGATGAGGAATGGAGTGGGACTAAGAGGGAGAGACTGGAAGGGGGCAGAAGAAAAGGAGCAAGACTAAGGCAGGGACTACGTAAAGGCTGGAACCCAGAGGAGGGAAGGAGCAGAACTTGAGAGCTGTCTGGCTGTTTTGAGAGAGAGCCCACCCAGAGCTGATTAGGGTGCTGTTCTGATGGTCCTGGGTTGGGTGGGGAAGGAGGACAGGCAGGAGGAGGAAAATATGCAGGTGCTCTGATGGTTGGGAAGGGACAAAAAAAAGAGGATGAACTGGGTGGGGGGGGAGGGGGAGAGATAGAGAAATATGCTGGATGGAATGGAAGAGAGGGACAGCTACTGGCCCTAGAGTATGGGGAGGGACAGACAGGAAGAGGTGCTGAACTCAAGAGAGAGAGGGGAGTCAGGTGGACCAGTGGGGGAGGAGAGAGAGAGAAACAACTGGACTGGGAGAGGGTAAAAGATGCTTTATAAAAAGAGGGGGAGAGAGACAATGGACACGTGAGGGAGAAATAGTGGACTATGAAGGGGTGGTGGGAATTGAGAGAAAGAGATACTGGCCTCAGAATAGGGCATGCCGGAGAAAGAGTAGGATCACAGAGATAGAGGAGCAATGCTGGCCAGAGAGAAGATAGGGGTACACAGGGGCAAATTGCTGATCACAGGGAGAAGGATAGGGGCATGGGGGAAATGCAGGACCCATCAAAGTAGGCACACAGAAGGGATCCTGAACATAGGACAAGATAGGGACACTGAGAGGGCAGAATTAGAATATGGAGGAAGGGATAGGGACAGGAAAATGGAGGGGAGATTCTGTACAGGACAGGGACACAGAGGGAAGATGAATGGTGGACATGGAGAGAGAGGAAATGTCAAATGGACAGGAGACCCTGCAAAGATAGAAAAAAAACCTGAGAAAAGCAGAAAAGAATCCTGGGACCAAAGCGAATAGAAAAATGAAATGCTCAGACAACAAAGGTAGAAAAAGTATTTTATTTAGAATTTATTAATTGGAACATATTAGCTTTTGGAAATGTAGACAAAACAAGAACAAAATTTTCACTAAGTAGTCAATATAACAAAACAGCGCTTTGAATACACTTCTACTTGAAAAAAATGTGCTTTATTAATGTCCACTACAAGTTTTTTGCCCTCATCCTTGGTCTATTCCGACTCTTTCTATGTCATCTTTGCTGTTTTGTTATATTAGCTTTTGGAAATATGTATTCTGATCTTTTGGATTTGTTTCTGTATTTATAGTATTGCTGTATGCAGAGTCTGACTTCATGAGGTTTCCAGTTCTGGGTTTTTGGGGAGGTTTTTTTTTACCTTTATATCTCTATTACTGATCTGTGGTCCCTTGTTTCATGTTGTTGACGGTCTGTGTTTTGCGTATGCTATTCTGCTAGAATATATTATCTGTGTTTAGAGATCTTGTTGCAGTCCTGTTCTGTTTTCTTATTGTGTGGTGTATCGGTGCATTAGATTCCTCCCAGTGTAATATTTACAGTGCTTCCTTTTCATGCATGATGTTGTTGCTCTTTGAGTCCTCGGAGTTGGTTCTGTTATGATACAATAAGGTTCTGAGTGTGTTTTTGCACAAGTTTGTGCATAGTGTTTTGCAGTTGAGGGATTTTATGTTGGCCTTACTTAGGTGACATCAACACTTAAATTTAATTTTAGTTTGTCATAACATCAGACATGGTTTTAGATTGTTTTGGAGAATCTGATGTTGAATTGTTCCATAGATGTGTATGTGGTTTAGTGTTGGTAAGTGCTTGAAACAATAGAGTTTAAAATATATGTCATGTCATTTATGATATATAAATCCATTTTTACATGCACATAGAAGCATTATTTGTCAATAACCAGTAGCCCTTCCTTGGGATTCAGTCTCTTCTCCACCATGACAAATTTATATACCGAATACACTGCAAGAAAACTTTCACTTGCTAACCTTCAATCTCACTAATTAGGGTGGTACTTTTCACGTTTGGGATGGGACACCCTTGGTATCTGTTCACTCTGGTCCAGCATCTTCATTCCCTCCCCTAGAGTAGATTTATAGTGATGCACAATTAAATAGGGTGTTTCAGACGTTCAGATCCATAGTTTTTGACCAGAATATACTAAACTATATTATACTATGAGTCTCTTTGAAAGCCCTATTAATTATACCCCTGCTTCACCTTTTCTCTTTCTAAAGGCCCTGGGACTTGAGAAGGGAGAGTCTCTGCTGGGGACACTCCTGACTCAGAATTTGGGTTCAGATCTCATCAGACAAACCCAGTCAGTCAAAACATCATGGATATTAGCAGTGTTTTGGACGCAAAAGCCACAGTGAGCTCTGGATAGTGCACTTCAGAGAAAACAAGTTCTGGAAACACTAAGTGCAGCGGGAATGAATTTAGAGAGAGTGAGAAGATATGTGGATGGGCATAATCGAAAGGGACGCCCAAGTTTTGCTGAGGACGTCTTCGCAAAATGTCCTGATGGATTGGCAGGGAAACCCGTATTATCGCAACAAGATGGGCGTCCATCTTTCGTTTCGATAATACGGTCGGGGACGTCCAAATCTTGAAATTTAGGTCATCCTTAGAGATGGTCGTCCCTAGACTTGGTCGTTTCTGATTTTCGGCGATAATGGAAACCAAGGACGCCCATCTCAGAAATGACCAAATGCAAGTCTTTTGGTCGTGGGAGGAGCCAGCATTTGTAGTGCACTGGTCCTCCTGACATGCCAGGACACCAACCGGACACCCTAGGGGGCACTGCAATGGACTTCATAAATTGCTGCCAGGAACATAGCTCCCTTACCTTGTGTGCTGAGCCCCCCAAACCCACTCCCCACAACTGTACACCACCACCATAGCACTTATGGGTGAAAGGGGGCACCTAGATGTGGGTACAGTGGGTTTCTGGTGGGTTTTGGAGGGCTCACATTTACCACCACAAGTGTAACAGGTAGGGGGAGGGATGGGCCTGGGTCCGCCTACCTGAAGTGCACTGCACCCACTAAAACTGCTCCAGGGACCTGCATACTGCTGTCATAGACCTGAGTATGGCATTTGAGGCTGGCATAGAGGCTGGCACAAAATATTTTTAAAGATGTTTTTTGAGGTTGGGAGGAGGTTAGTGACCACTGGGGGAGTAAGGGGAGGTCATCCCCGATTCCCTCCGGTGGTCATCTGCTCAGTTCAGGCACCTTTTTGTGGCCTGGTCGTAAGAAAAACAGGACCAGGTAAAGTCGTCTAAGTGCTTGTCAGGGACACCCTTTTTTTTCCATTATGGGTCGAGGACGTCAAAATGTTAGGCATGCACAAGTCCCGCCTTCGGTAC